>NC_143560.1:15570000-15880000 GCF_054136105.1 Typopeltis vanoorti
TTGGTCTTCTTCTGGGTTGTTTTCCTGCCAACCTGGCAGAGAACACTTGTTTTGCTAATTTTTCCTTGCCCATTCTGTTTAAGTGACCATACCACCTGAGATTAGCTCTGCTAATGCATTCCTGGATACTGACAATATCAAGTTCTTTCCTAATATCCTCATTTTTAATATGATATTGCCATTGATGCCATCTGTTCACGCCTCTAATCTTTCTCAGGACTTTCATATCTGCGGTCTCTAGTCACTGGTCAAGTGTTTTACTTCTGACCTATCTCTCAGATCCATAAGATAAAATTGGCTTTAACACTGTCTTGTATACAGCTAATTTAGTGTTCCGACTAATTTCTCTATTATTCCATATGAATTTATTCAATTGACTTCCTACCATACCAGTTTTGTTGATTCCGTTGTCTATTTCCATATATAATTTACCATCTCACTAAAAATCGTTCCTGAGTAGCTGAAATGTTTTACTTGTTCCACACGTTCTCCATTCACCATGCAGTTGACATTTTCAATGATTCTGCCTATTTTCATTGTCTTTGTCTTTTTATTGCTGACCTTCATATCATACCTATTATAAAATTATTCAATTTAGTCAGGGAATCTTGCAGACTTGTAGCGGATTTATTTAGAAGTATAACATCTAAATCAAAGAGATGACATTAACATCTCCAATTTTGATATCATGTTTAATACCACTTTCCTTCATAATGCGATCCATATAGATAACAGATGGCATCAATGAATAACAGAGAGAATAATGCACATCCTTGACTCACTCCAGATTTAACATTTAACCATCTTCCTGTACATTCTTCAATTCTAACTGTTGACTTACAACTCAAACACAGACTAAGTATTGCTTGATATAATGCCCCACTGACACCATATAACTGTAGCGTATTGAATAGTTTCTCTCTTGGCACCTTATCATATGCCTTTTCCAGATCTACAAAACTTGAATATAGATCTTTGTTATATTCCCATGATTTCTCAACTATTTGCCGTAAAGTGAAGATCTGATCCTGGCAGCCTCTAATTGGCCTGAATCCAGCTTGCTCTTCACCATGCTTTTCTTCCACAATTCTTCTCAACCGTTTCTCAAGTATATTTGCATAGCTCTTGCCAGGAACACTCAGTAAGGAAACACCTCTGTAATTCTCACATTCAGTTTTATTTACCTTTTTATATATGGGTACAATAAGAGTAGAGAAGATGTTGTGGCCTTACAAGAAGACTTGAATAAATTGAGTGATTGGGAATGGGGATGTGAGTTCAATGTTGCAAAATGTCATCATCATCATCAAATTCCTGATATGTACCCTCAAGGGGTGTACAGGATATGATAGTACTACATGAAAAATTTACATCATTACTAACTTCCTATCTATAATTTTCCTCCAAATCAGTCTGTTACTTGTCAAGACTCCAACATTATCAGATCTTATATTTCTATCATCTAAGGCACTTTGTACCATATCAATCTACCAATATCTTGATCTTCCTCTGGGTTGTTTTCCTGCCAACCTGGCAGAGAACACTTGTTTTGCTAATTTTTCCTTGCCCATTCTGTTTAAGTGACCATACCACCTGAGATTAGCTCTGCAAATGCATTCCTGGATGCTGATAATGTCAAGTTCTTTTCTAATATCCTCGTTTTTAATATGATATTGCCAATGATGCCATCTGTTCACGCCTATAATCTTTCTCAGGACTCTCATATCTGTGGTCTCTAGTCTTTGGTCAAGTGTTTTACTTCTGACCCAGCTCTCAGATTCATAAGTTAAAACTGGTTTGAACACTGTCTTGCATACAGCTAATTTAGTGTTCCAACTAATTTCTCTCTTATTCCATATAAATTTATTCAACTGACTTCCTAGCATATTAACTTTGTTGATTCTGTTGTCTATTTTCATATTCAATTTACCATCTTCAGTAAAAATCGTGTCTAAGTAGCTGAACTTGTTCCACAGGTTCCCTATTCACAACACAGTTCTACCTGTTTTCATCATCTTTGTCTTTTTATTGCTGACCTTCGTACCATATCTATTACAACAGTTATTCAATTTAGTCAGGGAATCTTGCAAACTTGTAGCAGATTTATTTATAAGTATAACATCATCCGCATAAAGCAAAGAGCTGACATTAACATCTCCAATTCTGATATCATGTTTAATACCACTTTCCTTCATAATGTGATCCATATAGATAATGAATAACAGAGGGGATAATGTACATCCTTGTCTCACACCAAATTTGACATTAAACCATCTTCCTGTACTTCCTTCAATTCTAACTGCTGCCTTACAACTCAAATAAAGACTAAATGTGTTGAGGCTTAAGTGCTGTGAAGAATTCGTGTTAGAGGTTTAATGGAATATTAACAGCACTGATTAAAACTAAAGGATTAAATTTAAAGGATTAAAACTAATTTTAATACTTCCAATATTTCGTCTTCGTCACAGAGACATCTTCGGGAATTACAAAAACTTTTTGTAACAACACACACAAATACAATACAAAGTGAAACTAAAGTCCTATCTAAATGGTGCGCCCTCTATGTGCATTTGCAGGTGGCCTGGGATGTAAAGAGGGATCTCTGATAATTAAAGTTTCCCAAATTTTGGGAAGTTTAATGCAACTGTATTTGTTTAAATTAGGTTTCTTCCTGAGTGCAGATGCAGATTCAAAGAATAGTCTTTCTTTTTTGAATTTATTATGGTGGAGCATGGTAGTTTTTTCCAGGAGATCCTGTGGGATGTATCCAAAATATGGTCTGCAAGGCCAGATTCACCATAATCATGTTTGCAGATGTAAGAACTGTCTTCTTCTAACCAGATGGATGCTGACCTGCCTGTTTGTCCAAAGTAAGTAAGTTTACAGGAACAAGGTACTCTATATACACCAGGCACTGAAAGAGGAGGGAGCTGGTCTTCAGTGGAGCGGATAAGGGTAGCAAGTTTATGGTGGGGCTTAAAAGCTGTATGGAGGTCGTACTTTTTTAATGATCTGGCTATTTTTTCTGAAGTACCATGGATGCAAGGAATGGTGATGACATTTCTGAAGTCCTTCCGAAGAGATGGTCATGGAATGAAGGACTTGATTATTTTTTTAATTCTGTAGTCATTATAGCCATTGGAAAGGAAGGTGTTGTGTATGCATTTGAGTTCGGTTGAAAGGGCAGTTTTACTGGAATGAAGATTTACTTGAACAAAGATTACAAAAAGTTTTTGTAATCCCCAAAGATGTCCCTGTGAAGGAGATGATATATTGGAAGTATTAAAATTACTTTTAATCCTTTCTCAGTGCTGTTAACATTCCATTAAACCTCTAACATGAAAGAGTAAGTATCGCTTGATATAATGTCCCATTGACACCATATAACTGTAGCGTACTGAATAGCTTCTCTCTTGGCACCTTGTCATATGCCTTTTCCAGATCGACAAAACTTAAATACAGATCTTTGTTATATTCCCATGCTAGAATGTGCAAAAAAAGAGGTCTGGAATTTGTTGATGTTTCAAGTGTGTTTGAAGGAAAGAGATAGTTGTATGCTAGAGATGGGCTGCATCTGAACATGGAAGGACATAAGCGATTGAAGAAGTTACTGTTTTCTGAACAAGTTGAAGTAATTGGGCAGGGAAACTAATATTGAAAAGGTTGAGTGTAAGAGAGAGAAACTTTAGCACTGATTGTATATCTACAGATCCTTATTCATAGAATAAATAGCAGAAGAGAAGGGATAAAAATCGGCATGGGACTACTGAAATTAGTGACTTATATATCAGTTCTAAAGCTGGTACAAGATCTAGAGGGAATCTGCAATTTTTGTATACCAATGCAAGAAGCATTCGAAATAAGAGAGAAGAATTTTTGGCATTAGTCAGTGCAATCTCACCAAAAGTTATAGGCATTAGTGAAACTTGGCTGTCAGTAGAAGATATGGTCACTGGAATTGAATGTGATGGGTACAGTATTTTCAGGGAGGATAGAGAAGATAGAACAGGGGGGAGGAGTACTGTTGATGATAGCTGATGTGTTGCAGCCAAAGAAAGTAGTATATCAAGATGATAGACATACGAATGAGAGTTCATTTGAGGTGGTCTGGTGCGAAATAGTGACCAATGCAACCAAATATACAGTTGGATGCTGCTATAGGCCAGGGAGTACAGGGGGAGATATTGAATTCATGCATCAGCAAATTAGTGCAGGTTTAGCAATTATTATGGGGGATTTTAATTATGGTGATATCAATTGGAAGGAGGAAATATCACGTAGCAAAAAAGAAATGGAGTTCACACATCTTTTACGAGATAATTACTTGAAACAGCACATAACTGAAGGGACATGTGGTGTGAGAGTGTTAGACCTGGTTATTGGTTCAGAGGATATATGCATAAGTAAGGTGTCCTCTTTACTTCCAATTGGTGAAAGTGATCATGTGGTATTGACTTGGGAAGTTGCAAAATCAGTAGATTTTTCTGCTAAGAAGGGATATATGTGGAACTACAGGTTAGGCAATTATAACAAGCTTCAGAGTGAGCTAGCAGCCGTTCCATGGCAGAACATATTGCAGGGGAAAGATGTTAGCAATGCATGGGATAAAATCAGCAGGTATCTGAGGAAAGCAATATCAGATCGTGTCCCCATGGTCAGGAAGTCAAACAAGGCAGGCGTTAGATGGATGAGCAGTAGTATCAAGCTAGATCTGACAAAAAAAGAAAATGTTATGGAGAACTTACAAGGAGAAAGGCGATCAGTACACCCATGAGCAGTACAAGGCTCAAGCTAGGAAGGTTACCAGCATAGTAAGAAAAGCTAAATCAGATTATGAGAAGACCTTAGCCAAAGAGATCAAGGGTAATCCCAAAGAGTTCTTCCGCTATGTGGCAAGTAAAAGGAAGAATGACTTTGGAAGGATAACTTTAGTGGGTGCTGATGGTATTGAGGTGACAAAATTAGATGTAATAGTCAAGTTACTGAGTGATCACTTTTCAAAAGTCTATCACCCAAATGAGGATATCTCTGTACTTGTAGCAATAACTAATGTGAGAATTGAAGCTAAGAAATCAGAGGTATTTAATATATTGCAAATTTAAATGCAAACACTGCTGTAGGCTTAGATGGAATATCAGCTCGGGTGTTGCGTGAATGTGCAAATGAATTGTCAACCCCCTCTTACTTGGATATTTAATTTAAGTTTGAACTCCAGTATGGTCCCTAAGGAGTGGAAGTTAGGCAAAGTGGTTCCTTTGCATAAGGGTGGCTCTAAAACTGCAGTAGTTAATTACAGACCAATCACCATCTAGGGAGTAGTGGTAAAAGTATTGGAAAAGTTGATTAAAGACAAAATTCAATGGGTGAATCAGGATATGATACTCTATAGAGGCCAACATGGTGTTGTTAAAGGTAGATCCTGCCTTAGAAATCTCTTAACTTTTCATAATAGAATAACATCTGAGTTGGACAAAGGAACTGGCTACACAGTGGTACGTCTGGATTTTGCTAAGGCTTTTGACAGGATACCCCATGGAACACTGTTACGCAAATTGGAGCAGATGGGAATGGATACTAAATTGGTGATATGGATAGGAGAATGGCTCAGGGAGAGATACCAGAAGGTGGTGTATGGAGGAGCCGAGTCCAGGATGAGGCAGGTGAACAGTTGTGTGCCTCAGGGCTCTGTGCTTGGGCCATTGTTGTTTAATTTGTATATAAATGATATAGGAAATGGCTTAAAGGGAGATATTCAATTGTTTGCTGATGATACAAATTGGGTAGCGCAATAAAAAATCAAGCTGATGTTGAAAGTTTGCAGGATGATTTAAATAAGCTGGTAGAATGGGCAAAAGGTAATGGATGTCAGTTCAATGTGGAAAAGTGTAAAGTCATGCATTTTGGGATTAAAAGATATAGAATAAAAAAATAAAAAGATATAGAATAAAATATTTTTTCCAGAGTAGTGATGTTTTTGTTAGGAGTTCTGGAAGATGAGAGGATGATACTACTTTTTAATCTAATATCATTAGCTATGGGTTCCGGTAACGACGAGACTGCCTTTTCTATATTACAAATGATATCCACTATAGGGACATTATGAGGTGTTATCGCAAAATTGAAACCTTTTTTTAAGTATATTGATCTCTGGTTTTGTTAATACATGATCCGATAAATTAAAAATAACTTTGCTGTCTGGTAGAGAAGGTTTTGACTTAAAACGTTTTGTATAAAGATCGTTAAATTTTTTGATTTGGTTTCGTTTGCTTGTTGTAAAGGTTTTATCATAGCTAATAGTGACTATTCTGTCCAAATGCAACCATATGTCTTGATCTAAAGTACTAGAAATATCGTCATAAATCTGATAACAGTCTAAATCTATTTGGCTTAAAAGAAATCTGGTATGCTGTATCCATTCACGTAGAAATGCCAAAGATGTTTTAAAATAAATATGTTTTGCTCGTCTTGAATGGAATTGTTCTTTTAAAAATAGAAACTTTGGAATAATCTTGTTGTCGATACATCTTTTCAAAAAAGTGAGGGGATTTAATAGTTTGGCTTTTTTACATTTAAGGAGTTCAAAACGGCATACCTTTCTTTTGGTTTCCCCATGGGTTCTATTCATGTTAAAAAACGTTTAATTTTCTTGACCAAAAAGCTCTGGAAAGACTTTTAATGGGATTATATTGATCAAGTGTATATAATAAACAACTAAGTTATACCAACTAGTTTCACCAACTAAGGCTGTTGGCATCTTCAGGGTACATAACTGATGTAAGGCACTAAAAAGTAAAAAACTGTTACAAACTATAATCAACCGATTCCAATTATATTAAACAAAGAACAGAGCGCGTACGATACATTCATAGAGCATGGATGATATCATTTGTTGTTATTTAGGAACGTTCTATAGTTGGCACTATAATTCAGTTCTGGCGAGTTGAAGGATCTGATAAGGGTCTTCCAGATCACGGGCAAGTTAGTCCTTGGTTCCTGTTAAGGTTTTGTATACAGCGGGCAACTGTTGTGGCCTCCTTAAAAATTCGGGAGCGGAAGTCCTCCTCCTCCTCCATGTAAGGAATTGTGCTTCTATCCCACTCTATGGTATGGTTCATTCTTGAGAAATGAAAAGCTAACCCCGATTTTTCTTCTCTGTTATTATTGATGTCACCTATGTGTTCTTTTAATAAACATCACTACTCTGGAAAAAAGAACATTGTATAGTTTGAAGAAAAAGAAAGACATTATCATATTGAAGGCAGATAAGGGAAATTCAACAGTGATTTTAAACACCAGTGATTACGAAGATAAGATTAACAGCTTATTGTCAGATACATCAACCTACCGTGTCCTAGTCACAAACCCAACACTAAAGAACCACAATGATACCAAAAATTTAATACGTCACGTGGTGAACTGGTCTATAGACTTAAAACGAAGATTGAAATCCATGCATCCACTAACACCAAGAATATATGGCGCTCCTAAGGTACAAAAAAATGGAATACCACTACGCCCGATTGTGGATGGAATCAATTCGCCAACTTATCTGTTATCTAAACACCTGGCAGGCCTCCTCAAACCACACATCCATAATTTGGATACTTATATACGAAATTTGCAACATTTCATTGAGAAGCTGAACTACATCTCTATCTCCAATATGGATTTACTCACCAGCCTGGATGTTACATCTCTATTCACTAATATCCCTGTGGAGGAAGTCATCAACATTTTAGGAAGTTTGCTCCCACAAGACATTACTTCTCTGTTCCATCATTGTTTAACATCAAACTTTTTCTTATGGAATAAAACCATATATCAGCAATTGACTGGCCTTGCAATGGGTAGCCCCCCCTCTCTCCATCTTGTGCTGATCTCTTTATGGAGGATTTTGAAAGTAAAATCTTAACTCAAACAGACCCTAAACCCACAGTATGGTAGAGATACGGTGGGTTTGGAACCACACAAAAAAGGACCTGTTCGACTTTCTTAAGAAAATCAACTCCCTACACCACACAATCAAATTCACTCTAGAACTTGAAGAAGATAACCAATTATCATTTCTGGACACTTTAATTAAGAAGCTTCCAAATGCTGGTATCAACCTCTCAGTTTACCACAAACCTACCAATACAGGATGTTATTTACATTTCACTTCCTGCCACCACATTTCTCAGAAACTTAGTATTGTACACATGTTGAAGAACCGTGCCTCTCTCCTTACAACAGATCAACAAGACCTCTAGGAAGAGCTATCCCCGATATCTACCAACCTTACCATGAATGGATTTCCTTGAAGAATCGTTCACAAGATACTTTTCTCTGAACCCCGACAAAGACAACAAGATGATATGTTATATTATTTCTACCATCGTCATTCCCTACTTAGGGACAGTTTCCAATGATTGCTAGACTCCTTAGACAAATAAAATAAGAGTGGCCTTTAAACCCACAGAAACGATTAGACATTTCTTAAGATCTCCAAAAGAATTAATTGAATTTATTCTCAAGAACGAACCATACCACAGAAGCACAATTCCTTACATGGAGGAGGACTTCCGCTCCCGAATTTTTAAGGAGGCCACAACAGTTGCCCGCTGTATACAAAACCTTAACAGGAACCAAGGACTAATCTTGCCCGTGATCTGGAAGACCCTTATCAGATCCTTCAACTCGCCAGAACTGAATTATAGTGCCAACTATAGAACGTTCCTAAATAACAACAAATGATATCATCCATGCTCTATGAATGTATCGTACGCGCTCTGTTCTTTGTTTAATATAATTGGAATCGGTTGATTATAGTTTGTAACAGTTTTTTACTTTTTAGTGCCTTACATCAGTTATGTACCCTGAAGATGCCAACAGCCTTAGTTGGTGAAACTAGTTGGTATAACTTAGTTGTTTATTATATGCACTTGATCGATATAATCCCATTAAAAGTCTTTCCATCGATATTATTGATTAGTGATAGAATTAAAATATCTAATACGCATTTGGTTCAAATTGTTATTTTATTTTTTCGCTTGTGAAAATCAAAACCCACAAAATCGCACCGCAGGCTGCGTTTTGGACAGCCTTGATACAAAGTGATGTAAAATATAAATGAAAAATAGTTGTAACGTATAATGCATGAATGACTTAATATTACCTGTAAAACTATTATGTTCAAAACAAAGGAGAAGGATTATTCTTTGAAATGAGTCAGCAGACAAGTTGCGGGACTTGTGAAAGTTGAAAAAAAAAAAAAAACATCAAGAACAAAGACCTTGGAAAAAGAATGCAAAAGTTACGTTCGCATGCTTGAGCATAGGCATGAAATTTGTGAAGGAAAAGACAAAGAACAGAAAGGATATTTAAGCTAAATGGTGAGTAGGAGAAGCCATTCACTCATTCACCAGGGTTCACTGAGGTTCCCCGGAGTTCCCAAGTCTTCCGAGAAGTTCCGAAGTTGCCGGGTTTCTCTGCAACCACCAGCACCTGTGGATGGGAACCAATGGAAGAATCTCAAGAGTGAAGTCCAAGTCACCCCAGGAATTTATTCATAAGAAAAGCATCCAGATGTCAACTACAGAGGAAAATAAAAGGAAAGATATTGTTCGAACTGCCACTAAAGATGAATGAATAGCTGCAATGTTTAAGTGAGAATAAGAAGCATCCTAATCAAGACAAATGTATGAGGTGTCCTAACAGAACTGTCGCTTAATACAGAGGAATGTTTGTAAGGGAAGATCTGTGAGTAATTGTAATATATCGAAACTCTTGTGCTGGAAATATGTACAACTGTGTGAAAGCATGAAATAAGTGTTTGTCATTAATTATGTCATAATTTGTCTTAATTATGCATAATACTGTGTTGTATAGTAGAGTAATGTATAGTATTGCAATGTATGATATTTAATAGAGTTTGACAATCAGGATTTAGGTAAGCTAGGATGGACAGCCATAACTAATTACTTGTCTAACATGTGCTTATATTTTTTTGGTTAAAATAAATGATTTGTTAAACAGCACGCTGATCTGATCCTGATGCACTACCCCGAAAAAAATTAAAAACCTGTGTGCTGATAGGATATCGCCATGATTAGCTTCAGTGATGAGTAGGATGGACAGAAGTTTCTGTTATAGTTACGAGCCCTTGCATTGTCGATATTCCAAAACTTCAATTCCTCACTCTCGGAAATTCAGTCTGGCTGGCACAGTCGAAAAACAAATATATTTGCTAGGCTGCAGAACTTAAGGACTGAATAAGTTGTACACGTATGGATGACTTCAATTGAAATTAGAGCGGGCCATATTTATGATTTAGGATTAAGGCAGGGCAGAAAAGGGGGGGGGGACATATCCAGCATAGGTGAAGTAAAAACCTAAAGGAAAGGCATTAATTAGATCTATGTAGTGCATATGTATATACAATAATTAAGGAAAAATTAAAATAAAGACAAATTTTACAAATGCCACAGCCGAAGCAGATATGAAATATAAATATTAATTTTATGGTTATTCATTTTAATACAAATAGATTTCAAGCTGTGTATCACATTGATGGCAGTGTACTCCAGGAAAGAGTTGAAGCTAGAGATTTAGGGGAGGGAGGGTAGAAGACAGTTAAAGTTGAGAGGACATATTGCTAAGGTAGCCCATAAGATTACTTGGATAATGAAGAACACATTAATATGCTCCCTCATATGCCCCACATCTGGATTACTGTGCTCAAGACTTATTCCCTGGGTTTCTTGGGGGATGAAGAAGTGGTGGAGAGGATTCAGAAGTGATTGACAAAGATGGATAAGTAGGATGAACAGAAATTTCTGTTATAGTTATGAGCCCTTGCATTGTCGATATTCCAAAACTTCAATCCCACACTCTCAGAAATTCAGTCTGGCTGGCCTATGAGGTGAGATTGAGGGTGTGTGAATTGCAGAAGTTGGTTGATAGGAGCTAAAGAAAGGATACGATAGAAACATTTAAGTTGCTGAAAGCGTTTTATAGGATTGATGCAAGAGAAATGTTTCAGCACTTGGCTAGAGGGAGCAGAACAAGGGGTCATCCCTGTAAGTTGAATAAAGGTGTGGGTAGAAGGGGTGTGAGACTCAATTTTTTGCTTAGAGAGTTGTGAATGAATGGAATGGGTTGCGAGTGCTTTGTCTGTTTGGGTTCCATGTATGACAGATTGTGTGAATAGATTGGGTCTCCCACGACAAAAAAATTCGTGAAAAAAGACCTGGTTTACAGAAGTAAAAAATCATCTTTCATCAGGACAATGCACCTGCCCACAAAGTGTTTTTGGCAATGGGAAAATTAAGGGATCTGCAGTATGAATTGTTGGAACATCCACCCTATTCCCTAGATTTGGCTCCTTCTGACTTCTATCTCTTCCTAAGATTAAAATTCTTCCTCGCTGGTCAGCATTTTTCTTTGAATCAAGAAGTGATTGCAGCTGTAGAGGAGTATTTTGTAGATCTTACTGAGAACCTGTAGTGGTTCTCAGTAAGAACAGGATAATGGCACTGAAGCATCGCTGAAATAAATGTATTAGTCTTAAGGGAGATTATGTTGAAAATTAAAAATAATTTTGAAATTATAAATTTGTTTTTAAAATGTTAGGCCAAGAACTTTTCAGACCACCCCTATATAGTAGTAATATTTAAACTGTCAGGGAGGATGGGAAGGAAGAAAAGAAAAATAAAACACTATTGTTAAAATTAATTATATTATTATACGGCATATCCATGGAGTCCAGAGACTCATCATGGGAGACCCAAACAACTATTATATACTCAAAACTTATCATACCTCACCTTAAACTCATTCACTATCAGAGAACTCGAAACTAATTCTGGCAAATGATCCCACTCATTTACCACTCTCCATGCAAACAATCTAGTCTGCACACCCCTACTGACCACACGTTTACAGAACTTCCAAGTATGATTCCAGTTCTCTGACTATTTGTCATGTGTTGAAAAATTTCCTTTGCATCAATTTTATAAAACCCCTTTAATATCTTAAAAAGCTTCTATAATGTCTACTCTTTTCCACCTATCAACTAAACTTTGTCTCATACACACACAACTTAATCCTCATAGGGAGCATTTCCACAGATCTCAGTTGTCTCTGAATCTTCTCTACCCACCTCCTGATCCCCAAGAAACCCAGGTAACCAAATATGTGCACAGTACTCAATGTGTGGTCAAATCATAGTCTTAAAAAGATGGACAATAACTTCCCTATCTTTATTTGTTAGCATGTTTACAACATACAAGTAATCTTTTGAGCAATTTAATCAAAGGATAATGTTTGGTAAAACTTTGCAATATGACCTCTGAACTTTAACTCTCTGTCCACCATTATCTCCAAGTCCCTAGCTTCGTCAATTCCCTGCAATCCAGTACCATCAATATAATACACCATATGGAATCTTTTCAACCAAAATTACATAACCTAACATTAAAATGACAAACATTATCCTTTGTCCACAATGCTAATTTATTTAAATCATCCTGCAGGATATCTATATCATTTTATCAACTATGCTCTCCTGCAGTTGTGCATCATCAGCAAACTAAACATCCCCCCCTTAAATCTTTCCTTATATCAACGATATACAAATTAGTCTAGAGGTACTCTACAAATGACCCTCATTCTCCTAGATTCCACTTCACTATACACTATTCTCTGGTGTCACTCCTATCCATTCCCATTTGTTTCAACTTTTGTAATAGCTTTCCATGTAATATTCTGTCAAATACCTTTGCAAAGTCTAGCAGTATAGCAGCAGTACAGCAGTGTAGCAATTTCCTTTATCTAATTCTGCAATTTTGTTACAAAGAGGGACAATAACTTCCGTATCTTTATTTGAAAGCATGTTTACAACATCCAAGTAATCCTTTGATCTATTTTATCAACTTTTGCAATATGTTTTAAACCGAAAAAGAACTCTGGAGGTTTCTAACAAAAGTATTTTCTATTTGGATCCACATATGATGTGATCTGAGTATATTCGTGAAGCAACAATATTCAAGTTGTAGTTCATATGTTGTCCACATGATAGCAGTGCTGACAGACACTCACCAAGGGGAAAGCCTTTCAGAACCCTTGCTGATGAAAGTCACTTATGAAGCCACAAAAAATTTTGAAGACTGGATCATGGAATGTAAGAAAACTGCACCAGTAGGAAAAACTAGGCATGTAACAAATGAAATGGATAATTACAAGTTAGACATTTTAGGCATGAGCAAAGTCAGATGGACTGGTTTTGGTAGACTTATAACTAAAGACAACAAGACAATATTGTACTCTGGATCAGAGGAGAAGCATGAAAAAGGAGTTGCACTAATACTAAACCCAAAAGTCTGCTGGAATGAGAACCAGTAAATGAGAGAATTATAAAAGCCAGGTTCTATTCCAAATTTATCAAACTTTCTGTTGTGCAGGTTTACACACCTACTAATGATGCAGATAAAGAAATAAAATAATGCTTTTATGAACAACTCCAAAAGGTAATAAATGTTCCAAAACACGATATGATAACTCAATGGCAATCTTAGTGCAAAAGTGGGTAAAAAGTCATGAGTAGAAGAAAACTCCTTAGGTTTCGAGGCTTGTAGAGACCGAAATGAAAATGGCATGATGTTTGTATCCTTTTGTGAAATGAACAACTTTGTCATCATTGGAAGAAGTATTCCAATTTAAGAATGAAGCAATACGTAAATTGACTTGGATTTCACCGGATGGTAGTACAAGAAACCAAATTGATCATGTTGCTATTAGTAAATTCGTAAGATCCATGCTTGATGCGAGTCAAACGTAGTGCAGATGTTGGTTCTGACCACTTCTTGTTAGTGACAATATTGAAATTAGAACATCAAAGTGTATTAAGAAAGAAAAGAAGTTCAAGAACTGCATTTGATATCGAAATATTAAAAATTAAAGAAACAAGAGAAAAGTTTGCTTTGAAGGTAAAGAACAGATTCAATATATTAGAAATAGAGGAAAATCAAGATGTAACAGTAGAAAACAACAAAGTAGAAGTATATTAGAAAAATTTCAGGAATGCCTACAATGAAGTTGCTGAAGATGTAATTGGTAAACGGAGAAAAAAAGAAAAATAAAGAATGGTTAACTGCAGAAACTTGGAAGATCATTGAAGAGAGAAAAATGATTAAATCATTAATGAACAATACAAATTCAGAACGATTACATAAGGTACACAGCAGTTGCTATAATAAACTAAATAAAAGTGTAAAGAGACCTGCAAGGGCCGACAAGAGAAAATATATTGATGAATTAGCAAAAGAAGTGCAACATGCTGCAGAAAATGGACAAATTAGACAACTTTATCAGATTATAAAACAAATCAATGATAACAAAAAAGTAATCCCTTCCTCCATTAGAGACAAACAAGGAAAGTTACTGAGAATTGACTCCAAAATTGAAGCAAGATGGAGAGAATATTTTAATAAAACTTTGAATGTAAAGGTAGATACAGGATCTCAACAGGCACAAAATATTACAACCAGTGTAATACCCACTTTAAGCATTTCCGAAGATGAGATTTCATTGAGAGAAGTCAAAGATGCCCTGAAGGCACTAAAATCAAAGCATGGCAGAAATGATAATATCAGTGCCGAAATGTTAAAAGCTAATCTTAACACTACTACTACCAAATTACAAAGGTTATACAACAAAATACAGAAGACAGAAAAAATTTCTCAAAAATTCTTCAACAATGGAAAGAAGCAGTAATTATAAAAATCCCCAAAAAAGGAGATTTGACCAAGTGTGAAAATTGGAGAGGAATAAGTTTGCTTTCAATTCCTACAAAAGTTTTTAAAATTTTTCAATTAACAGATTAAAAAAGGAAATTGAAAATTTATTAAGAGAAGAACAGGCAGGTTTCCGAACTGATTGTGGAACCATCCAACAAATATTCACTCTTAGAAATATAATCAAACAATGTCTAGAATTTCAAGCCCCACTTTACCTAAACTTCATTGATTTTAGTAAAGTGTTTGACTCAGTAGATAGAGAGAAACTTTGGAAAATATTAGAAGAATATAGAATACCTTATAAATTTCTCAACATTATTAAGAATATGTATAATGGCAGCAAGTCTTGCATGGAAGTAGAAGGAAAACTTACAGACTTCTTTATCATTGAAACTGGAGTTAGGCAGGGTTGTATTCTATCTGGTCTATTATTTATAATTTTAATTGATTGGATTTTGAAAAACTCAATTAATCATCAAAAGAGAGGAATATGTTGGAATTTTACGCCCACAATGGAAGACCTTGATTTTGCTGATGACATAGTGCTCCTGTCCTCCAAGCTAAATGACTTACAGCTTAAAACTGATGACTTTGCTCGCCACACAGAAACTGAGGGTCCTCATATAAACAAGAAGAAAACCAAGGTCATGCAAATAAATGAAAAATCAAATAAAGAAATTAAGTTAAAAAATTAAACAACTGAAGATGTTGATACTTTTATATATACCTTGGATCAGTGATAAATAAACAAGGCAGCACCGACGAAGATGTTTTACAAAGAATTACTAAAGCACAAAATCGTTTCAGGTCATTAAATAAATTAAGGAAAGCATCAAATATTACAGTTAAAGTGAAAATTAATATCTATAAATTTATTGTGCAAGCAGTACTGCTATATGACTCTGAAACTTGGTGCAAAGTAATAAACTGGGCATTTTCCAAAACAAATGTTTAAGAAGAATTTTAAAAATCTGGCCAAATACAATCACTAATGAAGAACTTTAAAAGAAAACCTTCTCCAAGTCAATAGATGAAGAGATTCACCTAAGAAGATGGAAATGGACCAAAGGTCATCCAAAATTAACTTGGAGAAGAATGAAGGAATCCGAAATGAAGGAGGCAAGATAGACGAGTTGGGAAGAAGCAAGAGCAGCTGCAAGGGACAGATGGAAAACCAGCATTGCAGCCTTATGTGCCAGTAGGCATGGAAAGACAAGTTACACTAACAGGTAATCACACTTGTGATATTGCGCTTTGATAATATATGCTACATACATTTCTGCTTCAAAATATCATAAAATAAATTTCATTGAAAACCTCCGAGTTCTTTTTCAGACATCCTGTATTAATTGAGGAGACAATTACAAGTCTGTAATTTGCTACCACTACTACTGTCTTGAAGCCACCTTTATGCAATGAAACTCTTTTCTGAGCTGAGACTTAAATTGAACAACTACATCAGAGGCAATGCAATTCTCTTACACATTCATGTAGTACACAGGCTGCCATGCCATCCAGTTCCACTGCTGTATTCACATTGATATTTTTCAATATGCTGAACACCTGTTCATCTACTTCAATTCTGACATGCATCTTTAGATGCATGTCAGAATTGAAGATCCTGGTAGAGATTTTGCAGTTACATCAGCAACTGCAAAATCTCTACCAGGATGATACATCTTTGCAAAATGATCACACTCCAACTCACCAATTTCTTTTGCCTGTCAAATTTTTACCATCAGCAATCATTAAAGTCATCCTACCAAAGTCATTTTTCATCTTACCTGCTACATAATGGGAAAAAAAAAAAAAAAAAAAAAAAACTTTTCTGGATTTACTTAGGCCTGCTTAGCTAATTTTCTTTCATAATCTCGTTTTCCTTTTTTACCATACCAGGCAGCATTCTTGCTTGCGGTTTATACTGCTCATGAATATGCTGATCACATTTCTCTTTATATTCCATCCACAGGCTTTTCTTTTTTTGCAGTTCTTGCTTTATATCTCTACTCATCCATTTAATCCCCACTTAGTTAATCCGTCTGACCTTGGATATGCAGTCTAATATTGCTTCTCTCAAACAATCTCTGACCACTTCCCATGCACTACTGACATTATTTCCGTGTAGCTTCCTAAGACATGGCACTGCTACAAGATAACACATAAGTCTGTCATAATTACCAGCTTTAAAGTTCAACATAAATCCTTTCTTGACAGAGCATTCTACATGCCTAGCAACATTCCAGAACAAGAATGCAAGGACATTCAACCCAGAATGTCTACCTTGGTTATGGATATATCTTCTGATGCTATTACCAAATCAAACACACTCAAACCCCTGGTCTCCACTATAACATGTTTCAGGTAATTATCCCTTAGCAACTATTCCACTTCCAGCTTGCCCCTCCAATCTTGTCCCCATAGTTAAAGTCTCCCATAATAATTGTTCGGCATGCACTCAATGTGCTAATCTGCTACTAATGGCTTCTACATTTTCCTGTGGACCCTCCCACTCCCAGTTTATAGCAGCAGTCAACAATATGTCCTGGCTTCTATCTCATACCAGATAGCCTCAAATGAACCATCTTCCCAAGACCTAAAATCCTCTTTAATTTCTAATTTTGTTGGTTGTAATTATTTAGCTATCATCAGTAATACTCCATCTCCTGTCCTATTCCATCTATCCTCCCTGAAAATACAATACCCTTTACATTCTCTTCCTGTAACTATATCATTTTCTGTCAACCAGGTTTCATTCATGCCTATTATTTTTGGTCAAATCAAGCTGACCAATGCAAAAAACTCCTGTCCCTTATTCGTGATACTTCTGGCATTCATGTATGAATTTTAACATCCTCTTGTATCCACAATTACCCTTGTGTAATGTAATTACCAACGCATTCAAACTGGAAACCTGTAAAATTTCATTCAGCATTGCATAATCATTTCTGTACATATGCTCATTTATCACAGGGTGGCCAGACTCGTGTTTGATTATATACCCCTAATATGTCTAGTTACTCTGGTTTTCCACTTCCAAACTGACTAAACATCCAACCATCTTACTCCAAAACTATTTAAATGCACCCTGTCAGGTATATATATATATAAGCCCTTTCGTCCACCAAATTCACCCCATATATCAATGAACTGCATACCCTTCTTCCTGCACAGTCTTTTTATTGACTCATTAGCAATCATGGCCCTTCTTCTTAATTCTGTCCTTCATACCAAAGCAACAAACTCATAATTTTTACTTCCTTACTCTTCATTTTTGCTTCTTTCAACAACTAGTTCATATCTTTTCTCACTACATATTTCTTTCCTTTCAAATCATTTGTTCTTGCCATAAAAATCATCTCTATCACTTCTCCCTTCTGAACTATGCTTTCATCACTTGCTCATTTAGTATACCTCTTATCATTGAATCACCATACAATACCTTATTCTTATTTCCAGTTTCTCATGCTTTCATACTTTCCAAATTCACTTTTTCTTTCCTTCTCCCTCCTGCTCTACAACACAGCAATCATTTCTCCAGTTGCTCTAGCTCCTGTTTTGTCTTGTAAAGGATATAAATTAAGCATGCTATTTCACTCCTTACTGTCACTTCATCACTCACATTACTTTCAGCCACTTCTTTTAGGCTCTCATTTTGCACACCACCATCATTCACTACTTCTACATTTGCCATAAAACTTTCACTGTCTTTCCTTATATCATTAATATTGGTCACTTCATTTTTCCACGCTCCACATGATGCACATTTCCAGCACTGCCAAACAAAACATTTGCAACAAACTATCTCTCCATTCTCGTTTTCATACCACAACCCATTCATCCTTGGCAATGAGAATTATAATTTCAATTATATTTCAATATCAGCATCATAAGAAATGATAAAAACAAAATTAGCAGTTTTTTGTTGTTGTTGCTGTTTTGTTTTTATAATTAATGTACAAAGAAGTATAAGTTATAACTATTTTCAGTTCCAAAGATATACACTATATTTTAAGAATCATACCTGAAATGAGAACCAGCAAAAGGTCAGTGTTCTTCAGACCAGTAACTAGGTCTATTACCTTTTCTGTTGCACATTCTGAAGCTCTATCAGGAATATTGTTTGTAGCACCTTCCATATATTTAACACCATTAAAAACTCCAAGTGAAGCATCATCATCACTAAAACAAAGCATCAATATACTAATAAAACATAGTAAATAAAATATATAAACATGAAAGTCCACACAAATCAGTACAACTATTATTACTAGATTAATTTTAATTGCATTTTACATGCATACAAAAACAGATCTTAAGTAATGAACTAAAAATATATTATTACTTCTGTCAATATATTTGTATTGCTGTTTAGTATACCTCTTTTAGTATACAAACTGATATTGGGGTGAGGGCATTTTAAATTTCTATATTAGCATTTTTATGATAATACATCATAAATTCGTCACCAAGCTGTGCACATCACTGTTTGATAAATTTCATGTTCACTGTTATTTATTCTTCCTTCAAAAAACTGATTCCTTACTGTGGATTTTCCTTTTAATGCAATGGAGGGGAGAGGAAAGAAAAGAGAGAGAGAGAAAAGCATGGATTTCTTTTTCAATGGAGAATGATAAGAAAATTGAATATGTTACAGGGATGTGTGAAGGATTACCTAAACTATTACAATAAATTTATTATTACGTAACACCTCCAAGGAGTCCAAACACTCATTGAGGGAGGACACCTGCTCTACAACTCTCCATGCACTCAATCCACCAGCTGCAAATAAACCAAACCATCTACCACTAGTATTTCCACAGACAATCACCAGGCCAGCATATATATATACGTATACAGTAAAACCCCGTTTTTACGTTCCCGCAATGTATGTTTTCATGCCATTTACGCATTTTCTGTTGGTCCCATCTTAAGGCCTATTTTTACGATATATTGTTTTCTCGCCATTAATAACTTCATGTGGATGTTATTTCCCGTGATTTGCGTTTTTTTTCTTGGGTGGAAATAGTGATTTTCGAATCGATTTCCTCTCATTCAAATCGATTTCTGCGGAAATCTGCGCATTTCTGTTTCCAGATGGCGTTGCTTTCGGCTGTAGTTTCATTTCCACCATCACGGTGACTTGCACGCTTGCAGCAGTGATGTAGTGATGAGCAATATGAAACCGTGATTTTTCAATCACAGTACGAATTGATATTGCAGAATTTCTGCTACATAATTTAGCATGTGAAAGTTGCTTTCAACTTGCGGTGGTGAATTATCCATGTTAGTAACATGGAGAAAAAAAGACAGAAAATGTATTTCAGTAGAAGAAAAGATGGCAATTCGGCGACATGTAGATTGGCATGCCAGAACGCATGTACGTGCATTTAGCAAAAGATCTTGGACTCTCTGTGTCCACTTTGAACACGATAATAAAAAACAGGTCAAGTATTGACCTCAATGCAAAGCAATCTAGCGCTATGTCAAAAAAAAAAAAAAAAAAAACGAAAATACAGTATATCCAGACATCAACATACGATGAATTGGATAAACTTGTGGTGGAGTGGTTTGTTTCTATGAGAGCGTCGGGTATTCCAGTCGATGGTACTATACTCCGAGCGAAAGCCCTTGAATTTGCTGCAAGGTTGGGGATTAATGGTTTTATTGCATCAAATGGATGGATTGATCGTTTCAAGACTTGTCATAATATTGTGTATAATCAAGTGTGGAGAAAGTAATAGTGTTGCAGGGGAAACTGTAAACCAGTGGAAACATGAACTAAAGACTATTATTCAGGACTATGAATCGAAAAATATTTTCAATGTTGATGAAACTGGGCTCTTTTATAACATTCTGCCAAGTTTTGTAAAACATTGTGTTTTAAAGGAGAGAAGTGTCATGGTGGAAAACTCAGCAAGCAGAGAGTAACTGTTTTGCTCATGGTCAATGCTGATGGATCAGAAAAGTTACCTCCACTGGTAATTGGTAAATTTAAGAACATGAAAAATCTGCCTACTAAGTATGATGCCAACAGCACAGCATGGATGACCAGTAGCATCTTCACATCCACCATGCATGCTCTGGATGTTAAAATGGGGACAAACCACCGCAAAATACTACTACTGCTAGACAAACGTCCTGCACACCCTGAAGATCTGCAGCTCAGAAACATTAGATTAGTGTTCTTTCCCCCTAATTGTACAAGTGAGCTTCAACCATTAGATCTAGGCACCAATCATGCATTTAAATGGAAATATAGAAAAATGCTTGTTGAAAAAGCTGTGTTTATGCATGATAATGGTATGGACCCAAAACAGATCACCATATCAATCCTTGATGCCATGCATTATGTGGCCAAAGCGTGGATGCATGTTACTACTGAAACCATATCCAATTGTTTCTGGAAGGCAGGAGTTACGTTTGTGAAAGAGGAGGAACAACTACAGGAGGAAGAAGAAGATATGTCAGAGCCCAACAACTGGTATGTGATGGATGAGGCTTTCTCATTTCAAGACTATGTTGATGCTGGTGTGATCAGATCAATGGTACCAAGTGTAGAAGACATCCTATCCAACCACCTTGGTGAAGAAGAAGAGGAAGAAGTGGTTTGAAGAAGACTGTGATCAAGAACCTACCATCCCCTACTAGTAAAGAAGCAATGGAAGCTATCTCTGTTTTGAGGCGGTATATTGCAAGTGCATCAGGAGATGATGGGGCATTTAATGCCTTATACACTGTGGAGAGGCAGGCGGAAAAAAAACCAAAAACAATCAACAATTAAAGATATTTTTAAATAGATAAATGTACATGATTGTAAATTCATTTATTTTCAGTCATTAAATTTTGTAATCTAGTCTGTAGACTCGCATACTAACAGTGTCATCTTTCAGCCTTTTTAAATTTTTTTTTACATTTCCTGCTATTTACACATTTTTCCATCAGTCTGCTGGAAAGTGTAAAAAAGGGGTTTTACTGTATATATGTAGAAAGTTTTTTAACTTGGGTATACTATATGTTAAAGATACCAAGCAATTTTATAAACTTGGTTTTACTCCTTTTTTCCAAGTAAGCAAACAGACAAGTAAGTCAAGTTTGTGCCTGAACATAGTTCAGGTCTGAGGCAACTTGTGGTAAAGGTGGAGTAAGATCTGATCACTTTCCTTTAGTATCTCTCCTAATGTAAAGCACATCGCCCTTGCAGAGATGTGTGATGCTATGCATTAAAGGAAGGGGCCACTACCCAGACTGGTTTCGACCAAATTTTACCTAAACAAGTTCCTACAAGGTGCTTTGACCTTATTAAATAAAAATCTCAGGATGAGAGAAAGATGTAGAAAGTTTTTTAACGTATAGTATACCCAAGGTAAAAAAAATTTCTACATCTTTCTCTTATCCTGAGATTTTTATTTAATAAGGTCAAAGCAGCTTGTGGCAACTTATTTAGGTAAAATTTATAAGCTCTGCGTTACTTCAACCTTGGCATCTCTGGGTCTGGCTGCCACTGACGAGACCTCAATAAAGGTCGAAACCGATCTTGGTAGTGGCCCCGTCCTTTAATGCATAGCATCATACATTTCCACAAGGGGGTATGCTTTACATTAGGGGAGATACTAAAGGAAAGTGATCAGAGTTCACTCCACCTTTACCACGAGTTGCCACAGACCTGAACTATGTTCAGGCGCAAACTTGACTTACTTGTCTATTTGCTTATTTTGGAAAAAGGCTTAAAACCAAGTTTATAAAATTGCTTGGTGTCTTTAACACACACACACACACACACACACACACACACACATCAGGGGCGAATTCTCCATGCTTGCTATGCTTGCTGCGCAAACTCATTACTTGAGAAAGAAGTAATATTTATTTGTTAATAAATGCATGCATTTATAAGCATTCCATTTAGGCTTTTATTTTTGTAGACAGAAGACATCTTAAGCTTGCACGGCAATAATTGAGCTTTGCATTGTGTATCAAAGGTTGAAGCTTGCTTGTCTAGTCAAAGCTACCTTGGCTTACTCGGTTGTGGGATCTTCCAGGTTTTCGGTACAGCATTGCGATTTCATGCGTGCTCATAGCCATTTCCGCTCCTTTCACGTCGTCTTAAACACAGGCCATACGCAGTCAAAGTGGCTCTAGCCAGTGAGCTTCAGCCAGCCTTTATAAGTGTGCGTGTTGCTTAGGAAAATTAAGTTACAACCAACTTTTTATGACGATGTTATTGACCAGTTTAAAGAAGAACCGTAGGGTAGAATTTGTATTCAAGTATCTAAATTAAAAAAGATAGAATATCATTTGTAAAATAAATGTTGTATTTGTATGATTTTTAAATGAACATAAATTTCTAAATATATAGTTTTAAATGGTCAGTAATTCATTATTCTGCTAATTAGACTTCAATCACACCTCTCACTCCCTGAATGATAACAAGAGCAAACATGAATTTCAAGCCAGCATTCACCGCTGATATATATAGATATATATACACACACATATGTATTCATAAATTGGGGACCTACTAAATGGATGACTAATGAAATCAAATAGGAACTGAGATGAAAAAGAGAGGTGGAGAGAAGCAGCATGAAGAATATAAGAATCAAGCCAGGAAAGTGACTGGTACAGTAACAAAGACAAAAATGGAATATAAGAAATGATCTGTACTCTCTAGTCCAAGGAAAATTTTAAGGAATTCTTTTGTTATGTGACCGATGACAGGAAAAATGGTTCTGGATGAATGAGCCTGTTAGATGGAAACGGTGAGTATGGTGAAATGTATTTAACATAGTGGAGATGTTTAATGATAATTTTAGTGGGCATTTTACTACCCTCAAGGTTTCATTCCTTGAGGGGAGAGGGTTAAAGGTTTAGAAGTGCATAGAACAGGAGGATTTATTACTTAATGGATGGAGAGGGTTAAAGTTTTACATGTGCGTGAGGAGAATGTGTTTCGAATACTAAGTATTCTGGAAGGTGGCAGGATCTTTCCTCGAGGAAAATGTCCTTTTTTTTTTTTTTATCACAAAACAGACAAACCAGGATAAGAATCCACTATGAAGATATAGCACACTATTCAGAATGGATAAACTATCCTATCCTTATTAAATTTATTCTTTCTTTTACTATTACACAGTTTTCAGAACTACTGAATAAACAAACAAAGAAACAACACTGAATGTGAAAAAACCAGAACACACATGCTTCCGTTTATGGATGCCACCATAAGCCTATGCATACTGGCCAATACATAGGCACCACCTAACACAAAAACATGAAGTCATTAACATTCCCCAAAAACAGAGCAATAACAATTTAACTGGTCATCAAACATGCTCATCACAGCTTTAATTATAACAATACTTTATAAACAATGGCAATAGCAAAAATGCTATTAACAAAATTCTTCATAAGCCTAATAAAAATATACAGGGTTATTCAAAATGAAGGAGCAGATTGTACTTGTTTATGAATTATTTCTTTCCAGCAATATAAACATGAGTTATACATCACCTGACAGGAAAACTGTCAGATATTCAGGCACTCTATGTATGTACTTCCTGTAATATGACACATATCAAAACAACAGACCATTTTTTCCCTGCTGCCATACAATTCAATGCTGAAGTTCTTGCAATGTGGCACAACAGTATCTTTAATGAATCCCCAAAGATAAAATCTGCAAGTGATCAGGCCTGGGGACCTAGATGGCCACTTGCAGAGCACAAGCTCATCAGTCCCACTTCGAAAGATCCAGTGGTTAGGAAGAGTTGCATTGAGATAATTATAGACATTATGGTGAAAGTGAGGCAGCGTCCCATCTTGCACAAAAATGAAGTAAGCAGAGTCATCTTTGAGTTGAGGGAACTACCAGATTTGTAACATATCGAAGTGTGGCATCCCAGTTACTGTTGCCTCAGCAAAGAAAATGGCCAATAAATTTTTCTGAAGGAAATGGCACAAAGCACATTCACTTTTGGTGAGTTATTTTCATGTTCAATGCTTGCAAGTGCATGTTCATGTCATGTTCTGTCCCCCATATTTTTACGTTATGATGATTCACTTCACCACTTAAGTGAAAAGTTGATTCATCAGAAAAAAATGAGTCATCCTCAAAAGGCTTTAGCCTCCATGTCATCCAACATTTTTATGCCAAATGTCTAAACGTTTTTCTTTGTCCCCATGATGCAGTGCCTGCATTAACTGCAACTTGTATCCTTTCATATGCAACTGTTTCCTGAGAACAAACCATAGTGTTGTTTGAGGAGTTCCTTGCTTGCATGGTTTGTGGATTTTCTTGCACTGCATAGAAATGTTTGTCAAATTCTTTCAACATTAACTTTGAAAACAAGTGGACAACCTGGACTTTTTATTTTACAGAGGCATCCCTCTTCTTGAAATTTTTTGTGTCATGAGTAAATCTGCTTATGATGAGGGGGTTCTTTCCAGGGGCGAATGCCGGTCTTGAAATTCACACTTGCTCTTGTTATTATTCAGGGAGTGAGAGGTATGATTGAAGTCTGATTGGCAGAATAATGAATTACTGACCATTTAAAACTATATATTTAGAAATTTATGTACATTTAATCATACAAATACAACATTTATTTCATAAATGATATTCTATCTTTTTCAATTTAGCTACTTGAATACAAATTCTACCCTATGGTTCTTCTTTATGAACTGGTCAATAATCGTCATAAAAAGTTTGTTGTAACTTAATTTTCCCAAGCAACATGCAGACTTGTAAAGGCAGGCTGAAGCTCACTAGCTAGAGCTACGTTGACTGCGTATGGCCTGTGTTTATGTAACAGAGTGAGACGACGTGAAATGGCTATGCGCAAGCATGAAATCGCAGTGCTGTTGTGAGGGCCTGGAAGCTCCAACAACCAAGCAAGCCAAGGTAGCTTTGACTAGACGAGCAAGCATCGGCCTTTGATACAAAACACAAACTTCAATTATTGCCACGCAAGCTTAAGACGTCTTCTGTCTACAAAAATAAAAGCCTAAATGGAATGCTTATAAATGCATACATTTATTAACAAATAAATATTACTTCTTTCTCAATTAATGAGCTTGCGGCAAGCATAGCAAGCATGGAGAATTTTCCCCTGATTCTTTCTTAAATTGAGCACAGAATTTACATCGAACCACAATTACAGAATTATGCTTTGCAAATTCAACAACACAAAACGCTTTCTCCTGTAAAGATGCCATTTTTTGTTAACTCTTTGAGCAAGTGACTGAAGAATCTTTTGTTTCAAGTGCTACTAGAATGTGAGGAAAAGTAAACTCTTATAGTTTTCCTATCAGGTGATGTATAATATGTGTTTGTATCATTGGAAATAAAAGTTCACAAACAAGTATAATCTGCTCCTTCATTGTGAATAACCCTGCAGAATAGAGTAAAACCATGACAATTTCAAACATTAAATGGATATCAGAAAAAATAAACAGAACACTACATAAGTGTAATCTTTAAAACAAGTACAAAATTAAAGAACTTGGTCTTTAGATGCACCAAGAGAGTGCATCCCTCATAATGCACAATTCACGTATGCGGTGATATCTTTAATTAACGAGACTAGACATTGTCATGGATGCAAAAAAAAAAGTTATGAACAGCATGGTAAATTAGTATGATGCAAAAAATTTCCTAAGAACTTTTCTTAGAAAAGAGGAGAAAAACAAAACATGCTCTTACATATTCTTATGAAGTTTATCATTACATGACACTAATTAGTGAGATATAAATTTCAAAATTAAATTATAGTATACTTACATACATTTGTTCAATGCATTCCTTTTTCAGAGTTCCTGAAGGAATGGAAACTATTCCATCCACAATATGATTTCTCAGAATATTTCCAACAGCTTGGGCCATTTTAAATACTGCTTTTCCAAATCCTACAATATACACATTGTTATTAAGATAATATTTTTTCGACCTCACACTAAGAGAATTTCCTTCAATGACAAGAAACTGGGGAATTATCTTTTCTGGAAGAACAGAGTTTACCCCATCTTGAAAAATGGTAATAGAGTCATTCTTCATTTTAGAAGAAACTGATGACATGGTTTGGCTATATATTGTTTTGGCTCGAATGAATGAAACTTGAAGTTTATTACTTTTACAGATATCATTAAGAAATAACCAACAAGAAGAATACAGTCTTGTGCTCATTTTCCATTATGCAAAAAGAAGAAATGCTTGCCCTAAAAGAGAAAGTTATCATTTTACACTTCTCATTTGTAAATGAAAGTAACTTCTGTATTTTTAGTAATAATAATCATAAACAAGTTGCAAATAAAAGTTTCCGAGTCACTGTTATTTAAAAATAAAGTTTAAATAGGGTACACATAAAATGGATGAATGGAAAGATTAAGCAGGTAATCTGGAAGAAGGCATTTCACGTAAACTGACATGAAACAGATTAGTGAGTTAGATAAGAGCCTAGCAACTGATGTATGGGAAGTAGTCTCAGAGTATTACTGTTGAACATGTATGCTAATGATATCAGGGGAAGTTTAAATGGAGAAATGCAGCTGTTTGTACATGATGATGCAAAGTGAGGAACACAACTGCTGTGGCTCTACTCTCCCCCTTCCCAAACAGACTGTGTGAAGATGGTAGAGGTCAGTGGGACTACTAATTAAACCTTGCAAGTATAAGGATTTGTATCTGGAAGGCAAGGAGTGAATTCAGTGTGTTCAATTGGTAGGGTACACCAAAGGAGGCAGAGAAGAATAAGAGAATAATGACAAACAAGAACCTTAAATTATGTAAGGCATTTCAAGACTCATCAAGATAACATAGCAGATTAAGCATGAAGAAGGCACCAACATATAGGAGTAAAGGGGGGGGGGGTTATAGTTCCACTCTACAAAGTCTTAACTTTGTAGAGTGGAACCATATTCTGACATACATATTCTGATACGTAGAATATCAGAATATGTATTCTGATATTCTACAATGGCCAGTATTCTGACTACTTATATACAAAGCGCTGGTCACTTTTTTGAGGTGATGAGGAGATTGTAGAAATTACTATTATTAACATCTGACCTCCATGGAGTCGGAGACTAATTATGGGAAATATACATGATCACACACAAAGCCCATCCATCCTTAAACTCATTCAATGAGTCTGTATTCACAACACTCTCAGCCAATGCATTCTACTCACCAATTGCTCTCCATGCAAATAACCTTCTACTAATTCCTTTGTTCACACTTTCTTTATACAGTTTCCATGGATGGCCTTTTGTTTAACCTCCCTTTCCCATTTTATGAAAAATGTCTTCCATGGTAACGATCCTGATCAACTTATGTCTCAATCATATCTTTCCCTCCTGTTCACGAGGCTTTGCAATTTACATGCAAATTACATTCCAAAGACTAGTTACTACTTTTGTGAATCTTCTCTGGACCCTTTCTAGCATATCCTTGTCACCATGAAAACCAGGTGACGAAATCTGTGCATAGTAATACATATGAAGTCTGATCAAGGCCTCACACAATGGAATCATCATATCTTTATTTCTGTGCACCAAGATCCTCTGCATCATTGCCATTATCTGATGTGATGACTTCACAACTTGTGCAATGTGGTCCCTGAATTTCAGGTCCTTCTCCACCACCACTCCCAGATCTTTCAGCTCCTCTCCCACCTTCAAAGTTTCTCTACCAAGTGCATACTTTGCATCCCATCGTATAAAATTTCAAAAGCTTACATGCTGCAACACTGAACTGACAGTTCCATTTACTTGTCCATTCATGCAATCCACTCAAATCCTTCTGTAAGGCCACATCTGCTTGACTGCATTGTTCTACCCAATTTTGCATCATCTGCATATCACAAGCCCATCCCAATATCATTAATATATAAGTTGTACAAAAAAAAAAGGCCTCGATACAGACCTCTGCAGCACACCACTAGTGCCTTTTCTCTTACAGAATACTGCACCTCCACATACAACTTTCTGATACCTATCTGACAGCCAGTCACTGATCCAACTCACAAGTCTGTTATCCAATCCCATCTGTTTCAATTCATTTAACAGATTCTTGCATTGCAGTCTATCAAAAGCTTTTGTAAAATCTAAATATATCAGCATCTCCCTTGTCCAATATAATTGTCACCTTGTTATAGTACAGTACATAAATAAGTTGATAAAACATGATCACCCTTAAACAAACTCATTCTGACAATCATAGAGAATACTGATGTTATCACCTCATTTCTGTATCCTAGTTTTCACTAATCTCTCCAATGCCTTAACATAACTCCAGATATACAGATTGAAACTGAAATTTTATTAACACTAAAGAAGTAGCACAAATGAAAATATAATACAACAGATGCAACAAGTATTTAGAACAATACAAGTGATAACAGTAGATAGTAAAAAGTAATATTACACATTATAAAAAATATCTTAAAATCATTTTTCAAGTGGTAATATAGAGATTGATAAAGAAAATACTTAAAAATAAAGAACAGAAAATGGAAATAGGCTAAAAGGAACTATACAGTGTGTTTGACCAAGGACCATAGCCATGCTGGTTACTATAAAAATTAAAATGTAGGCAATACAGTCACTAAAAAATTAAGTGACTATCTATGAGGATACATGTACAGTAAGAGAACAAATTAATCCAAACAAGCCAAATTTTCAACAAGCTGAGTTTTTGGTTTTTGTTTCCATTCACAATAATTTTGGTTTTTCTGTTTACTATTTTGGTTGAGTGTTGCGTGTTTTAACAGCCTCTACGATGTTTATTAATAGTGTTGTTTTAATAGTGTAAATAAGTTGACATTCATCATGTTTTATTCATTTTGTGTAGCTATAAAATGGACACATCTCCAAGAAAGTGTCCATGACTCAAAGACAAACTGCCAATGAATGTAGTGTTGGTTTTGGTACTGTTAATACAATTTTAAAGAAATTTAGGGAGAACTACCTTCTCTCCTGAAAGAAAAGGAAAATGTGAGCAAAAAAAGGAAACCTACTCTTACTCAATATCATTTACTAGTTAGGAAAAGCAAAATGAATCCAAGATTGTCTGCTGTAGACTTAAATAGAGCCTTGGCAGCTAGAGGCATTAATGTTTCTGACATGACAGTCTGTCGAAGATTGCTGGAAGTAGGGAGAACCGCCCACAGAACAAAAAAAAAAAAAAAAGAAACAACTGGTGACAAAGGCTACCTAAACAGAAAAAGAGGTTGTACACAAGGATACAAAGATTAGACTGCTGAGAAGTGGAAGAAGGTAATATTCTCAAATGGGAACCGTTTCTTTGTCCAAGGAGTGCGAGTACCCTATGTTCGCAAATTAGTGGAGAAAAGAATGGTCCTACAGATCCAGAAAGACAAAGAAGTCATCTTCCAACAAGATCTTGCTCCATTCCACATTTCAAAAAAAGTGAAAAAGTTCCTCAAAAATCACAATAACCAATTGCTTCAGGGACCAGATAATTCTCCCGACATTAACCGAATAGAAAATTTGTGGGCTATACTGAAAAGAAGAATTGGAAAATTAAACTGTGAAAAGTATGGTTTTGAGATGCAGAAATAAGAAAAATGTGATCTACATTAGTAGAGCCCATGCCTAAGCAAATTAATGAACTTATTAGGAACAGAGGAGAACATATAAATCATTAGGTAAAGTTGGAGTTTAATATTTGTACTTATTTTCTTGCAAAATTAAAATTTTTCTTTAAAATATGAGCATTCAGATTAATTTGTTCGTTACTGTATACATACAGTATATAACTAAGACAAAATATATAACATTTAAAGTAATTTCCTATAATATACATTTAAAATAAAAGTCAACATTATTCAGTCTCATGAGGTAGTCTTCCTTCTCAATCTTTTTCTAAAAATGCATCCTAACTTTATTTCATTTGACAATATATTGTAACTGCTTGTTGCTAAGTGCTCACAGAGGTTTGTGAAAAATTTCTTTGTTTGCCTTGGGAACTGCAAGCAAGTTCAAGCCATAATATAAACACAATTTACATTAAATACAGTAAAATTTACAATGTAATTTCTTACATACAGTATACAATTATATACATTGAGTTTCTATAATGGGAAAATGTTAAGAATGGCAAACAGGTCACTAGTTGAATATGGTCAATTGAATCCTGGTCCGCAGGATTTGAAGAGGATAAATTAACTGTGGAAAAGGTACAGAGGTAGATAACAAAGAGAGGTTCAGGACTGTACAATGTTAGTTATGAGGATCGGCTGAGGGAATGTGGACTGCAGAGTTTGGTGGATAGAAGTGTTTGGTGATAGAGGTGATATGACTGAAACTTTTAAACTGTTGAGAGGTGGTTACAGGGTTGACACTGGGGAGTTCTTTCGCTTGGTTGAACAGTAGGAAGGAGTGGTGACAAGGGGCCATCTCTGGAGGTTACGAAAGGAAACTGTGAGCAAGAGGGTGAGGAGTGGTATCTTTTCATGGAGGGTGGTTGAACCATGGAATGAATTGCCTGATAGAGTGGTGAGAGCTAGAATGGTCAATGAGTTTAATGAGTGGTATGATAGACTTTGTGTTTCCTAAGAGGGACCTCCCATGTTGAGTCTTGATAGACTTGTTTTTCCTAGGGAGGACTGCCTGCAAAGAGTCTTTTGACTCTGTGGAGGCCTAAATAATAATAATAATATTCAAGAAATTAGTAATGGCTGTAGTTCTGATTATTCTATTTTGTATTCGAATCAAAGGAAGAAGATTGTTCTAGTATTCTCCACCCTAATAGGTTGGGATATAATTGGTAACAGCCTTTATGCAGTACAACAATTTCACCTTCTGTCCACTCTCTTCAGACTTGTGCTGTTTTAACTCTTATTAAATAGACATGCAAATACTACTGTCAACTCCTTGGAGCATTCCAATAAGACACATGATGATATGTCATCAAATCCTATTGCCTTATTGACATCAAGTTTATTTATTTCCTTATATATCTCTTCATTGCTCATAATTAAAACATCCTCTCATATTTTCTCTGCACTTCAGCTTCTCATGATTTCACCAAATCATGAGACAACACACTGATAAGGATAAAACAACCTGATAAATTGTTCACTGAATACCTCAACTGTATCCTCTACAGCTGTTACTATTCCACCATCTTCAACCATTAACATCATCTTGTCATACTCATTCTTCCTTCTACTTGCCACATATCTGAAAAACTCTTTTAGTTTGCATGTGAAGTGACTTCATGTGTAAACTTTGTTTGCTTACACTTGGATAAAAGATAAAACCAAGAATATAATTTCTTGGCATCTTTAATTTATGGTAAAGCCAAGTGGAAAAATTTTTAATACCTGTCTCTAATTCAGAGTATTTTAGTAATAAGGTGTGCCACCTTTTGGCTACTTGTATATGGAAATACGACTTCTGCATTACTTCAACCTTGGTATATACCTTCTGGGTCTGGCTTCTAGTGATGAGACCTCAATAAAGATCAAAACTGGTCTGAGTACTGGCCCTTCCCATAATGCATGTGATACTAAGGCAACTAATGTGAAGTCATTAGCCTCTATATGCAAGTAGCCCAATTGTGAAGTGACTTCACATGCAAATTTGTTTGCTTACACTTGGATAAAGGTTGAAACCAAGAATATAATTTCTTGGCATCTTTAATTCATGGCCAAGTGGTTAGCGTATCCACTCTCCAGCCAAAAGGCTGCAGGTTCGAATCCTGCCGTGGGCATGGATGTTTGTGATTGTCTATGGAAGTGCTAGTGGTGGTGGTGGTGGGCAGTAGATGGCATTGGTGTAGTTGCGGTTAGTTGTAGTTGGTGGATTGAGTGGTGGAGACAGAGAGTAGTAGAGTAGGTGCCCTCCCTTGATGAGTCAGTCTTTGAACTCCCTGAAGGTGTCACGTAATAATAATAATAATAATTTCTGCCTGTTTTGCAATCTTCCTAGTCAAATGACCACTTTCTTCAAGCAGAGATAGAATAACTAGATTATTTAGTGTTAAGTTCTCTAATGCAATGATCAGATCCAACACTCTTGAACCTTATGTCCCCCTTCCATTATATGTCTTATTATTATTAAAACACTTAAGGAATAGAACAACGTAGTTAAGGATATAAATTAAATTTTAATAAATATTTTCTGATATTTCGGCAACGTCACATTGCCATTTTCTAAAGGAACTTACAAAAAAGTTACATGCACATAGGCACTACAACACAGAAACTGGGAATGAAGAGATGAAGCTATTGTTCTCCTAACAGTCCTGATGGTGCCCTCTAGCGGGCTAAGTAGGTGTTCTTGGCCGTTGGGCTGAAGGTCTGCAGATGTAGGCCTCCCAAATTTGGGGCAGTCGCATACAACCAAATTTGTTGAGGTTTGGAGAATTTCTTAGGGCTGAGGCTGATTCCATAAAGAGTCTTTCAAATTTGTATTTGCTACGGTGTATCACTGTAGCTTTCTTCCACCGTATTCTGTGGCGTGTATCCAGAGCATGGTCCGCAAGACCAGAATGGCTGTACTTGTGAAACCGGATGTAGTCCTTGTGTTCAGAAATTCTGATATTTGCTGTCCTGCCTGTTTGGCCAAAGTAAGACAGTTTACAACTACAAGGGACCTGGTAAACACCAGGTAGGTCTAGGGGAAGTGGTTGGTCTTTAGTGGAGCGGATAAGGGATGCCAATTTTCTGTAAGGTTTTCTCCATTATATGTCGCCTCAAAGTAGTTATTTTTGATTCTTATGGTGCAAAGACATCAAAGATCATAGTGCCAAGACACAGATTACAGCAGTACATATAGTAAATGGTTAGTAGGACAATCATAAACATCAATGCCACTGGCAGGATTTGAATCTGCAGTCTCTTGGCTGGAAAGTTGAAGATCTAGCTTTGGCGATCAGCAACAAGTCTATAAAAAGAACTGAAGAAATACTGACAAATGGCTTTATGGCAGTTCTATAAAAAATGGAGATTAACACCAAATTCTGGTAAAACCGAATGTTCTTGCTTTCACCTCAATAACAGACTTGTAAATTAAAAACCAGAGATATATGCTGATGGAACATTAATTTTGTTTAATCCGACACCTAAATATCTGGGAATAACTCTGGATAGAACTCTGTCATATAAACAGCATATGATTAATATCGCTGCTAAAGTTTGCACCAGAAATAACATAGTTCAGAAGCTTTGTGGTACTATATGAGGCTCAAGTGCCACAACTCTGTGGTGCACTGCCATGGGTCTAGTTTACAGTGCATGGTGCTCCTGTCTGGTTCAATAGCTACCATGTCAATAAACTAGATGCTCAACTTAACTCCACTCTGCGTTTAATAACAGGTTGCATTAGGAGTCATTAGGCTCTCCACTTTGAGCCATATTGCTTCTCTGGAACTGTGATTACAGGAAGCCTTGCTTCGTGAATATAAAAGAATTGTAAATAACCAAACCTTCCAATACATGAATTTATTCTAGATGCTTTATCTAATAGACTAAAATCCAGAAGACCTGCCATAAAAACCACCTGTAATCTTCTTAGCCAGAATGACAGTATGGTGAGTAAGTGGGATGTACTGTGGTCCCAAACAGTATCACCTGAAGCTCATAATTATATAAACATCTTCCAAAAACCATCTGGATTTGACCTGCCCAGGAATATATGGATGACAGCTAACAGGATTCATACAGGTCATGGTGTATGTGGAGACTTACTTTCAAAGTGGAATAAGATACCAAATCCCCACTGTCCCTGTGGAGCCAAGACCTAAACCATTCGCCATATAATACAGGAATGTGAGCTGATGGCATATCCAGGTGACTTTAAGGATATCTTTGACCTATCCCCAGAGGCGATCGATTGGATTAAAAACCTAAATGTTAAAATATGATTAATCTTCTGTCTGATGCTTGTCATAAATTTTGTGTTTGTACTTGCCTGAATGTAGATGCTTTACTTTTTATTTATATTATCATATATGTGTATCTTATCTATATTCATGTGTATTTTATCTCATTGTCTTTTAACCACGTGTACATGCCATACGATAAATAAATAAATGGAGAGTTGAGACACTAACCACTCAGCCAACCAGGCTGGCTCACCTCAAGTAATACCTCTCAGTAGCTATATAAATTCCATTTTCCTCCCTGCCTATGCCCATCCCTCCTCCCAATCTATGTCCCCATAGTTGAAATCCCCCATAATAATTACTCTACCTCTACTCATCATGCTAATTTGCAAGTGGATATCAGGGAGAATGCAGATGTATGCACTCTCCCTGATATCCTCTGGATAATAGCAGCAACCAATTACATATTTGGTCCTGCTGTTCTCTATCACACACTAGATAGTCTCAAATGAACTGCCCTCTGATCCTCTGTCACCCTGATGTACTTCTCTTATGCAGTTTTAATTCCTCTATTATCATTAGCAAAACTCTCCCTCCCATTCTGTTCCTTCTGTCCTTTATGAAGAAACTACTCGTATATCTCTTGCATTACATTCTATTTCTCGTGTAACTGATTGTTACCATTATTACTGATATTTTTATCATTATTTACCTTATGCTATCTCCACAGTATCCTTTTCTTCAAATTTTGTGCTTAATCCTTTCATTTAACCATTTGACACTTATGTTATTCAGCCTCTTGACCATCGTAATACATTCGCACATTGATGTTGTTAAATATTTTTTGGTCAGTTTTGATGAAGCATTTTATCCAAGCCATCCTGTAATGTTTTCATAATTACTAGACTTGTAGTTCCACATATATCCTTTCCTCACAGAGGTTTTCATATGGTTGGCTACCGTCAATGATGATCACCTCATGGTCTCTCTCACTGACTGTGAGATAATGTGACACTCCACTCAAAATCAATCTGATGAAATTATTAGATCTAAGACTGTTGATCCTTGAGTGCCCTCTGTTACATGATGCGTACGATAACTGTCTCTCAAGAAGTTCATTTCCTTTCCCAAATGCTGTCTCTTCCTTCCAATCTACATTTCTCTCATTCCTGATACTCCTGGCATTTATAAATAAACACAGCAATTCACTTTTAAGTCTATACCAGTCCTGCCCATGCCACTTGTTGGTTGTGATTTCCCAATACCCAACCAATTCTGCCATGGGATCCTTAGGGGTCTCATATCAGTCCCGAGCCTGGATAGAGGAGGGGGGGGGGTCAGTCAGATGAGTGTCGATGCTCTGACCGTAAAGAAAAAGCACAATTGTTATCTGATGCCTATACAATCAACATATAAAACATGCCAGTTCAGACGTCACCCAGATGAACAAGGTCCATGATACCAATCGAGCAATTGGGATACCGAAAGGAAACAGAAACTGAAACTAACAGAAATGTTATCAGTAAGAACATGGAATGTACAAACACTTTGGATGTCATGGAAACTAGAATTACTTGATGAGGAAATGAAGAGATATCGATGTGATATACTAGGACTCCCAGAGATGCGATGGACATCATCAGGAGATGCGAAGTCATATGGTCAGAGCATGATACCAAGAAAGAAGCAGGAGTTGGTTTCCTTCTTAAAAAAGAGCTAGAGAGGTACTGTTAGGTTACAAACCAGTCAATGAACGAATCATAGTAGCAAGATTTCAAGCAAAACCATTTAATATATCAATAGTCCAGATATATGCACCCACATCTGACAGCACAGATGAAGATATTGACTTATTCTACAAAGATCTGACAGAGACAATAGAAACAATACCCAAGCAAGATGTACTAATTATTGAAGGAGATTGGAATGCCAAAGTTGGAATAGGTAATGATGGCTGGGAAAGTGTCATGGGAAATTATGGTTCTGGAGAAAGAAATGAACGTGATGAAAAAATTTTAGATTTGCAATGGACTACGAGATGATGATCTGTAAAACAAGATTCCAACAAAAGGAGTGTAGAAAATGGACGTGGCGATCAAATTATGGGAAAACCAAGATCGTGATCAATATAATTACAATTAAAAGAAGACGGATAACAGCAGTGTCGAACTTTTCAATGAGCAGATATAGACTCAGATCATAGTTTAGTAGTTGCAAACATCAAGTTGAAATTAAAAAGAAAATATAAACTCCATCATCACAAACAAAGAGACACAGCAAGAATAAGTGAAGGAGAAAGAGGAAGAAGGTACAAAACAGTGTTTTGTACCTTCTTCTTTGTAACTTAAAAGTGTGGACAGAGAAAAAATTCAAATCTAAGAGTGAAAGGAGTAATGAAGGTGATAGAAGATGCAGTGAAGAAACAGTACCAGAAGAAGAGAAGATCAAGAAGAAGTGGATTAGACAAGAAATACTGAAGTTAGTACAGGAGAAGAGAATGTTGAAGATAAGAAGGGTTACATCAGAACAAATAGAGGAGCAATATAAAAGAAAGTGTAATGCAGTGAAAAAGCAGTCAGAAGCCCAATGCAATAATATAGAACAGCATGATTAGAACAATTAATGGCAGATGGCAACCAAAACAGACCACAATTAAAGATTTAGCAGATTTAGCACAGCAGATTTAGGCAGTGTTGGGAAACTGATTGAAGAATTGAAGCTGATATCACCTGATGTAGACATTTTAAGAGGAGAGGTAGAAAAAGCAATAGCAGCTAAAATAGAATAAGAGTTCTGGTATTGATATCATCACTGGAGAAATGATTAAACATGGTGGCGAAAGTGTGGTTACAGAAATGCACCAACTATGTAATATGGTATGGAAAGAAGGGAAAATGCCAGAGGAGGGGGTGAAATCGATATTAGTGACATTATACAAGAAAGGAAATAAGCTAGAATGTAAAAATTATAGAACAATTGCTTTGACGAGTCACCTTGGTAAAGTGACTCGTCAAAGATGATGATATTGAGAGAAAGATTGAGAACATAATTGGAATCATATCTTGCAGATGAGCAAGCAGGATTTAAGAAAGATAGAAACACAATTCAACAGATTTTGACAATGTGGTTAATAGTAGAGAAAGCTAGGAGAAAAAACAAAAACATGTATACCTGCTTTGTTGATTTTCTGAATGCATTTGACAGTATCGACCAGAAAGTGACATTAGCAGTGCTAGAATCCTATGGAATTGATAGAAAACAAATAGCTATATTAAGAGATGTTTACAAGAATGCAGTTGCAGCAGTTAGAATAGGTGATGATTTGAGAAAATGGTTTAGAACAAGCAGAGGTACTAGACAGAGAGACCCAATATCACCAAGCATTTTCATCGCACATTTAGAAAGAGCAATGGATAAAATGAAAGAAGCTTCCAAAGGAATACCTGTACACAGAATGAGAATTAACAATCTGAGATTTGCAGATGACACTGTTATTATGGAAGAAGATGAAAGAAAACTACAAAAGAACATTGAAACTGTTAAATGAGGAAGGAAAGAGATTTGGACTTGTTATGAACTTGGAAAAAACAAACACAATGGTATCCGATGAGAAGAACATGAAACAAAAGATACAAGTGGATGGAATTGATATAGAAAATGTAGAACAGTTCACATATTTGGGAAGTAAAATGACATATGATTTGGACTGTAAAAAAGAAATAAAGATCAGGACTGCAAAGGGAAGAACAAATCTGAAGGCCATGGATAACATCTGGAAAAGTAAAGTGATGATCAGCCTGCAAACTAAACTAAGATTGCTGGAAACATGCATCTTTAGTGGTGTACTCTATGGATCTGAAATGCAGGTAATAAATACAGAATCAAGAAAAAGAATTTTGGCAACATGCATCTCTATCGGAAGATACAACCAAAGGTGAATCTAATGCAGAAGATCGTAAAACAGAAGCTGCAATTATTTGGACACATCTACAGAATGAGTGAGGACAGGAAGATGAAGACATTCATGTTTGGTATTATGGATGTATAAACAGAATAGAATGGACAGACGACATAAAGGACTGGTGTGGAATGGATGTACAGAAACTGTGCACTGGACAAAGAAAGGTGGAGGAAGATAGTGAAGGAGGCATCGGACACCAACGGGCAGTGAGCCCATGGTTCGTGATGATGATGAACACCTAACCATTCCCAATCACCTTTATCACAACTTAACCTATCTATTTCCTCAGACTCAATTACATCCCAGGCCCCCATACACACATTCACTACTTCCAACATCCACTCTCTTTATACTGTCTCTCTCTCTATATATGTGTGTGCCCACTCCAACTCTCCCATTTCCTTGTTCATCTTACATCCTTGTTCTCTCATCATTATCTCTCACACTACTACTATTATCATTTAATCCACTTCAGCCTCACCAGTTCTTCTCTCCTGATCTTTTGCTTCACCTCTTACTTCCTTTGCTCTCTTGCTCGTCTTTGCAGCAACAGTCTAACTCACACCAAATCCATTTAGATGCAATCTGTCACTTTTATATACAAATCCATCCTTCCTTCAAATGCATCGCACACATTTACAAACTCCATTCCCTTCTCCATACACAGTTCTGCCAACATGCTATTCATGATCCCTTCTCTCCATTTCAACTCATCACTATCACACTCTGGCAACACACCAACTACCTTTCCACCCACACCATTATCATTCACTATCCTCAACAACCTCCGTATATATCCATCCTCACATTCTTCTGATATTCACCAAGTCATTGTTTCCAACAAACCAACAACAACTTGCTTGCTTTTCATATTTAATGCATCAGTTATGCTGATAATCCTCCCTCATAAGAAAAACATGGAATCTCTCATTTGCCATGCCTCTAATAATGGATTCTCCATACACCACTATTCTCAAGTGATTCGTCATCTCTTTTTCTCTGCTTTCCTTCATCCTATCCTTTTTCACTATTTTACCTACTATTCACTATCTTATCCACCAATTTTCTCAAGTCAATATACATAACAGACTGGCAATTGCACTGTCAGTCTGTATTTTGTTTCCTTATTTCTATTTTTTTACAGAGTTTGGTGAATAGAAGATGACAGGGAGACCTGACTGAGCCATTTAAACTATTGAGAGGTATTTACGGGATTCATAAAGGATATTTGCTTTGCATTATAGGATACTAATGCAAGTGATGTGAAGTCATTAGCTTCTATATACGAGTTGCCCCAGTACTGAAAATACTTCAGGCACAAACTTTGTTTGCCTGTGTTTGGATAAAGGATTAAACCAAGTATTATTATTATTATTATTATTAAACAAGACCTCATGGAGTCAAAGACTCATCTAGGAGGTCATTTTATCTCACACACATCTCATCATACCGCGTCTTAAACACATTCAAACTCCTTGCAGACACCACACTCTCAGGCAAGGCATTCCAATCACTCACAACTCTGCACGAAAAAAACTTGCCTCCCATACTCACACCCTCTTTATACAGTTTCCAGGGATGACCTCTGGTTCTCCCCTGATCTCCCACTATTCTCTGTAGAACTTCTCCACCATTGATCCTATAACAACCCCTTACCAACTTGTAGGTCTCTATCATATCTCCCTTCCTCCTTCTCTCCACTAGACTCTGCAAATTACATCTTTTCAATCTTTCCTCATACTCGACATTCCAGAGGTCAGAAACTACCTTAGTCAGTCGCCTTTGGACCCTTTCCAACATCTCTTCATCCTTCTGAAAACCAGGTGACCAAATCTGGGCACAATAGTCCATGTATGGCCTAATCAAAGCCTTATACAATGGAACAAGAATCTCCCTACTTCTACACATAGTGTCCTCCGCATCATTCCCAGAAGTCTTTGTGTTGTCTTCACAATTTTGGGGATGTGTTCCCTAAATTTTAGATCCTTATCCACTATCACCCCCAGATCTCTTATTTCCTCTACTTCCAACAATATATTCTCGCCAAGCATAAATTCTGCATCCCATCTTTGTTTTTGAAATTTTAAAACCTTATTTTGCAACATTGAACTCACATCCCCATTTGCCTGCCCAATCACTCAACTTATTAAAGTCCTCCTGCAAGGCCACAACATCCTCACCACTCTTCATGGCTCGTCCCAACTTTGCATCATCTGCAAACAACTGAATATCTCCATCCAAATCTTCTCCAATATCATTAATATACAAGTTAAATAGTAATGGCCCTAAAACAGATCCCTGAGGCACTCCACTAGTGACTTTCCTTTTCCTGGATATTGCACCCCCATACACAACTTGTTGATACCTATCAGATAGCTGGTCTCCAATCCAATGCACTAATCTAATATCCAACCCCATCTGCTCTAGTTTGACTGTCAACTTATCATGAGGTACTCTATCAAAAGCTTTTGCGAAATCCAAGTATATTACTGTGTATCATTCTCCTCTGTCCAAGGAAGCAGTCACTTTATTGTAATAAGTAAGTAGATTACTAAAACATGACCTCCCTTTAGCAAATCCATGCTGTCCATCAAAGATTATACCATTGTTGTCAACCCAACTCTGGATCCTAGTTCTCACAAGCTTCTCCAACAACTTAACCACAACACCCAACACACAGATAGGCCTATAGTTTGATGCTTGAGTTCGATCACCTCCTTCATGAAGTGGCACAATCTTGCCCTCCTTCCACTCTTTAGGGACTTGACCAAGTGCAAGACTCGTATTAAAAAAATATGTCAAGGCAGGTGTCAACTCTCTGGCACATTCCTTCAGAATACGCGGTGATATATTATCAAGTCCCACAGCCTTATTTACATCTAGTTTACTCAACTCCCCAAACACCTCTTGCTCACTTACAGTCAGTCTCTCCTCCCCATCATCAACTGCTCTTAATCTCTCCATGAAGTCACATTCACAAGATTGAAAGATCTTTATGAACTGCTCATTAAGTATCTCCACCACACATTCTGCAACAGTTGTCTTTATACCATTTCCTCCAATCAATGTCATCCTTCCATAATCATTCTTTCTTTTGCTGGCTACATATCGAAAGAACTCCCTAGGATTCTTTTTGGCTTCATTAGCTAACTGCTGTTCATACCTCTCTTTAGCTACTCTCACCAACCAAGTCACCCTCCATGCCTGGTCTTTGTAGACCTCATGAAATTGGTTACTTCCACTTCTCTTATGCTGCTTCCACAGTGCCCTTTTTCTCTGTATTGCATGCTTAATCTCTTTATTCATCCATCTCACACCTACGTTATTTAACCTTCTCACCCATGGTATACACTTAGACATTGCATCTACTAAATATTTTTTGAAAATTCCCCAAGCTGCATTGATCTCTTTTCCAGCTAACTCCTGTATAATTTCTTGGTATTTTTAATTTAAACCAATGTAAAGCCATTGCAATCACACATGGCTCTATGAGAAAAAATTTAGCTCTCAACCCTTTCTTGAGTGCATTCATTCTCGACTTTTATGGATGCTCTCTTGTACTCTCTCTCTCTCTCTCCGCCCTCTCTAAAATGAAAAATTCCACCTATTGGTATCCTGCATGAACCCTTCAAAAATGATTATACATTTGTACATCTATATCACCTCTCTTTCTCATATTTCTTAGTGTGTCTGCAGTCCAAAAATTTTCAATCTGTCCTCATAACCTACACAATTCTGATATCATATTTCACACTCTCCTTTGCACCTTCTCCACTGTATCAACATCTTCTAGGAAACCAGGATACAAGATTTGTGCAAAACAGTCCAAATGAGGTCATATCAAGGTCTTGTAAAGAAGAAAAATAACTTTCTTATCCTTACACATCAATGTTAGTTTCAGCATTGCAATTATCCTCTGAGTTGTATCTGCAATCCTTGCTATATGATCCCTGACTTCAACTTCCTATCTACTAAATGACCAAGATCCCTTGCACAATCAGTTACTTCTAGCACAATCTCACCAATTTAATATGACACTGGATATCTCATTGCAGCAAAGCACATGATTTTACATTTCCTAACACTGAACTGAACCATTTCATGTCTGCAATTCCAGCCTATTAAAATCATTCTGCAAGGGCATTCTTGATTGTCTATCTTTGCATCATTGGCAAACGGCTATATTTTTCTTCAATCTTCCAATGTCATTAATGTAAAGACTGAATCACAATCCAAGGGCTACCAGTGTGATACACAACTGGTCACCTTAAATCTTGCAGATTTGTTCACCCATACAACACCACTTTTTGATATCTGACAGCCATCCTCTTATCCAAGCTAATAGTTTATAATTCAATCCCATATTCTCCATAATAAATTTAGTTTAATCCTTTATCCAAGTGTGAGCTAACAAAGTTTGCGCCTGAAAGTATCTTCAGGACTGGGTTAAGGTGGTACAACACCAGGGCAACTCGTTGCAAAGGTGGAGCACCTTAACCCAGTCCTGAAGATACTTTCAGGCGCAAACTTTGTTTGCTCACACTTGGATAAAGGATTAAACTAAATTTATTATACTCTAACCAAGTGAAAAATAAACTTTCAACCCATATTCTCCAATTTATGCAACAGCCCTCCATGCTGCTGTATCCAGTCCAAAGCTTTATCAAAAGTGTCATGGATTATAAAACATTATAAAATGTGACCAAATTACTCAAACGTGACCTTCCTGTAGTAAACCCATGCTGTTTATTGCAAAGTAGACATTCTCTGTCAACCCATTTCTGTATGCAAGCTTATACAAACTTTTCCAAAATCTTCAAAATAATCTTACACCTTGCCACATTAAAGTGATTCACATTCTCCTTTGGCCATACTGCCAGTCTATCTAAATCATCATCCTGCAAATATTTAACATCACTTTTATTAACTACTGCTCTACCCAATTTTGAATCATTGGCAAACAACTGAATAATTTCACAGATCCTTTCTGATATCATTACTGTACAGAGTAAACAGTGATGCCCCAAGAATGGAGCCCTGTGACACACCTTCTACTGGACTCGATTCCTGAATAAACTACTGTCTAGTATCTCTCCATCACCAACTTTATATTCATCCTCGTGTGCTACAATTTATTTATTAGAATTCCATGTACCCTGTCAAACGTTTTTGCAAAGTCCAGCAGTATCACTGTATTATAAAAGGTGAGCAAGTTACTGAGGCATGGCCTACCCTTCACAAAACCATGTTATCCCCCCCATACAGTATTCTATTTATGTCTATCCATTTCTTTATTTTGCTCTTAACCAACTTCTTCAATGCCCTGACTACGACTCCTGATATGCTGATCGATCAGTAATTTGCAATTACCATTACTGCAATATCTCCACCTGGATGATATATAATATACTCTTGCCAAGTGTTCACTTAGTAATACAATTATTTCACCAGATTCAGTTACCTCCCTACCATCAGCATTCATTATTCTTTCATAATCATATCTTTCTTTTACTTGCAATGTACCAAAAGAACTTTTTTAATACACTACTTGAGATTATGACAGGTTATTTAACAGTATTAATTCATAACACAAAATATAAGAAAATATCAAAAATATGGTATACTCAAAACACTAACTCACAGAGCTAGAGCTATTTATTCTAATGACAATGCTCTTACTACTGAACTCACTTGTGTCACACTTTTTTAGCCAATGGCTATAATCCTCTGTAGCTCACTCGATACAGACAAAGTCCTTTTGGTTGGAAACACCTGGATTCGATTCCTGTCTACAACATGAGAAACCTTTATCTTGTCTCTTTCGACTAAAGGTGAATATGCTGGTCTCATAAGGGGGGTCACCTGGAAACTCGCCCTGTGAATACATACACAGATCTACACAGAGCATGAATATGTGGCAAACAACTCTATCTCTTCCACATACATCAATATGTGGAAGAGATCGAGTCCTCACCACGTCATTATGCCAGTAGTTAACCAGGAGTCGCATCGTGGTAGTCAATCTCCTAGATAGGAAACAACACATGAATGGGATGGGATAATCCCCAAAGAATAGAAAAAATACTAAATACTCCCCAGAAATTTCCTCCATTACTTAATTCTCTATACACAAGACTACAGCAAAATTGTTACCATTTCATACATTCAGGGATATCTGAAAAGATATTCTAGTGCTTAATAAATATCAGCTCAGTGCCACATTCAAACCATATGGCAACATTCATCCTTTCAAACTCTAAGAACAAACTCTCTCCTTTATCACATTCAGGGGTATATGAAGTGCCTTGTACTTGTGACCTGGCTCACTATGAACAGACAAAAAGAATTACCGACATCTGCCACTATCATTATGGCAAGTCAGGACTAGCAAACCACACCTAGAATACCCCTTCATGCATGATCAGATGGAAGAAAACAAAAGTTCTACACAGAAGTCATAATTCAGAGAAAGAAAGATCATTTTTGGGATCAACAGCAGCTTTAAAACATTCTCCAAACCTCAACAAGTATGGCTAGCAGGCAGTCATTTTAAGATAAAATTAACATGTTTTTTTTTCTCTCTCTCTCTCTCTTTATCCAACAATAGATGGTTTCAATTAGGACTTTAGTTCCTTGTTGTCCATTACAATTTTTTAAATTAGTCCCACTATTATGCCAAACTGTTGTGATTTCATGTACTGACAAACTATGTTTGTGCTCTGAAGACAGTGGATATAACACCAGGAAATATTAGCAAATAAGTAATAATTATTTTCTTATGTGTTGTGAATTAATACCACTAAATAAACTGTCACATACTGCCAACACATAAGCCTTTCTACTCATCTTTGAGATTTTTTTTTATACTGCTCATTTCCTTTCATACTCTGATTTTGCCTTTTTTACCATACTGGTAACCCTTTGACCTGTGCTTTGCACTGTTCATGTGCCTGCTGGGCACCTTTCTCACTGAATTCCTCCACAAATTTGTCTTTTGTTGTAGCTTCTGCTTAATGATGGTATTTATTCATTTAACCCCCACTTGATTTATCGTCCTGACTCCAGGTATGCAGTGTGCTATTACTCCCCCCCCCCCAATACTCCTTTACCACTTCCTGTGCACTATCAATATCTAGCCCTTGTAGTTTCTCATGCCATGGAACTACTTCAAGCAATCTCCTAAGTCTGCCATACTTACCAACCCTGTAATTCCATATATTCCTCCCTTCTTAACTGAAAATTCCACACATTTAGCCACCTCCCAAGTAAAGACCACATGATCACTCCCACCAATGTGGTCATATTGGTTATAGACAAATTCTCTGATATGTAATTACTAGATCTAGCACTTTCAAACCCCTAGTACATTCCATCACAAGCTGCCTTAGGTAATATTCCTCAATGACTGCATAAATTCCATTTCCTTCCTTCCTTCCTTCCTCCCACATGCACTTTCCTCCTCATCTATGTTCCCATAGCTGAAGTTACCAAAATAATTACCTGTCCTCCACTCACTCACTGAGCTTATTTAACAATGCATACTATCCCTGTCATCCTTTACAGCCCCCGGTCTATAAAGGATGATGGGAAAAAACAACCAACTGTATATGTTTTATTCTGCCAGCCTCTGCCTCACACTGAATGGCCTCAGATGTGCTATTCCACTGGCCTGCAGTTAAACTCTTACTCTCTTTGGTTGCAGTACTCCTCTGCAGTTCTTTTCTCTCTATCCTCCCTGAAAACAATATGCCCTTCACATTTTATTCCACTAACTATACCATCTTCTGTCAGCCACACCCCACTAATGTCATCCAGGTGGTGACATTGCAGGAATAAAAGAATCAACAGCTTATATGGGAATTGTGGTGAATGAAGTGGAGGTGAATATCTATTACAAAACCTCAATGTCAATACATCTGTGGGATTGGATGGTATACCAGCTCATGTCATACGTGAAGCGGCTAAAGAATTGTCAGTGCCCTGACCATTTTCTTTAATTTGAGTCTCGGGTCTGGGTTAGTCGCAAGGGGGTGGAAAGAGGGGAAAATCGTTCCACTGCATAAAGGAGGTACCAAGACTGCTGTTGCAAATTACCAAACGATCAGCATATCAGGAATCGTTGTCAAGGTCTTGGGAAAAATAGTCAAGAGGAAAATACAGGATTGGATATATGAAAATGGGATACTGTACGGGGTAGTATGGTTTTGTGAAGGGTAGATCACGTTTTATAACACAGAGACAGCTGAACTGGATAAGGGTATTGGGTTTACGGTGATTCTACTGGACCTTGCTAAGGCTTTTGACAGGATACCACATGGAATTCTAATCAGTAAACTTCAGCATATGGGGATGGATACAGAGTTGGTGAGATGGATAGGAGGGTGGTTGATGGAGAGATATCAGAGAGTGGTTTATTCAGGAGTAGAGTCCAAAAGACGGCCTGTGACTAGTGGTATGCTGCAGGGTTCTGTTCTTGGACCACTACTGTTCAATTTGTTCATCACCGATATAGGAAAGGATCTGAGAGGAACTGTTCATTTGTTTGCTGATGATGCAATAGTGAGTGCACAGGATGTCAAAATTTTGCAGGATGATTTGAATAGTTTGGAGGACTAGACTAAAGAGAATGGATATCAATTTAATGTGGCAAAATGTAAGGTTATGCATTTTGGGGTGAAAAGATTAGCAGCAATATATCACATTGGTGGAACTGTACTCCAGGAGATTGGCGAGGCCAGGAATTTGGGAGTGTTGGTGATAGGGAGTTGAAGGTTAGGGGGGCACATCGCAAAAGTGGCTAAATCAGCTCATCAAATCACTTGGTTGCTGAAAAATACTTTAACAAGCATAGACAAACAGGTTATTGTTTCTCTGTATCGAGCCTTGATAAGACCCCATCTAGACTACTGTGCCCAGATATGGGCACCAGGGTTTCTTATGGATGGTGAGGAGGTGGAGAGGATCCAGAGACAAGTGACCAAGATGATAGCAGGTCTATGGAATGAACCTTATGAGAAGAGGTTGAAGATTTGTGGGTTGCAGAAATTGGTTGATAGGCGGAAAAGGGGTGTTATGATTGAGACATTCAAATTACTGAAGGGTTTCTATAAGATTAATTCAGAAGACACTTTTGAGAATAGGACTGGTGGTGGGAGGACTAGGGGCCATACATGGAAGCTGGGCAAGAGCATGGTTAGAAAGGGTGTTAGAGCTAGGTTTTTTACTTGGAGAGTGGTGAATGAGTGGAATAAGCTGCCAGAGTCTGTTGTGGGTGCCTTGACTGTAAATGAGTTCAAGGCGAGGTAGTGAATATCGAATAGTTGTTCTTGACATGATGTTAGGGTCTCCCTCGATGAGTCTATAGACTCCTTGGAGTTGCCCGTAATAATAATAATAATGTCAATGGCCAAGATGAACTAACCAATGCCCAAAACTCCTTCCCCATCTGGCAAATCATGGATTTACTAGATTAATGTAGAAATTTTTGATAAAATATAAGACGAGGACAGAATAAGAGGACATCCCTGGAAGTTGTATAAGGAGGGTGTGCAAAAGGAAAACGAGGTGAAAGTTTTTTGTCCACTCACTTGGAAAGTAGTCAGTGGCCTATACTAAATAAAGGCTTAGTGCATGAAACAGTATATGAGATTAAGGTATTTAAGCGTTATGCTTGATAGTGGGGGGGGGGAAGCTCCCATAGAATAAATCTGTTAACTCCATGCATAGTCTGATGATAATAACAACAACAATAAATTAGAAAATTTTCAGTAAGCACTAGGAGCAGAAATCTTTTACAACACAATGCAATGTTTTGCTTCTATCCAATGATAAGTTCAATGAGCCCTACCAACAACAGTACACCAAGAGCACTAATGATATTAATGTCAATTCACAATGAAACAGATATGTATATAAAAAGTGTAAAAGTGGTCTCAAAAATCCCAAGTTGAAACAAAGTCTCATTTTGCATAACATTTGGAAGGCTTTCACACAATTACATAGCATATCAGACCTAATAAACTGCTTACATCTAAAAAAAGTAAATAAATAGCATGACAATACAGATTGGCATAGTTAAACTGAATGTCATGCGATAATTTTTATTTTCTTTTTTAACAGTTTAAAAGTTTCAAGAAATTTTCTTCCTGAATATTTTCCTAGTTTCTAACTTCCTGAAGAAGCTATCAGTTTTATTTCAGTAAAATTAAGGAGACTACAACCATGTTAGGAATATTTCATTTCCTGATGTTTCGCCTTCATATTAAGGTCAACATCTGGAGTATACACACACAGACAAAGACAAGCTATATTACATTTCAAATAGAAAGCCAAAGTGACAATGACTTAATCAACCATTATTCTACTGAGGGTGCTTAAGGGTCAAAGCTGTATAACAAAGGAGACCTCCACATAGCCTTTAAAGGAATGCGGGGAACCGACCATGGCTTCTAACCTAATGTCCAATCCTCACCTTCTCTTAGGTACCTGGATATTGAATAAACGAGGATGGGCTGGCAATTTGGGATTTAGCTGACCAAATTGTATTCTTATAGACTTGAACCACAATACAAAAATGATGGCAAAACGTGAAAGAATTTCATGCCAGCTGATGCATCGCCCAGTTAAACAAGAACCCCATTATTTTCACCAGGAAACCAGGGCGAAAAGCAAAAAGTCAGCTACTGAACAAATCCTAAAACACATCCCAACTCAATCACGAGAATTTAACATCGATACTATCAACATAAGAAGCCTGAATGGCAAAGAAATGGAGCTAGCTAAGGAATTGGGTAAGCAGCACCAGATCGACATGATAGGATTGACTGAAAAAAAAAAAAAAAACAGATGAGATCTTTCTGAGCAATAAATACAAAATGTTACATTCAGGCAATGACAATCAAGGAAAAGAAGTAGTAGCCTAGTATTCAACGTTAAATATGAGGCAAATCTTCTTGAATGACAGGCGATATCAAGTACAGTGATGTGGGCAAATATGAATGGGGAACAGGACAATGAGACTTATTTGTGCCTATGGTCACACAGAAGGTTTTATTAAGGTAGACGTGGAGGAATTTTTTGAGGCTTTAGAGAAAGCAACTGACACAATGAAAAAGGAAAAGTTGTTCCTTGTTGGGGATCTAAATAGCAGAGTAAGAAATTATTGTCAGACATACAAAAATATTTTGGGAAAATTTGGAGAAAAGGGCAAATCTAATAAACTTTTTTATTGTATTTTTGCTCAGGACATCAACTGGTTATTACTAACACCAAGTTCCAACATAAAAATGTACACAAATTCACATGGAGAGAAGATGCAAAGAACAAGAAACGTCTCATTGACTATGTTATTGTTGATAGCGATGTTTTCTCTCTGGTGCAGGACACTAGAGAATACAGAGACAAATGTAAGAGAGCTAACCACTGTGCAAAACTAGCTAAACAAACGTCACGAAAAGACTTTCATTAGAACACAGAAATTAAATATCAGGAAGGTGGCAAGATATTCTGGAGCCTGTTGAAAAAGCTCAGAAATGGAGGAAAGAGTGCTGTAAAAGGAATCAAAGATGATAAAGGTGACATGAAAACAGGAGAAAAAGATATCCTTGAAGTATAAAGTAATTACTTCGAAAACTTGCAAAATGAAACAATCTGTGACAGCATGGTGGAAAAAAACACTGACCAGGCATACAATCAAGAATACATATCCATACTTGAAGTAGTAAAAACCATCAAAAGCCTGAAATGTGGGAAGGCAGCAGGAGTAGATGATATTCAACCAGAAATGCTCAAGTATGGAGGTATAAAAGTCTTACAGTGGCTGCACTGCATAATTCAGAAGGCCTAGAGAGAGAGATGAATTCCAGATGATCGGAGTAGTGCTCTCATACTACCCATATATAAAAAGGGAAATAAAACTGAATGTGAGAATTAGAATCATTTCATTACTGAGTGTTCCTAGTAAGATTTATGTCAGTATACTTGAGAAATAGTTGAGAAAGGATTGTGGAAGAGAAGCTTGGTGAAGAACAAGTTGGATTTAGGCCAAATAGAGGCTGTCAGGATCAGATTTTCATGTTATGACATATAGTTGAGAAGTCATGGGAATATAACAAAGATCTGCATTTAAGTTTTATAGATTTGGAAAAAGCATATTACAAGATGCCAAGAGAGAAGCTATTCAAAACGCTGCAGTTGTATGGTGTCAGTGGTGCATTACATCAAACAATACTTCGTCTTTATTTGAGTTGTAAGTCAGCAGTTAGAACTGAAGGAAGTACAGGAAGATGGTTTAATGTTAAATCTGGTGTCAGAACAAGGATGTACATTATCTCCTCTATTATTCTTTATCTATATGGAGTGCATTATGAAGGAAAGTGGTATTAAACCTTATATCAAAATTGGAGATGTTAATGTCAGCTCTTTACTTAATGTGGATGATGTCATCCTTCTGAATAAATCTGGTACAGGTCTGCAAGATTCACTGACTAAATTGAATAACTGTTGTAATAGATATGGTATGAAGGTCAGCAATAACAAGACAAAGACGATGAAATAGGCAGAAGCATTGAAAATATCAACAGCATTGTGAATGAAGAACCTATTGAACAAGTAAAACATTTCAACTACTTAGGCACGATTTTTAGTGAAGATGGTAAATTAAATATGGAAATAGACAACAGAATCAACAAAGCTCCTATGGTAGAAAGTCAACTGAATAAATTTATATGGAATAAGAGAGAAATTAGTCGGAACACTAAATTAGCTGTATACAAGACAGTGTTCAAACCAATTTTAACTTACAGATCTGAGAGCTGGGTTAGAAGTAAAACACTTGACCAAAGACTGGAGACCACAGATATGAGAGTCCTGAGAAAGATTAGGGGCATGAACAGATGGCATCAACGGCAACATCATTTTAAAAATGAGGAAATTAGTTAAGAACTTGAGATTGTTAGCATCCAGGAATGTGTTAGCAGAGCTAATCTCATGTGGTATGGTCACTTAAACAGAATGAGAGAAGAAAGATTAGCAAAACAAGTGTTCCGGTCAAGTTGGCAAGAAAAAGACCCAGAGGAAGACCAAGATATAGGTGGATTGATATGGTAAAAAGTGCATTAGAAGATAGAAATATTAAATCTGATAATGTTGGAGTCTTGACAGGTAACAGATTGATTTGGAGGAAAATTGTAGATAGGAAGTTAAGTCCTAAATTTTTCATGTAGTACTATCATATCCCGTACACCCCTTGAAGGTACGTCAGGAATTTGATGATGATGTTATTCTACTGGCCACACCCACACAACCCATCTGCTCAGTAGAGGGTGTGGCATGATTCTTCACTCTAATACAGCTTCCACAGTACACACACTTTGCACCACTGAAGACAATGCTGCATGTTGGTTTGTGTGATGTGCGGCTTGCATATTGAGGTACTACCATGGGAAACCAATGTTGCGAGCCTTGGTTCTGAATGTTTTTGTGCAGACTCATATTCTAGTTACAATCCAAGATACAATGTATCTCATGAGTCCCAACAAGTGTTCTTCAGGAGTTTATCGAAAAGGTAATTGACTTCAATAATATTCGATTGTTGCAATTATTTGTAACTGTTAGCATTCAGTTTTTTTTTTGCCTTTTTTTCTACTTCATTCATTAATTTCTTTAACAGTTCACTTGATTTTGTTTGCCATTTCCAAAAGAACAGTAGCAAAATAGCTAGCTTTATTTTATATCAGTGGGTGGTTCTAAACATCTTTTTTCCCCTTCTTTTTCCTCTAAGTGGCCCAATCTAATTTCTGTTGGTTGTTCACACAGAGGATATTATTTTCTCTCTTAGGCAATCATACAATACAACACAGCTCTTCAGAGCAGGTGATGTGTTGACTTTAGCTAATTGAACAAAAGAAAAAAAATCATATCTGGTATTAGAGTTCCACTGCAAGGTCGACTGTATGTACATCACATGCACTTTGATTCGGACTAATCTCCAGGAGTCCATCCTAAACACTTTTTGCCTGCTTAATAAGTTACAGGAATTCTGATATTCGAACAGCACCATTCTTATTTATTTGTTCTCGCACGATTCATACCATATTGCAGAATCTCATCATCTCGACATACAAACATAACGAACAGAAAACGTATTTCATTACTTACACGTTGAATCCTACATGTGCGCATTGAATAATAACCGGTATCACGGTATGATAGATGTGAACTGAGACGAAAAGCTATCAGTATGAATGAATCAGTGCGCAGGAAGATTAGTATAAAGCGGTGTTTTTCAAATGGTGGTACTCGTACTATTGGGATACGAAAAAGTCTTGTAAGACAAACAAACCGTTGTTAGAACATTTGTCGCCCTAGGCCAGCACTATTTCCCCTCCTAAATTCAAGAAAACATGTAAAATTAAAAATCTAAAACGGCGCTTTTACGGTTGAAATACAATTTTCCCAGTTTTACAGCCGTCCTAATTTGCTGCTCTTAGGCATTTCCTTAGTTGTTACGATGGCAGATTTTTTTTATTACTTTTTTTTATTAACTTTTATTTTTTTGTCACCGTATCATCGCAGGCGACAAGTGCAGGACTGTTCTATAATTAATTTTTCAATAACTAAAAGAAATTTGAAAGACATTGTAAACAAAATGTATGTGTTGGGATATTGTGTGTAACTCAGTGTACAGCATTTGTACTGCTCAGCAGCTAGGCTGCTCGAAGAATAGGCTCTAGTCGCCGACTAGAGGAACTTTTCTTCATCTCATATGAAGATGAATATTATTATTATTATTATTATTATTATTATTATTATTATTATTATTTCTACGGGTGACTCCAGGGAGTCCTTAGACTCATCCTAACCTAGTATGAATATATATAGTTGGTTTCTGCTAAAGAAACTTTTTCTAAGCCATTCGTCGACCGGTTCCCGAGTTAGTTGATCAGTCCGGTTTTTTCTCGCAGAAAATCGGGTTTTTCATCCCGGAAGTGGTGAGCATTTAAAGTGGCTGCCCAGTGGAAGTGGTTTTTACACTCCTCAGCACTAAACCGTCAAATCACCAACTAGAGGAACTTTTTCTAAGCCTCTTTTCGACCGGTTCCGGAGTTAGTCGATCTCTGGCTAGGGCAAGCGGAGTGTTTTTCTCCGTTTTTCTCCCCGGAAGCTCGGATATTTCGTCATGTAAACTCAAGAAAATCGACCGTAGAACCCACGCTGTTTTCAGACATTAAAAATATTGTGGTAGGGTTAGGTACCACGAGATGGCAGCACGTTTTAATCGTCTCTTTACTGTGTGCCGCATAATTAGTGATAGCCTTGGGCCAGCTATCTCCGATTGGCTACCAGTGCATATTGAACTGCCCAATCAGTCTCCAGAAATTAGAAAGGGCTAAAACGCCCTCGCCTACTCCCTATACGGGAATAAAAAAGCACTAGCTATTTTTTTTTTTAAATTCCTTGTTAGGATTAGAGCTTACAATATGGCGACACTTGTTAGCCGTTTCTTCACTGGATGCTGCTTGATATCAGTGATCGTCTTGGGCCAGCTAACCTTCTCCAAACTGCGTTTTCCTGAGATGGTGGTACATTGGTGTTATTACAAATTTTAAAGGGTGCATAAGTGCTGAGTTTGGTGGTTATGTGAAGTGACACAAATTCGGAATAAGGTATCTTCAGAAAGCATTGTTCAGTGAGAGTTATGAAGTGCAGAGTCACAGAAATGTTTAGTGAACATGCAAGTGAGTGTCAGTCTAAGCAACATAGAGATAAGCAAGCGGAAAAATAATCTCATGATATTAAATGTAGATCCCAAGTTCTTAAGTTTAATTGGATAATCAAAACAAGATGTAATGCAGCTTGTAGGATTAATGAAGAAGGGGAATTGCAGTGTACTAATGTCAGAAGTATTCGAAATAAGTGGTGGGAGTTTTTGCCATTGTACAGCTGAACTTGACCAGGAGTTATAGTCATTAACTAGATTTAGTTGACCGAGGTTGAAGCAGTCATAGCGATAGAATGAAAGGTACATAGTATTTTCAGAGATAAAACAGGAAACAGAATGGTAGAAGAGGTTTGCTGATGACAGTTAAATGATTGAAACCAAACAGAAGTGCATCAATAGAACAGAGATGTAGAAAGCAGTTCATTAGAAGGCATCTCATCTCATATGGAGATCATCCAGATGAAATATGTAATTGTTTGGGGTAAAGGCCAGGGGATATAGAAGGGAGGCTCCAGATGGCATGCATTGACAAATTAGCATGATGCGTATACGTTGAGTAATTATTACAAGATATTTCAGCTATTGAGATATAGATTGAAAAATAGAAATGCAAGGGACTTTAGCACTTTCTATGATCAAGCTCTTTAAGTCTCAGGGAGATAAGGAAGTTGAATTTATATAGCTGAAAAAGAGATAATTACCTGAAACAGCTTGTAATGGAAAGGCCACAATGTTAGAGATTACTGGCTCTACCAATAACATCAGACAACATATTAGCAACCAATCTGGCCACACTGCTTCTTCTGGAGGAAAGTGATCATATGTCTTGACCTGTGAAATTGCCAAACATTCAGAATTTTCTATTAAAAAGAAGGATATGTGGAATTACAAAGTAACAAAGTAGGTCATTATGACAATTGGGCAGCGCAGCTTGCAGCAGTGACATGGCATAGGCAACGAAGAGTACAGGAGATGGTCAAGGGGTGTTTGAAGAAAGCAGTATCAGATTATATACATAGCTAAAAGTAAAAGTCAGAAAGGAGTTAGATGGATGAACAGCATAATTAATTAGGAGTCTTAGAATAAGAAAAAACTTGGAATGAAGGTAAAGAAAAAATGGAGCAACATGCCCTTGCTATATTTAAGGCACAGGCATAAAAAGTGACCTGTATAGTAAGGACGGTCAATACTAAGTGTGAAACGAATCTAGATAATGAGGCCCAATGATATCCTAAGGGGTTCTTTCATCATTTGGCAAATAAAATTATTACTATGGAAGGATGACTTTAACAAATGCTTATAGAGTTAACAGAAGCAACAACCGAAATAGTTCTGTGATGGAGTGATCATTTACAAGGGAATACCATCGAGTTGGTGATACTGCAATGTAAGTTGTAACGTTGACTGATGGCAAGCTATACTTTTGATGCATTGGAGGTACTTAGTGAGATTCTGAAACAAATGAGATTAGAGGATATACCAATCCAAGTAATAGAAATGCAAGGGACTTAGCACTTTCTCTGACCAAGCTGTTTAAGTCTCAGATATAAAGTACCAATGGAGTGAAAAGAGGAAATAATTAGTTATACTATAAAGGAAACTTCAAAAATAACAAGAGGCCAATCAGCATCTCAACAGTGATGGTTAAGTTGGAGAAGTTGGTTAAAAGACATGATTTAAAATTTTGTAAACAGAAATGTGATAATCGCAAAGGCCAAAATGGTTGTGTGAACGTTAGCACCTTGCCTTTAGTGATTTTCTTGCTTTTTTATACTAAAGTAACAATTAAGCTTGATAAAGGAAATTGCTTCTCAATAATACTGCTGGACTTTAAAAAGGCGGTTGACAGAATTCTACATAGAACTCTGTTGCATAACTTAGAACAAATGGAGCTAGTGATTTCGATTAAGGGAGAGCTGATGGGTAGGTATAAAAGAGTGATTTCTTGAGGGATTGAGTCTGGGAGAAAGCTGGTGACTAGCTGTGTACCACATAATTCAATACTTCATCATCCGCTGCTTAATTTGTATATCAGTAACATAGGAAATGATTTCAGGGGAAATATTAAGGTGTTTTGCTAATAATGAAAATATGAGTAAATGGAGAGCCTTCATAGATGACATAGAGATCCTGAATGATGACTTGAATAAATGGCAGCATTGGCAAGTGTAAATGATTACAAGTTTAACAGCAAGTGTAAAGTGGCACACTTTCAGAAGAAGCAATTCAGTTCCATTGAATTGAATTGCAGGAAATTGGTGAGACTAAGAATTTGGGGGTTCTTGTAGATAGAGAGTTGAAGTTTGGAGGGAATATTTCAAATATGGCCAAAACAGCACATCAGATTGCATGGTTGTTGTAGAACACACTGACAACCAGGGATCATAAAGATGTTATTCCCCTTTATAAGGCTTTAACAAGTCACATCTGGACTGATGCAAACAGATTGAATTACATGGATTCCATCGGGAAGAAGAAGTGATAGATAATATTCAAAGTGAGTGAAGAACATTGTAGCAAGTGATGGAATCATTCCTCTGAGAATAAATTGAAGATCCATGAGCTTCAAAATCTTACACTGGTAGGGAACAAGAGGGACATGATAGAAGCATATAAGTTATTAAAGAGTTTTATAGAATTGACAGTGAATGTTGTTTTCAGAATATGTCAGGAAGGGAGAGAACAAAGATTAATGCCTAGAAAATGCAAAACAGCGTGTTTAGCAATTGTCTTAGCACTATATCTTTAGTTGGGGATAGTGAATAGGTGAAATGGGTTGCTAGATATAGTTGAAAGTGCTTCGTTAATGAATTAGTTCCAGGAATGTCTAACTGGATAAATTTTCTGATTCCATAAAGATACCGTGTAATAATAAAAGAAGCGGTTGTAATTCTATGGAATTGACAATCGCATCGATAGCTCTAGGCCACCTTAAGAAAGACTGTTCTAGGTTTGTTTCTAGCAGCCGACTAAAGGATCTTTTGCTAAGCCTTTCTTTGAGCAATCCACGAGTTAATCGATCTCCGGCATGGCTATTGGGTTTTCTCTCTCTAAAACTCGGGTTTTTCATCCCATAAATTCAATAAAATCGACAGTTATAGTTTCGATCAGATATCTGATTGACTAAGGGTGGAGATTCACTGCCCCTCAATCTCGAAAAGTTACATAGTGTTAAAATAGTTTCATCTACTCCCTTCGGAAAATAAAGGCATTAGTGGACTTTTATATATAATATAAAAGTCCACTAATGCCTTTGTCTGGAAACATTGTCTGGAAACTTATTTTTTTATTATATGGGCTCCTCCATAGACTCAAAGTGAGGGATACACTAAAATTTCACCAAGCATTTGCATAATACCTCTCATACATTGTTGGCTTGAATTCATTCAACAAAGCAACTCATGAATGACTACAGAAACCTATTTCAATCATTCACAAAGCACATAATTCTCCTCTCGCCCGTACTATCCACAATCGTATTGAGTTTTAAGGTATGACTATTACCTTTCAACACCTATACAATGTACAAAAAAATTCTTCAATAGTGCAATTGGAATCTTCATCTGAACGTTTTTTAATTGAATGAGTTAGCTGATCTCATGCTGTGGCAGCAGTGTTTTCCGCTTAGTAACTTCAGTTTTTTCATCTCACATACAATCAGATCGGCAAGAGAACATGCACAATTTAAAGAAAAAAAACACTGTGAGCGATAGACGGCTCTCCGCAGTATGGATAGTGCAGTTGTGTGGATAAGGAGGGATGTATGAAGTGGAGTAACCACCCGCGATTCATCCATAACGAACACCTTGGACCTGTGACGTAGTAATAGTAATATCGATTATAATCAATCCTCTAATCTAAACTCTTTACATGACATATATGTCTCCATCATATCTCCCTGTTCATTTAATCAGCCAAATTTTGTAATCAAGAAATCGTCAACCTGGGGCGACTCGTGCATTGGCACTACGGAAATGAAGCACCCCCTATTTTTCGAGATATATAAATATATTTATTAATTTATTTATATTTGCTTGTAATATTTAATTTTATCATCAACAATCCTATACAATTATCTTATTTTGTTTAAAAAATAATAAAAATTCATATTTTAGCACTTAAGAGGACAAACGATGCTAGCAGCATTGTGTTTACCATAGTGTCATATTGCTACGCGCGCAAGCGTATCCACGTTACGCATATGAGATGCGGGCTATTAGCGTAATGTGGCACTGTCCGTCACGCAGTTCCACTGCTGTTTATATGCAGTTTGCGCCAGTAGTAGAATGTTCGTAGTGCTTATCGTGTTTACTCCGTCTCTTTAAATATTTGGACATTACAATTAAAGACATAACATTTGTTATAGTTTTTATTTTTGAACGTTATTAAGGTTATTGACAATTATGGCCTCAGAAATGCAAGGAATTCTTTCACTAAATATTCAGCAGCTGCTAAATTATTTCCCAAGGAGAAATTAGCTAATTTTAAAAATAAATTGCCTGCAGAAGAAATAAAATTAACCACTGAAGCATATCTCATGATCAACAAAGAAAACTTGAAACAGAACATCGAGTATTCTACAGGAGACCCGATATGCATGATTATTGTAAATTAACTGACTTGTTAATTAATTGATCTTTAAGTAATTTTGAATTATACCGAACTCTATAATTTTATCGATAATAAACAATATTTTTTCATCTTAATTTTTACCATAATTTTGATATTTTATCCAAACACATATACACTGTACTTACAGTGTGTATGTATATTTCGAAAGTTGCAGCACACCCACGATTTCAAGCCACGAACCGCCACCTACGTTGATAAGGAGCATTCCCACCACCATCTTTATCACTAGCTTCTAAATCGTCTCTCCCTTCTCCACATCATCAAGAAATCTAAGTGACTAGGTAGGTGCACAATAGTCCAGATGGGCTATCAATGCCTTACAAAGAGAAATAATAGTCCCCCCCCCCACTCTCTCTCTCTCTCTCTCTCTCTCTCTCTCTCTCTCTCTCTCTCTCTCTCTCTCTCTCTCTCTCTCTCTCGTGTGTGTGTGCCTGCGTTAACACTTTCATTGTCAAGCTGAAAATTGGAATTTCGTGTGGTGGCTAAATTTTTTTTATTTTTTTTATTTAGTTAACGACGTCCACGCGAAAACGCGTGATCGGCCGCTTGGTTAGAACTCGCATCGCGCGATATCGTTCATTGCCAAGCTGAAAATTGAAATTTCTTGTGGTGGCCAATTTTTTTTTAAATTTTTCATTTAGTTAGCGTCGTCCACGCGATAACGCGTGATCCGCCGCCCAGTTAGAACTCGCTTCGCGCGATATCGCGTGGTTGTCAATGAACGTGTTAAAGAGAGAGAGATAAGCTCTTGTGCTGCTGTGCATTGTGCAGTATGAACTTTAATTCACTCTCTACTAGCACCTCCAAATACATAATCCCATTAATGTCCTACAGTTCAATTCCATCAGGGTATCACTTAGTCGGTAATTCCTTCAATTCAAAGCATAACCGTACACTTTACCACATCAAAGTGTCAACCATTCTGCCTATCCCACACTGTTAATCTTCCTAAATCACCCTGCAGGACTTGTGCATCATCTTTATTACCCATGCAGCATATTACCCAGTTTTACATTGTAACTAACTGAACATTTTCTCTCAACCCAGTTGTCTATGTATCGTTATCATACAAGTTAAACAGGAACCTTCCTAGTACCGATCCTTTTGACAATTCCCTAGACACAGATCTTCCGCTGGACTCTTCTCGTCCATAAATTACCCTCTGTCTATATACCACTCCATGTTCGAATTGATATCCCATTAAATCCCATAGCTACGCTTGGCTCATGGATCTGTTATACGTTACACACTCCTATTTCATCCTCCTCTATTTATTATTATTATTATTATTATTATTATTATTATTATTACATGACACCTCCAGGGAGTCCAAGGACTCATCGTGGGAGGGCACACTACTCTACTTCGTTAATACATTGCATCCTCTCCACCACTAATTAATTTCCAACTACGATACTACTACTAGCAACGCCATCTATCTCCCATCATCACCATCAACAGTATTTTTTGTAAATTGCGTGTTCTGAAGACCGATTTGTCGGTGAGCGGGATGAAAAACCCAAGTTTCCGGGAGAAAAAACTCTGCTACCACCGTTCGAGTTCGGCTAACTCACCTTCAACTGAAAAAGCCCATATAAGGATTCCCCTCGTCACGACGAGAATCGAACCCAGGTCTTTTCTAATCGAAGGGCGTAATGTTCCACAGTTCTTCCAATTGCGCTACGGCGGCTACAATCAATTATACATCAATTCTAGTCACACTGGTAATGAATTTTCTCCACCTGGATGAAATACCTTTTGCAAAGTGATTACTCGCTGCCTTAGCCACTACATAAGGTCAATCACCTTTCTACCATCAGCATTCATGAAAATTATACTTCCTTTTATTTACGACATACTGAAAAAAATACTTGGGATCACCCTTCTCTTGCTTAGCAGATTTGCTTTCTATGCTGATTTTGCTTACTTTATCATAATGATCATCTTATGTACTTACACTTTTCCAGAGGCTGGCGGGATCTGAGGTGTTAGAATGATCTGTCCCCCCCTTCTGATTGCTTGAGGCTCTGGAATTGTTCCTAATTTTTGGGGGCCCCAAGCTAGAGTGTCGTGTGCCTTTGCATTAGTAAGGTTCTGCATACCATTTGCGATTACATTTCCGGATCAAGAGAAGCAACCAATATGTTTTGTCCCGTCAGTCTCTATCCTATCAGATGGCTTCATAGCGGTTCATAGTATGAATGAAAAACCCACCTGAATTGTTCACTTTCATAAATTTTAACTTTGCTGCTTCCTGATGAAATTTCGTGTACTATGGACATAATTTATTTGTATTTCCACACATACACTAGCAAGCTTTCTTCACCTTTGTTACAACTTCGAATATATTGCTTCATAAACGGAAAACTTATTTATAGCTACATTTCAAATTAGAAATGCATGCTGAATTACAAGACTTGATCACCTGGATTTGAATTAGCCAGTCTCAAAGATTACAGGATTTTTCCTCCTTGTAATCTTTGTTACAACTTGGCTTTTAACCAAGCAAATGGGCTAGAGGACATAACTGATGATCAAACGTGATATACTGGTCTCAAATCCGGAGTTGTTTTGAAAGAATCAATGAATATAAGTTTCCCCGCCTTCTGCTTTCCCAATAAGTAATCTCCGATGATTACACTCATCTCTTTCTCTCTCAACACACAACAAAATATTTTAAGTTACTGAAACATGGAATGTCTGGATTATCCTTTTCAAAATCCTCTCTGGATCATTCTTTTCCCTCATTACCTTCTCTGATCACATTCATTTTCCAATTTATAATCTTCATCCCTGCATTTCCCTCAAAACAATTTCTGATTTCATCTTACATATACCATTTCTTGTAATTTATTCCATCCCCTCCTTTACCAATCAATATCTCTCAAATTTACGTCCAAAGATTATTATTATTATTTTAACGGTGTCTCCAAGGAGTCAAATGACTCATCGCGGGAGACCAGACATTGACACACTCACCATTATTTACACAATACCTGTCATACCTCTCCTTAAATTCATTCACAGTTGAAGCATTCACAACCACCTCTGGCAAAGCATTCCACCCATTCACAACCCTACAAGTAAAAAATCTAGTCCTAACACCCTTGTTAACCACACTCTAACACAATCTCCAGGGATGGCCCCTCGTTCTCTCACATCCTGCACTGGTCTTAAGAATATCATCAGTATCAATCCTGTAAAATCCCTTTAACAATTTAAATACCTCTATCATATCTCCTCTCCTACGTCTATCAGCTAGTTTTTAGAGCCCACAGATCATCAATCTATCCTCATAGGGAACATCCCACAGACCTGCAACAATCTTTGTAACCCGCCTCTGAATCCTCTCCACCACTTCCGCATCACCAAGAAATCCTGACGACCAGATCTGTGCACAATAGTTCAAATGCGGCCTTATTAATGCCTTATAAAGTGGAACAATAACTTCCCTGTTCCTGCTTGTTAGTGTGTTCCTCAACAACCATGTAATTTGATGTGATGTTTTGGAAATCTTTGCAATATGCCCTTTAAATTTAAGTTCTCTGTCCACAATAACTCCCAAGTCTCTTGTCTCATCAACTTCCTGCAATTCAGTTCCGTTAATATAGTAAACAGCATGCGATGTCATCCTCCCGAAGTTCATCACCTTACACTTAGCCACGTTGAACTGACAGCCATTTACCTCATTCCATACAGTCAGCTTATTTAAGTCATCCTGTAAAATATCCACATCATTTGAATTGATTATCGCTCTTCCCAATTTTGCATCATCAGCAAACCAGTGGATATTTCCATTCAAGGTATTTCCAATATCATTGATGTACAAATTAAACAATTGAGGACCAAGAACTGAGCCCTGAGGTACACCACTAGTCACTTGCCTTTTCCTGGACTCAGGTCCTCCGTAAGCCACTCTTTGATATCTGTCCACCAGCCATCCTTTAATCCAAATCACCATCTTTGGATCCAAACCCATTTGCTCTAATTTATGTAACAGAGTCCCATGTAGAATCCTGTCAAAAGCCTTTGCAAAGTCAAGCAGTATCACTGAGTAAGGATTTCCTTTATCCAACTCCACTGTTACTTTATTATAGAAAGTAAGCAAATTACTTAGGCAAGACCTGCCCTTCACAAAACCATGTTGCCCCTTATAAAGTATCATATTGCTGTCCACCCAGTCCTGAATTCTAATTTTAACCAATTTCTCCAAAATCTTAACCACCACTCCAGATATATTGATTGGTCTATAATTTGTAATTAATGCAAAACCTATCATTGGAAATATTTACAGTTAAAATCTCTATTTCCAATTCGCTTCAAAAGTTGCATATAAAATTTGCACTTGTGTTTCTCACATGCAACAATTTTTCCTTCTCCTCTTGAAATCGAGATTTGTTAATACAGTGTTAGTTTCTGCACTACATTTTCTTCTGTTATCTATTGTCCGTTATTTTGTTCTATGTATACGAATTAAAAAAAAACTTATTGGTAGTCTTGGATAGCTTTCTATGATTGGTTAAGGGATTGAGAATGGCTGTTCACAATTCCCAAATGCTAAATGGCCTCACCTCTGTGTAATTAAAGGCAAAAGCAGATTTGTTATTTATTACAGTCCTTTGTTCTTTAAGAATATAAAGGACTTATTCACTGTTCTGACTAGATCATTATTACGACAAAAAAAAAAAAAAAATCAGCTAACGCCTTTTTATTCCCGTATATACGGGAGTAGGCGAGGCCATTTAGCCCTATCTAACTTTTGGAGACTGAGTGGGCAGTTCAATCTCCACTGGTACCCAATCAGAGACAGATGGCCCAACGCTATCACTAATTAAGCAGTACGCAGTGAAGAGAGACGGCTCAAATGTGCCGCCATCTCGTGGTCTCTAACCCTAACACAATATATTTAATGTCTGAAATAATGTGGGTTCTACGGTCGATTTTCTTGAGTTTACAGGACGAAAAACCCGAGTTTCCGGGAGGAAAAACCTGCTTGCCCGTGCCAGAGATCGACTAACTCGGGAACCGGTCGAAAAAAGGCTTAGAAAAATTTCCTCTAGTCGCCGACTAGACTCGAAACCAAGACTTCCTTCGTGCGGCCTAGCGCGATGGTGTGCAAACGCCACATCCACTGAGCTACACAGGCTCTCTGATTACGACAATAACATTTCAAACCTTTTCGAGTGACAGACATCCCACATCCCTAGCCCTTGTTTTCCATAGCTCCAGCTCTTTTCTTATCCAAATTTTCATACTCTGCTCTGTTTTCGCCCTGTCTTTTATTTCACCATACTGCTTTATCATCCGTTTCACTTGTTTGCATTCTATCTAATAATCTCATTCTTCACCAAAATGGACATTCATTGATGGTACATATAAGGAAATTGATTATTATTATTATTATTATTCATGTATCTTTTATCTTTACAGTGTCTTAGAGCTTATCATGCCTCACCCGAGAACTGTTATACTTCTCTTGAAACTGTTCATCATCACCACTTGTGGAGAGCATATTCCACTCCTTCACCACGAAAGAAAAAATATCTGCGAATTCTGCAATCCATATTCCTTTGCTTTATTTCTGCATTGAGCTCTTAACACTCTACAATCCCGATATCATTTTAGCTATCAGCCTTTAAGGGCACACACACACACACACACACACTCCTCCATCATTTTTGTTACTTTATATCATTGTTTTTATTTCACTGTTTAGAGAAACGGAAATTTTTATGGACTCTTAATTTTTAGATAATTTTTTGAGAGGGATGCGTAAGTGGAATAATCAAAATTTTGACATGCCGCAAGTGATATTGGTGTTTTTTGCTTAAAACAATATAAGTAAAAGCCTGCATGTTTTTGCTCATGATTGCTAAGAGTAAATGTGGACTGTGGTCAGTTATCTTTCAAAATATCTGCTAATTCGCGAAAATTGCCATTCTAACGTGGTATTTCGTTGATTTTTATTTTATTTATTTATTTATTTTATTTTATTTTTCTGTGTTCCAGAATACATTGACTAAACATGCATTGATTTTGGCGCTATTTGAAATAAAGTTCGGTTATTATCGAGAGTAAGATCATTGAAAAGTAAACAATGATGCCATGGGTCATTTACACACCCAACAGTTTTAATATGAGAAACTAACTCCATATTGAAATCAATCAGCGGAAATTTTTGTTATGTTATAAGTTTAATAATATAAATAAGTACTAACTTCGATATCGTTTTGGTGATGACCAATGAGAATAAAGGTAGTCATCAGCGTTTACATTTCCCGCCATTGTTGGAAAATCTAATAGCGTAAAGCATTTGAAAGATGTAATGAAGGAAAAGAAACACAACCAAATAATTGGATGTTTGGGAAACAGAATTTCAAATGTTGAATGAGAAAATGAAGCTTGTGGATCATGTGGTTCAAAGTTTCAGAGTAGCGAAAGTATTTAGAGAGAACACTGATCGCATCAATAGCTTAGATTTTTCTCCTAACGGTGACACTCTTATTTCCAGCAGTGATGATGAATCAATTGTAATATATGACTGTGAAAAAGGAACGTAAGTGATTTCTCAAGAAATGAAGATGAAATTTCAGTACTTGTGGTAGCCTTTTTTTTTTTTTTTTTTCCATCCTGGGTGGTATATAATATAAAAAAATATACCAAGTTAAGATGTATATATGTCAGCGCTCCCCCCCCCCCCTCCACTTTTTTTTTTTTAATTAAAGCAGCACGCTATACATGTGCTGCTTTAATAATTTTTGTGCGTACAACTTCTGGGAAACAAGTAAACATTTAATGGCAATTGTTAATACTGATCAACGTTCCACTTGTCACAACAACACATCTTTGAAAGCTTAGGTTTTATTTCTTGGAAGAGCGAGAAGTCAGCAGTTTCATTTGGCAGATGACTGGCACGCCATCAACCAGTGTTCATCAGGGGATGAATAACAGCCAATTTTAAAGTGGAATTATAAATTAATCAATCCAGAACAGTTGTGATGCAAGTTCGCAAAATTATCTACTCATACATGCAATAAATATCTTATGTATATGTTTACTCTTCATAAAGCATCTGAGTTTTGCTTAACTGTCAACGCCGTCTTCATAGTCTGCTTTCATAACCGATTATCGGGCGTCCTTCTGCCAAATTATTAATTTTCTGGCTTGCCAGTCTTCATAGCACTTACGGACTCCTCAACCCAAAGAGGAGAAAGTTTCACATTAACGTGTGGGTAGCAGGAATGTGTATGTGTGCGTGGCCACATAAATGTACAATTAGAGATTTCGGTTTAAAATTCTACAGGGTGGGAATAACAAATTTCGTTTTCTTAACATAAACGTTTTGCCCTTCTTTGTTAGGAAATATGGTTATTTTAGATCTTCTCATGGATATTTTGCATATTCTTAGTTGCTCTCAGAAGAATGTATTGTTTCTAGTTGTTCAAAGAAGAGTGTAATTGCTGTTTCTAGTCATTTACAGATGAGCATAGTTTATGGATTTGAGAGATTGCAAAATTGAATAGTTTGTTCATCAGATATAACCTGATAGTCTTGATTATAAACAAAACAACTTAAATGAGCTGTAAACTGTGGCCAACCAAAACAGATTGATACAACTGGATACTTGAACTGGGTAACTCATCAAGCAGAGTAAATGAACCAGATGTAGGAGTTGTGTTTGCTTGTACCTTAGGTAAGGATTAAATAAGAATATAATCTCTTGTCAAGTATAATATACATACAATATTATACTGGTTTGATGAAGCCAAACTGAAAAGGAATATGCATTTCAATTTTTAAATGTGAATTAAGTGTGAAAGGTTAATTAAGGCATCCATTAAACCATTTAGTGTCTTGCATGGATGACTGAAAATCATATAAAGACATTCACAAACATAGTGAGATTTAAAACCTTCAGGCTAGAGAGCTGAGATGTTATCCACTCAAAAGCTTGTCTAGAATTACAGTAAAGTATGAGCCAAATTACAGTAAAGTATGAGAAAAAAGAACTGTAGAGAGTGAAGAATAAAGTATTACATTTACATTATTATGTAGCATATAATTATTAAAATAGTACCTTAATTAGTATAGTAATAGGTGTTTGAGAAATATATCAACATGCAGTGGTAGAGACTAAATAATGTTTCATAAGCAGTTGGAGAATGTAATTTGGGGTGTCTGGAAAATCAGGATGTAAATGTGTTGTATGAATTTTATGCTTACTGTTGTGGCATTGAATATGATTATAGGTATAGTACAGGATGGAATAAGTTGAACAGTCTGCCTTTTTATACATTAATTATGGAAGTTATGGGAAGAGAGATGAAGAGTTTCTGGTAACTGCATACTTTGGTTCAGAGCCAAGCTAATAACTGAGACTTTGTTTTCTGACAAAGATATTTTGAATTAAATTAAATAAACAGTGAAATAAGGCAAGTATCGTGGTAAAAGATATTATGGGGAGATGCCAAACAGTTGGTAGTGAACAGATACATGAGTACAGTGAAATGCAGATTAGAAAAGTGACTAGTGATAATGGACGGGTGACATTGGCAAAGGATATAGTTGTAGTATTTAATGAGCACTTTGTCAGTAATATCAAAATTAACTCGTTGAGTAATATCAAACTGTCATGATACTGTGAAACATGTAGTAGGAAGGTGACTGATACAGGGATTAGAACTGAAAGAATCAATGCATCAAATGATTTTTAGAGACTGTGTAAAAGACATAGCTATGCCTGTATTGGTTAATGAGAATTGCTGTGAAAAGGAAGCAAAATAGTACCATGGCACAAGCATTGGTTGGTTATAGGACAGAAGTTTTTGATTATAGATAGACCAGTCTGTACATCTGCAGTTGTAATTCAGGTATTGGGGCAGTTAGTTACAAATAAAATATAGGATTAAATTGAGGGATATAAGATTGTCATATATGGACATTATGTCCATATGTCATCATATGGACATATCATGGCCAGTATAGGTTTGTGAATGGCAGGGCTGGATTTATATACAAGCTACAGCTAGGTCTCAGATGCTTCTGCTTCAGTATAGATAACCTAAAATTTGCTTAATAGAGTGTGCCTCTTAAAAGATGTAGCTTAGGGACTACAACTACCTTAAATCTAGCCCCTGAAGGTAGGTTTTGCTTTAGCAATCTATTTGCATTGTATGATAAAGTGACAGATGTATTGGACAAGGAAGACTCATACCAGTGATATTCTTGCACTTTGCAAAGGCATTTGATAAATTGTCACCAGACAAGTTAGTGTACAAGCTGGGAAAGAAGATGATGAATAACTAATTGGTTAATTGGAATGGTTTTCTCTGTCTCAACAGTACTATCAAGTTGTGTATGATGAGGTAGTAGCTCACAAAATAAAGGTAATCAGTGGTATTTAGCAAGGTTCTGTTTTTGGGACCTGCTGTTTAACTTATTTGGTAATGATATTTTATGCGGATTGAAAGAGGATCTTTAGTTGTTTGCTGATGATGCAAAGTTGGGGAGAGTTATAAGGAGTGATGCTACTTTTAACTCCCATCAGAAAGATTGAAGTATTGTTGTTTATTATTATTACGTAATACCTCTAGGGAGTCCAAAGACTCATCAAGGAAGGGCACCTACTCTACAACTCCCATCTCCACCAACCGCAACTACCTTCATCATCTACACCAATGCCATCTACCACTGGCCACCACCAGTATTTTTACAGACAATCACAAACATCCATGCCCACGGCTGGATTCGAACCCGCATCCTTTTGACTGGAGAGCGAATACACTAACCACTCGGCCAACCAGCTGGCAATTAATTATTGCCAGCCTAGTTGGCCGATTTAAATATACTTTTAGGTTTGGTGAATGGGTGAGGTTGCAGTTAATATTAATGATAGACGAAACTTAAGATTATACGGGTGATGGGTGACAATGCTAGTTATGGAAAGATAGTGAATTGAAATTGCAGAGTTTAGTGGATAGGTGAAAAAAAGGTGATATAATAGAGATGCTTAAGTTAGGGGATTTTACTACTTAGCACAGGAGGAATTATACATGGATTGGAAAATGTATTAGAGAGAATTAGAGGCTATCCCAGGAAGTTGTGTAAAGGTGTGATGAAGAGGGAAATAAGAATTATATAATTTTTTATAATAGAGAGTGGTTGAGTGAGTGAAGTGTGTTGTGAATGCTGAGAACGTAAACAAGTTTTTAAGATTCAATATAATATGTTGTTGCTTGCTGAGTAAGACCTAACAGGATGACTGTGTTGCTCCATGGAGGTTTGTTGTATTAATATCTCAAAGTTTTAAAACTGTGAATGTGGTAGATCGGAAGTAATTCAAACTGATATAATTTGGTGCATGTTATGATTAATAGAAGAGGTTATTTGATATTAGTTGTTGATATTATCGTGTTATAAGATAAGAAGACCAAAGTGTACAGACTCTTGGAATGGAAACTTCACATGAGATTATAATGGTGGTTGATTTAAATTTTTATAATATTAACTGGACCTAAGAGACTGACATTCACATTTACAGCTGAGATCATCATTTTCCTGCTATGTGCCCACAAGGGGTATTCAGGCTACTATGACAGCACTACATGATTATGTTTACATTATTATTAATCTCCTGTCAACAATTTTCCTCCAAATTAATGTATTGTGAGCACTATATTGTCATATCTTCTGAGGCACTTCCTGCTATCTTGGTATCAATAACCTGTTTTGCTAACCTTTCCTCACCCATTCACCTATTGCACCTTTCGTTTGGAATGGGCCTAAGTTCGATTCTCATCGTGACGGGAAGAATCTTTATCTGGACAATTTCAATCGAAGGTGAGTTAGCCGATCTCATACTTTTTTCTCCCTGAAACTCTGGTTTTTCATCCCACATACAGACAAATTGGCCCTTCAGAACACACGCAATTTACAGACATAGAATACCAGTTGTGGTGGTGGTGGAGGTGGGCGGTTGATGGAGATGATTCGTAGTAGAGGTTCGGTGTAGTGGTTGAGACAGTTGTAGGTGCCCTCCTGCGATGAGTCTTCGGACTCCTTGGAGGTATCAGGAATAATAATAATAATAATTCTATTCAAGTTTCCATACTATAGATTAGCCCCATTCAAACATTCTTGAATGCTGACAATGTCAGGTTCCTTTCTAATATCTTCATTTTTAATGGATTCTGCTATCTGTTCACTCTCCTAATTATTTTTTCAGAACTCTCATATCTGTGGTCTCCAGTCTTTGATTAAGTGCTTTGTTTCTGACCTAGCTCTCAGATCCATAACTTAAAATTGGCTTGAACACTGTCTTGTATAATGCTAGTTTAATGTTTTGGCTAATTTCTCTCTCATTTTGTATATATTTATTCATCTAGCTGCTCACCATATCAGCTATGCTTATCTTGTTGTCTATTTCCAAATTTAATTGCCATCTTCACTAAAAACTGTGCCCAAATATCTGAAATATTTTACTTATTCTAGTGAGTGTTCTCCATTAAGAATGCAGCTGAAGTGTTTTATGTTCCTGCCTATTTTCATAGTTTTGGTCTTTTTATTGTTACAGCTGTGATACAATTTAGAGAATCTTGGAGACTTGCACTGGATGTGTTTAGGAGTACATCGTCATCTGCATAAAGCAAAGAGCTAAGTTTGATATCTCTGATTCCTGTCCTGTCTGGTGTCTTTTCCCGACAAGAGATCGACTACCATGCATCTCCACCATGTCCTATTCTGTGCCTCTCTGCTGTCTTTGTCTTCCTCTCCTTCTCTTTCCCTCAACAGTTCCTTCAAGAAGTGTCCTTTGTAGGCAGTTATGTCTCAGAATATATCCAAAATAGCTGACTTTTTCTCTTTTTAATTTCTTTTATCATGCACCTGTTTATGCTTACCATCTCTAGTACTATTGTATCATTTGTCTTTTTTGTCTTTCCATGATATCCTCATAATTCTTCTCAGCATTCACATTTCAAAGGCCTTCAGTTTTTTCCACTCAGATTGGAAAGTGTCCATGTCTCTACTTCGTATAATAATGTGGACCATATGTAACATTTGGAGATTCTTAGTCTTGTTTTCAGATTTAATTCCCTAGATGTCAGTAAATTTTTATATTGTTGAAAGTTGACCTTGCAATTTCAATCCTTTTTCTAATTTCATCTTCTGTCTGCCATTCTCTGTGATCAAGTGTCCAAGGTATATGTATGTTTGCACCTGTTCTAATTTATTTCCTTTTATATTGATGCATATTTTTGGTATTTCCTTTTCTCTTGAAATTATCACGATTTTTGCCTTTTTAAAGTTGAAACTGAGGCTATACTGTTTGCTGTACTTGAGGGTTTCATCTATAAGAGTCTTGAGGTTATATTTGTTTTCAGCTAGAAGAACCATGTTATCTGCATATCTTAGGTTATTAATATTTTTGCCCCCTGTAGTGATTCCTTTGAGGTTACTAATTTTATTAAATATTTCTTCTGTGTACAGGTTGAAGAGAATTGGAGACAAGACACAGCCTTGTCTCACACCTTTTTGAACTGGGAATTCTTTTGAGGTCTCTCAATTTATTCTCAAAGATGCAGTCTGTTCCCAGTAAAGATTAGTTATTAGTTTAATGTCTTTTCTGTGTATCCCTATTTTTGAAAGGATTTCAATTAATTGCTCATGTTTAACGTTGAAGTCGAAGTATCTTCAGGATGGGCAAAGGTGGACTAAGTTCTCATCACTTCAAGTGCAAACTTTGTTTGCTTACACTTGGATAAAGGATTAAACTAAATATATAATTTATAGTCTAACCAAGTGGGGAAAAATCTTCCAACATCTTTCTCTAATCCAGAGTAATTTAATAATAAGGTGTGACACCTTTTGGCAACTGGCATATGGAAATATGAGTTCTGCATTGCTTCAACCTTGATATCACCTCTGGGTCTGGCTCCAGCTGAAGAGACCTCAATATAGGTCGAAACTGGTCTGCGATCCTTCCCATAATGCATAGCATTATACATGTCCGCAAGATGTGCTTTGCATTATGGAATACTAAGGAAAGTGATGAGAACTTAAGTCATACTTCAGGTGCAAACTTTGTTTGCTTACACTTGGATAAAAGATTAAACTAAATACATAATTTATAGAATTTTTGATACTTGACTGATGAGGCTAATTCTCCTGAACTCTTCACATCTTGTAGCTTTTTTTTGGGGGGGGGGGATTGGAATGAAAATTGAGTGATTATTATCTTTGGGTAGAAATCCAGTCTCGTATATTTTGTTGCATAATTTTTGTTAGCAATTTCAGTCCTTCTCCATCGAGAGTCCTCAACCATTCTGGATATTATCTATTCCTGCAGCTTTATGTGGTTTTAGTTTTCTGACAGCGTTTTCAACTTCACAAAGTAAAATGGGTGGTCCTTCTAAATCAGTCTGTTTGAGAATATTATTTCTTTGTCTCGTATAATTTCCTTGTGTATTCAATCCCTCTTTCCATGATTTATTTTTTATCCATTAGAATATGGTCTCTAATGGCACTTGCGTGATTTACTTTATTTGTCCAGCTTTTCATTTCTCAGATCTTTTCATACATTTCTCTGCTTCTGTGTTTTCTGTCAAGTTTTCTATGTCTGTACATTTGTTCTTAATCCATTCCTCTTTCGCTTTCCTGCATTCTTTTTTTATTACTTTATTAATGCTTTTATATTCATGTTTTTTAACTTTTTCTTTGTTCCATCAACTTTAATATTTTTTCCTTTATCCAATGTTTATTCCTTTTTTCCTGTGTGAGTTGTGATGTCAGACTTGTTAAGGGATTTTGTGAATTCTTTTATAAAGCAGTCTTTAACTTCTTGGTTGTTAAATGAGTCTGAATTATAAGTTTCTCTTATGAATGCTTGGATTGGTATCTTAAGTTTTATTTTGATTTTTGCAATCACTAGGTTGTGGTCTGATCCTATGTCTGCCAGGATATGTTTTTGTTTGTGTTATTGCATTTTGGAATCTTTTGCTTATTATTATATAATCAATTTGGTTTCTATAGATGTCCCCAGAGCTTTTCCATGTATATAGAATCTCCTAGGAGGATGTTTAAATATAGCGTGCTGGCCATTATTAGGTCATTCGTTTCACAGAATTGAATTAATCGTTCACCTCTTTCATTTCTGATTCCAAGCCCTTGGTTTCCCATGCAAAATGAGATTTTTTCTGAACCCACTTTTGCATTTAGGTCACCCATCATTATAATAATATCATCGGACTTAACACTAGAGATTGCAGTTTGGATGTCTTCATAAAATTGTTCCAACTCTTCATCTGGGTGGTCTTGGGTTGGTGCATGTGATATTGGATAATATACAAGTTGAATGATTGCACAGTTATTTTGACTGTTATGATTCTGTCATTTATGGGCCAATATCCATGTAGAGATTTTGCAATTCTATTACTTAGGACAAGCACTACTCCGTTAAGGTGTAGGTCACTTCCAGAATAGACTATAGTGTGATTTTTTTCTTATTATTATGCCTGTATCTGTCCATCTCATTTCATTGATTCCTACAATATCAGCCTTCATCACTTCTAATTCCTGGATTAAGTTGTCTAATTTCCCCACCTCATAGAGTGTTCTGACGTTCCATGTTATTATTTTCAAGAGATTGCTCCTTGTTTTCAGACAAGGGACATCTGAGAATATCCTCCCCGAAGAGTTCAGGAATATCATCTTCATACACTACCTTAGTAGTTCTTGTCTTACAATTCCCGGTTTCAAGTTCTTCTTCCCTGTAGCTATAAGAGCTGATGGTCGCAGAGGTCTCAACCACATCTCTAACTTCATATTGTGACATGGTGTGTTTCATGATTGACAATGGATAAATACATGGTGAGGCTCTGTTCTCTTCCACGATGGCTGGCCACAAGTCCCTTAGATGTCAGGAGTGTGCCCTCGATGTGCTGCACATCTTGCTGTCATGCCATTGATCAGTCAATGTTGATTCTCCTGCCATCTTGGCCATTCCAGACTTATAAGTGAGGGTATATTGCTGATACCCTCACTTAGTTTAGCCCGCCAGCCGAGGCGGTTTACTGGGGGTGTGGCTGTTGGTGTGCACTACCAACTTTTTGAGTTGGTAGTGCACACCAGCGACTGACATCAATACCAAGGTGCTACCTCTCCATACACCCCATCTCCAATTCCAATATTGGTTTAATGCCACTTTCTTTCATAATGTGATACATATAGATGATGAATAAGAGTGGAGATAACGTGCATCCTTGTCTTGCCCCTGATTTTACATCAAACCATCTTCCTGTATTTCCTTCGATTTGCTCCACAGTCATCAGATTCCCTTTTACGTCCAGTTAAAAATTTATCCATTTTTCTACACTAGAAAAGATTGTTTTTATACCATGTATCACAGTTGTTGAGAATAGGAGTAAAATAATGCTGACCATCAACTTTTCACTGTTGGACACTGTTGCGGTGTTACTGCCGTCTTGCTATTTCAAGCCTTATTTATACACGCAGAAACTGCGACTGCTACATTCTCCACAATACTTTGACAATCCTGCCTTATATCCGTAATATTAATCCCTTCATTCTTTCATTCCTGACATGACTCGCATTTCTTATAGTCGCTTACAAAACATTTTTGACAGATATTTTCTCCATTCTTGCTCTCATACCACAAACCATTCATCTTGGCAACAAATATGTTAAACTTATGCTACACAGCATTAAATCCCACTTTGATATCAATCAAAATCAATGTCTTGGTCACAGTTATTCTTGTACGCATCGGTGCCATAATGGAAAAACATTTCTGAAAGTATATCGCACAGTATAATAGTTAACTAAACAACACCACTTAACAACACAGTCAAAATTAAACAAAAAAACAAAATACCACTAAGTATATATAACAGTATCACTAATATCTACTAAAAATAATGGTTTATCTGAGCAATATGTATGGCAGTTGCTACTACTAATAATGGAGTTAATAGTTGAATTATTAACTATTAACTTGCTATTAGTAGTAGCGGAGTTAATAGTTGAATTATTTAGTGATCACTTTGTAATTGATGTATCCTCTTGGTGGGGATAGTGTAGTGGCTGACATGATGGTACTTAATATGAGAATAAAGATTAGATGAACTGGAAACGCTTAGGATATTACACAATCCTGTGATCAGATGGGATATCTACCCATGCATTATAAGAAAATGTGCAAGAGAATGGGTCATCTGGCCTGATTGTTTATGTTTTGGCTTGAAGGAGATCAAGATAATTCCATATAGAAAAGAGGCTCAAAGATAAAGCTTGCAGATTATACACTTGTTAGTGCCTCAGGAGTGATGATTAAGATTTTGAAAACATTAAGTCCAGAATTCTGGACTACTATAGGAAGTAGCATGACTTAGTGAAGGAAGCCTTATCTTAATTTATTCATCTTCTATAGTAAAGTGACACCCAAGTTTGATAAAGGAAATGTCTACATCATGATATTTGCTTGACTTTTCAAAGCTATGTGACAAGATACCACATGAAAATCTCTTACATAAATTGGAGCAGATGGGGATGAATAATAACTGACAGACATACAAGAATAATATAAAGCTGAGCAGAAGTAAGATAAAGGCAGGTTATCAGTAGTGGATTGCCTGGTTTTCCCTTTCAGTTGTTTCTGACATTAGGTGACTTTGTAGGCATTGCTCACAAAGTATTCCTGGTGAGATTTTTACAGGGTAGTTCACCATTACTTTCCCCAATCCCCCAATTTTATCCTGGATCAGGACAGGCATATGGCTGGGACGTATTCATGTGTGTTCTGGGGGATGAAAAACCCGAGTTTCCAGGTGTGTAAACCCCCAGATAAAGGTTCTCATGTCACTGATGAGAATCGAACCCAGGTCTTTCCGACCAAAGGGCTTTTTCTATACTGACTGAGCTACAGAGACTCAGTAGTGGATCAGTCTCTCTTTTCTACTTGGACTACTGGCTGTTTAATGTATATATATTTAATGATATTGGGGATAATATTTTAAAGTGAATATCTAGGATGTTTTGGGATGATAGTGGACAAGAGAGCTCATGGGACATATTACAAAAGTGGACAGGATAGCACAAATGATTATTAGAATGTTGATAAACATACTAACAAATAGTGTCTGGAAGTTATCTCTTTATAAGGCTTCCACATAATTTCATCTAGACCACTGCACTGATCTGGTTGCATCAGTTTCTTGTACATGGAGGGGATTCAGAGGCAGGTGACCAAAGTGGTAACAGGCCTGTTGAATGCTCCCTAAGAGGATAGATAGGTTTGCTGATTACAAAAATTGGTAAATAGGCAGAAGAGAGAGAGAAAATGATAGACATGCTGCTAAAGAGATGTTATAGAATAGATGCAAAAGAAACTTTTACAGTAAATTACTGGAGTGTAAATAGCAAGGGATCACATCTTGAAGTTGTGTAAGATTTGCTTTGATTTCTTTATGATGCAAAGACATCAAGGGCCATACTGCACCAGGACATGGGTCACAGCAGCACATATAGTAATTGGTCAGTAGGCAATCACAAACATTCATGCCCTTGGTGGGATTCGAACCCACAGCTTCTTGGCTGGAGAGCAGATATATTAACCACTTGGCCAACCAGGCTGGTGTTGAGTAAGAGTGTAGATAGAATGGTGAATGAGTGGAGTTTGGTAGCAAAAGTGAGTGTCAGTAAGCAGAGGGAGTATAGGCATTATGTGATTCTTGGGATACCTGTTTTATGATAATATCCTTTTTTCTTTCATTTTTTTAAATCAGGTCTACTACTATCTTCACTGGGCATCTACAGATGCCATATGGCCACTCTGATGCTCGGTGATTTGCCACACCAGGCCTCGCCATGTAGTCTTGTTGTTTGCTTTTCTGATGGCCTCAACTCTCTGAAGATCAGTCACTCCACATATGCCATCCATCCATCTCATTGATGGTCTACCCCTGCCTCTTTTTCCAGGAACTTTGCCTTCTATTACTGTTCTGAGAAGTCCCCCTTTCATCCTTTCTATGTGTCCAAAATATTTTAACTTTCTTCTGTCAATATCCTTAAGAAGCCTTAAAGTTGTGCTGATCTTTTCTAACACCCATTCATTTGTATGCCTTTCAGTATATGATATCCTCAACAGCCTTCTGTAACACCACATCTCAAAAGCAGATATCCGTTTCTTATCTGACTTCTTTAGGTTCCAAGTATCACATCCATAAGTCGCTGTTGGAAAAACATCTGCATCCAAAATCCTCAACTTTGTTTCCATGGAGATAGATCCATCCTTCCAGATTTTAGACAGGTCTCTGACTGTTGTTTTAGCCATTCCTAACCTTTTTCTTATGTCTTCTGAACAGCAATTCTTCACATTAATAATGTATCCCAGGTACTCAAACTTGCTGACTTCCTCAATTCTTTCTCCATTAAGGTACACTTGTTTCTCAAGAGCTTCTCTGTTTGTATTTCCTTTGAGAACCATAATCTTTGTCTTGCTAGGATTGAGTTGAAGTCCTCTGTTATTACTGATCTTGTTAACTTTGTCAAGAATTAGTCCTAGTTCTTCCATGTCATTACAAAGGAGTACTGTATCATCAGCATACCTCAGATTACTGATCAATCTACCTCCTATCCTAATTCCTGTCCTGCGCTCATCCATTGCTTCACGCGTGATTGCTCCTTATACAAGTTGGCTATCAACCTGATAGCGTGTTGAGGAAAACCCATTCTTTTCATTACTTCCCACAGTTTCACATGCTCAATACAGTCAAAAGCTTTAGAGTAATCTAAGAAACACATTACCAGAGGGAGTCTGAATTCTTTATATTTTTCTATGATCTGTCTAAGGCAAAGGATCTGATCTCTGGTGCCTTTACCTTTCCTAAAACCAGCTTGTTCCTCAGGCATCTCTGCCTCAACTTTGGCCACAATTCTATTTAACATGATCTTCAATAAAATTTTGCTTGCATGAGATATCAAACTAATAGTTCTATAATTCTTACATGCCTTCATATCACCTTTCTTATGTAGTGGTATGAAAACTGACTTCTTCCAGTCTTTAGGCCATGATCCTGTCTCCCATATCCTTGTAATCAATCAATGAAACACTCTTATCCCTCTACCCCCTGTGGCCTTAATTAATTCTGCTGGGATTTCATCTGCACCTGGGGCCTTATTGCTGTTGAGCTGCTTAACTGCTCTTTTGACTTCATGCCTAAGTGGAGGAGGTTCCAAATCAAAATTTTCCTGGTGGGAGGGCTCCACATTTTCTTTATCCACTCTGCTGTACAGTTCCTCACAGTATTCTTTCCATCTGTTTTTGATTTCCAACTCTTCTGTTGTAAATCAAAAACAGAAGAGTTGGAAATTAAATCAGGTCAGAAATTTTTTTTTTTCATGATGTTCCTTTTAATTGTCATCACTTAACATACAGCTCCTTTTAATATGTTTGAAATCTTGTCTGTTTCTCCCCCTCTCTTTCCCTTAATTTAATGGTGAATTGCCTTTAATTTCAATTCTACATTTAAATTTTTAATAACCTGCCACAAACAATCCCATTAACCAATGGATTCATTTCATTATTATTATTATTAAATGCGCATTTTATTGTATAATAATTAATTCTCAAATGCCTCTATTCCATGAAGCAATTAAGGGAAAGCTCCTTGAATTCTGGAACCTATCTTCATTTTGTATTCTAGAGAGAGAGAGGAGATGAATTGCATATCAGTATGCCAATAAGCTGGAGAGAATATTAGAGAGCATAGTTCAAGGAAATTTTATTTTATGAAGGAGCGCAAAAGAGTAATAAAGTGCAATTGAATTCACAAATTCAAGTGATGTGATTCTGATATTACTAGTATGTTGTTTGAAGTATTCTGGTTAGTCAATTTTACAGATGTCCTGTTGATTAGAAGCTGTGGTTCGGTTTATATGCGTAATTATACTACTGGATCAGAAATTGCAGAATTTTGACACATAAGCAGTATGAAGCTGGAACATACTGATAAGGTAAGTGAGGACACCTATTTATTATGGCTGAGTGTAAGGTTTCAACTTTATAAATCAGAGATGGAAGCTGTATATGATGATAATAGAACTATATTTCATGAAGAGGAGAAGATAAGGACAGTAGATAAGACATTGAAAGTCAGGAGACATGTTGCAAGGTCATGAAGCTTTGATTAAACCACATTTGGATTACTGTCTGGAGAGTATTATAGCAAATAACCAAGATGATATAAGAACTGTGAAATGTTGACTTTGAGAATAGATTTTATAGAAGAATATATAAAGAATGTGCAATAAGAATTTCTTTTCATTCTGTAGAGTCCATAATGACGATGATAATAAATTATTATTCAGGACCTTCTTGAAGTCAAGTATCATCATAGATCCATCTTAGATAACACATTGAATACTTCTTACACTGGCCACACTCTCACAACCCTCTTAGTCAGTGCATTCCATGATCTTTCCCTTCCAGTTTAAAAAAATCTACTTCTCGCCCCCTTATTCACCACTTCCTTTTGCATCTTCAAGGAATCATTCCTTGTTCATTCCTTCCTTGTTTCACCATATATAAAAAATTCCCCCAAGGTCAGTCTGATAAATTTCTCTCAACATTATTGCCTCGATTATATCACCCCCTTTGTCTTCTATTGATCAAGCTCTGCAGTTTGCACAAATGGCAACTCAGTCTGTTTGGTTATGACACCTCAGTCTGTTGCCATAACCAATATTGTTCATTACCTATATCATTTTTGTTGTCTGTGTCCATGCCTTCTCCAAGGTTATTTCATCTTCAAATCCTGGTGTATGGATCATCTGAGCACAGTAATCCAGATTAGTCTAATCAGAGTTTTCTACAGCTGAGTTTACACTCTTTATCTCTGCAAGTCAACATTCCTCTAGTTTACTTTCATTGCCTTCATGATATATCCCTTAAACTTCAAATTTCTTTCTGTCAGCCATCATGCCAAGATCCCTTGTCTCCTTCACTTCCTCTGGTATAATTCCACCAACAATGCATCTTGCATTTAGTAACATTAAACTGATATCCTTGTACATGTTGAAATTCTTCTGAAGGGCCACAACATCAGAACTATTATTAATAATAACCATCCTAAGCTTCATATAATCTGTAAACAGCTGAATATCTCTCTGCAGTCTAGTGCTGATATCATTGATATAAAAGAAGTGCCAGTACTGAGTGCTGTGGAACCCCACTTTAGTTTCATTTCCTCATTATCAATCCCTTATATATATAGCTGTCTGTTATCTGTCAGATAGCCTATTTCAATCCAGTTTATTGAACTAATATTGAAATCCATATGTTGTAACTTAAATATTAGCATATGATGTGGCACTATGTCAAATACCTTTTGCAAAAAAAAAAGTAAATGCTCTCCACCTTGCTCTTTATACTTTTCCTTCAGTAACCTCTTTCTTCAGCTTCATTTCCTGTTTAATTTCATTAGTGATTACTTTACACCAAATCATATTATCTGTTTTACTTGAGGTATGCAGTTTGTCATTTCTGCTGATAAAGATTTCTTAACCAGCTCTCATGCACTGCTGGTCTCTCTCCTCCTCCCCCATCCATGGAACTGTACCATTCTTAGTTTTATGATTATCCCTTATATACAGCTTCCTTAAAATCTGATATGTGGTAAGAGTGACCACTGCATGGTTACTTTTACCACCATGTAAAAGTGACCATGAGCAAGTTTACCACCATGAACAAGGATTACATCTCTGCTCCACTCGGATCCTTATGTTCTCTCTCTCTCTGCTGTATGTTGCATAAGGCATATGTCCTTCATAAGTTTGGTTCCCCTGTCAACATCATAACAATAATTACGGGTATAGACCATATTGGTCTGTTCCGGTCTCCTTATTCTTTTTTGAGGTTTTGTTTATAATTGTATAGTTCTTCTTCTTTTGATTTTGTTTTTAGTTATTTTAAAATGTCTTTGTTCCTTTTTTGATCAAATAATGTGTATTTCACTTGTTTTTATTCTTTGTTTATCTTGTTTGTTTATTGCCCAAATTTCACTGCCATATAATAATGTGGGCCTAAAGTATTGTATATTTTCAAGCGTTGTTTCTTTTTTCCCTTGTTATCTCCCATAATGATCGCTCATTTTACACTTGCCATATTTATCTGCCTAAACAATTCTTGCACATTACCCTTTGTGTTCACTGGCGTATAGCAACTATCCTATCTGCCTCACACCATATACTCTTAAAACCATCAATGTAAATTCTCTACTCTGATAGAATACAAACTCATTGTTTATCATAATTTCACTCCATCACACCATATCACTGTTCTGTTGAAATATGCAAAGCCTCCTATTTCTGACATTTCTTCTGTTAATCACATTTCACTGATTCAATATCTCTATACTGGCTGAGGACTAACAATGTTGCAAATTCATTCTCTTTATTTCTGATATTTCTGGCATTAATATAAAGAAACATCTAGTTTATTATCGGTATTGTTATACCTAATGTTTTTCCCCCTCCCCCAAAAAAAGAAGACATTTATCAGGTGAAAATAGCTTGGCCATTCCATGTGAAGTGTGTTGTTATAGGGAATCAAAGAATGACTGAAACAGCATAGATGTTTTATAAACCGATGAGGTCCAAGGATGTGGATAGTATTGCCAGTAATAGACTAGAATCTTTGTTATACAGTTGAGATTAATAAGCTAAGTTATCTGAATTGGTTGCTGCACGGTATGATTTCCGTACCCAAAGACAATAGCAAATGCCAATGAAATGGAGTACACAGCATGTGAATATCTTGGTAATTTTAATTTTGTAGACATAGTCTGAAATCAGTAAACATTCATAGAAGGAGATGTAATTTACGGAAAGAATATAATCATTTCAAAGGAATTTCAGAAAGAATTGAACTTTGGATTGAGATATAAGAGGAGATGATGTTTTGGATCTTGGAAGTAACTAATGGCATTTGGTTAATAATGAAGAATGGTTATGCAGTGAAACATACTATAGCCCTCACCTTTAATAATTAGAAGGAACTTGAAAATGTTCCATGTTCAAGGCCTCCAATAAGTAAGGCGATGGTCTCACACCAAGCCATTAAATTCATCCCCAACAAAAATGAATGGTGACAGAAATTGCTAAGGAAGCGTAGATATTTCTTTAGCATTCAGCATACTCTTAATTTAAGCCCTACTTAGGCATGGATAATGCAATAATATTGTGAATTGCATTGTCCATTGTGAAATCATGAGTTATACCGAAAAGTAGTTATATGCCTTGGAATAGTGAGAGCATTAGTCTTGAAATGCTTGGGCAAATTAGTTGGACATATAAAGAACAGGTAACTCTAATTGGAGATTTTAATTATAGTCATGTGGATTGGAAGGAGGTTGAATTTTTGAAGGATAAGTGTCTCAAGCAGCATGACTGAGAGAAGCAACATGAGGTTTTTATTGTTCGATATAGTATCATTTGTTTTTAGTATGCTTGGACTACATCTTCCAGACCATCAACACAGAAGATCTTGGTTTTAACATTAGAACATCCACCCATGCCATGCAAAAACTGATCTTAGCTTTGCTGATGTTATACTTATTGATACAGAACCAACAAATGCACAAAAACATCTCAGTGTACTAGAGGCACAGGCTAAACTTATTGGTCTGCAGATCAACATCCAAAAGTTCAAAGTATTCTCAATAGGTTGTGAAAACTTTATTCTTCATATCAACAATAAACCCTTGGAAAAAGTAAAGGACTTTCAATACCTTGGATCATACATCAGCAATACAGAAAATTATATTAGAAAACGTAAACAGCTGGCTCTAGTCTTCCATAACAAACTCTGGCCCATCTGGAAATCATGATTAGTATTATTAAATACAAAAATACCATGCAACCAGTAGATCCATTTTCTTGTATGGTTCTCAATTCTGGACAATAAGCACCAAAAAAAACAAAACTACAGATCTAATTAACTCCTTTGGAACTACATGTCTCAGACTGATCCTTGGCCACTTTGGACTGTGTCACTAACTCTGCTGTACTAAATCTGGCTAGGCAAGAATGACTTGTCAATATAGTCAAAAAAACTACAACTCAGATGGCTTGGGCATCAACTCAGACATCCTGAAGTCTCACCCATTTTGGAATCCCTCATCCTGTACAAACCAGATGATGGCAATCACAGTAGAGGAAGACCATGCAAACAATTTTGGCAATACGTATGTGAAACCATAGGCTGAACTGTAAAACTCCATCTGACATCTACCAGTTAGCTCAAGATAGAGAGACTTGGAAGACCATAATTTGCTATATTTAATTTTTAATATAAATTTCTTTTCACATTGTATCACATTGTGAATAAACTATGATGATTATTATTACGGGCGATTCCAAGGAGTCCTTAGACTCATCAAGGGAGACCCTAAACATCATCAAGAACAACTATTCAACATCCACACAGTATCTATCATACTTTGCCTTGAACTCATTCACAGTCATGGCACCCACAACAGACTGACAGCTTATTCCACTCATTCACCACTCTCCAAGTAAAAAAACCTAGCTTTAACACCCTTGCTAACCACACTCTTGCCTAGTTTCCATGGATGGCCCCTAGTCCTCCCACCACCAGTCCTGTTCTGAAAAATATCTTCTGAATTAATCTTATAGAAACCCTTCAGTAATTTGAATGTCTCAATCATATCACCCCTTTTCTGCCTATCAACCAATTTCTGCAACCCACAAATCTTCAACCTGTTCTCATAAGGTTCATTCCATAGACCTGCTATCATCTTGGTCACTCGCCTCTGGATCCTCTCCACCTCCTTCCCATCAAGAAGAAACCCTGGTGACCCAGATCTGGACACAGTAGTCAAGATGGGGTCTTATCAAGGCTTGATACAGAGGAACAATAACTTGCTTGTCTCTGCTCGTCAAAATATTCTTCAGTAACCAAGTGATTTGATGAGCTGATTTAGCGACTTTTGCAATGTGTCCCCCTAAACTTCAACTCCTTATCCACCAACACTCCCAAATCCCTGGCCCTTTCAATCTCCTGGAGTTCATTTCCACCAATGTGGTATACTGCTGCTAATCTTTTCACCCCATAACCTTATGCTTTGCTACATTAAATTGACATCCATTCTCCTTAGCCCAGTCCTCCAATCTGTCCAAATCATCCCGCAAAATTTTGACATCATGTTCATTCACTATTGCTCTACCCAACTTTGCATCATCAGCAAACAAATGAACAGTTCCTCTCAGATCCTTTCCTATATCGTTAATGAACAAATAAATAGTAGTGGTCCAAGAACAGAACCCTGCAGCACACCACTAGTCACAGGTCGTCTTTTGGACTCTACCCCTGAATAAACTACTCTCTGATATCTCTCCATCAACCACCCTCCTATCCATCTCACCAACCCTATATCCATTCCCATATGCTGCAGTTTCCTGATTAGAATTCCATGTGGTATCCTGTCAAAGGCCTTAGCAATGTCCAGCAGTATCACTGTATACCCATTACCCTTATCCAGTTCAGCATCACACATTAAATATGTGTTATAAAACATAAGCAAGTTAGTGAGGCATGATCTACCCTTCACAAAACCATGCTGTCTCCCATACAATATCCCATTTTCATCTATCCATTCCTGTATTTTTCTCTTGACTACTTTCTCCAAAACCTTGGCAACGACTCCTGATATGCTAATCGGTCGGTAATTTGCAACAGCAGTCTTGGAACCTCCTTTATGCAGTGGAACTATTTTCCCCTCTTTCCACCCCCTCGGGACTAACCCAGCCCCGAGACTCAAATTAAACAAAATGGTCAAGAGCACTGACAATTCTTTAGATGATGATGATAATATCCTCACAAGATGTAGGTCTGAATGAGATATTAATATTACTGCTGGTGAAGGCGGTGGTAACTGAGAGTGATCGTGAGGTAATCATTTGGGGATGATAAAGTACAAGAGAGTTGCTGTCAAAGATGGTAAATATATGTGCGGAATTTATATGGCAGTTAATTATGGGTGGACTGTATCAATACTGTGACGGCATCAATACTGTGGGTTGAGATGTGGGGAAAACAGGTTGACAACATATGGGAATTGATTATATTGCATCTGACACAATGTGAAATATATCCAAATCAACTCCCCTATGCCATCAACGTTATTCACCTCAGTGCTCGCATAAGTCATCAGCACCCAGTTTCTTCACTTTCAAGAGTACTGATGTGAGAGTAATGGGATGATATTTTGAAGGCTGACTTTTTATCTATAAAGTAGAGGCTAGATAATAGCTTGCTTTCATGATGTTCAGTATATGCCATGTGAATATGACAGTTTATATAAGGTGATACACGATGGGTGTTAATTCTGTACCACAACTTTTGGACATAACTGGAGAAATACTGTTTTATAATCGAGTAGCCATTTTAATTAACACTGAATGCCAAAGTTTTTTTTTTTTTTGAAGAATGATATGGGTAAACATCATCATAATGGAGAATTGAACAATGAAAAACTTATTTGTGTCTTTATCCTTCCTTAGTGAAGGAATTTTTTTAAGTTATTAAATATGGCAGCTGACAAAAAGAAAAGTTGATCCTTGTTGGAGTAGGCAATGAATACCAGTCATATAGAAAGATTTGGAGAAAAGAGCATAGCTAATAATAATAATAGTACATGCCTGATGGATTTCTGTTCAAGACATAGATTAGTCATTACCAACACCAGATTCCAACATAAAGATGCACAGAAATTCACATGGAGAGATCTTGCAAGAACTAAGAAAAGACTTATTGACTATGTTATTACTAATAGCACTATCTTCACACTTGTTCAAGACATGAGTATACTTGAGATTAGAAATAGAAAGTGATTACTGTTTAGTATTGATCAGGATAAAAATGAGTTTGATATCGAAAATAAAAATACGTACTCAAATTTTGAGAAGAATCAAGCTTGAGCAACTTTCAGAAGTGAAGTGTAAATTCAAATATATAAAAGTTTGAAAACAAAAAGCAGACCTTGGAGATTCAGTGGAAAGTGATGAAAAAAACATTGATTCAGCCATAACATTACATATCAAATCTATTTTTGATATGTAATGACAAAATTCTAGTTTAATTTCTTCTAATTGTGATATATATTTAAGCATACTTAAAAGAAAGTCCATCATAAGGTTGCTAATAAACTTTTGTGGATGGGAGCAACATAAAAAAATTTATTTTGTTTCAGCGAAGTTAATAATTTTAATGCACTTTGAACTTCTAATTGGGGGAAAAACATTAATTACTTTCTGTTAATATGTTTTGCAATTAGGAATTGTTATAAAAAACATGTTATGAAACTTAACATGTATTTATATTAGACCCCATGTCTACTCAGCAAACAAACCTAGTTTAATATTTTACTATTAAGTTACCTTCGGAAAGATGCTTTACTAATTTTTTTTGTTTTTGTTTCTTCTTTATAGACATAAAAGAACATTGCACAGTAAGAAATATGGTGTAGATCTTATACGATACACCCATGCAGCAAATACTGCTATTCATAGCTCAACTAAAGTTGATGGTAAGCTAATTTTATTCTGTTATATAGCTAGAATGGTAATATGCACTTCTGCTCTGTTTCGTGTATATAGAATGATAGTAAATACCATTTTCTTACATATGTCTGCATAAATTTCCATGGAGAGAATCTGCAAGTAAAAAGAAAAGTCTTTCTGACAAAGTTATGGTTGATAGCAGATATCTTCACGCTTGTTACGCACACAAGTATGCTGGAGATTAGAAATAGGAAGTGAACACCATTTAGTTTTGATTAGGATTAAAATAAGTTTCATATTGAAAAGATTTTAAACAGAATCAGACTTGAGCAGCTTTCAGAAATGAAGTGTAGAATCAAATATGCAAATGGTATTCAATAAAAAAATTGAGTAGAGAACATAAACTAATTATAAAAAAATTGCCAAAAAATTATCCTTGACCAAAGCCCTATAAGCATAATGCTTTTCTATAGGAAATTAATTTTGTGTGTGTGTGTGTGAGAGAGAGATTGCCACCGATGAGACTGTAAACCTGCAATGCCATGATTATTTTTTGATTTATTGGTTTATATTTTTTACATAATCCAGAAACCCTGTTCTAGAGACCTAACATGAAATTTTTTTTCTTCAGGCCTCCAACAAGCAGGGTGGTGATCTTATACTGACAGTTAAATTCCTAATGACATTCACAAGCATCACTGCAATGGCTGGATTCAGATCACCTGTCTGTTTGGTTGGAAAGCACGTATTCTGTCCACTTTGGTCATCCAGCTCTGCAAGCTATCAAATAGCAAATGTGGCAAACTGTCTTCTATGACAAACTATTATGTGTACAATGGTAGGCTGATACAGTAGTATTATCATTCTATATGCAAAATATAGAATGATAATAATACCACAAAATAATGTTGGTATTTGCCAATATTTTTTGGGAAAACAAAATATAACAGTAACCTATGTTATGAATAATATTGTGGAGTTTAGTTTTATTTGCCATAAATAAGTTCAGCATGAGCTTCATGTTTATCTTGGCATACTTTCAACTCATAACTCAGCTCTTTACCATAACTCAGCTCTTTACCATTATACACTCATATATTTCCATATTAATGGTATTTACATCATTGCTAATTTTGTTGTTTTTAACTGTTGTAGCAACAAGTGTGTGTATGGGGGGGGGAGAATTTAAGGTGCAAGGTTGATATTAGACAACAAGGTGGTTAGGAAATAGAGACCTTTCTACTTGGTCGCCTATTTAGGAAATGAGCATTCAAAGAAGTCCTTGGATATCATCAAATTGACTAGCTTGAGCAACTACCAGTGGGTTTGAAAAATGCCTTATTATTATTTTTTTAACATTATTAGAACTTTGTTACAAATCCAACTCTGTCTACAGTTTGAGCAGTTTTTTCACTTTCATATTATCTGTTTCATTTGTGTGTTTCTTGATTCCAATTTGATATACTGAGGATGCACTTTGATACCTTGGTGAAAATGTTATATTAAACAGTATCTTATAATGTAATTTATTTGATATATTATTTCTTTACATTATTGTTGATTAAAAATTATCTTCCAGATTAAATCTGTTGTTTGTCAGCTTAGCAATATTGGCAAACTTACATTTTGGTAAGCTAATCTGCATCAATCTACCTAGATCTTGAATTTCCTGTAGGGTTATTTTTCTGCCATTCAGGCACTTCCTTTGCTAATTTTTCTTCTCCCACTCAGTTCAAGTGACATACTGCCTTAGATTGATTGCTTACGCATACTTGAATGCTAATGATGTCAAGTTTTTCTTTAAAATATCTACATTTTTAATATGATTTTGTAGTTGGTGACATTTGTTTACTCTCCTAATTTTTTTTTTCTGGACTCTCATTATCTATGGTCTCTAGTCTTCAGTTGTTTTATTTCTAATAATCTTTCAGATCCACAAATAAAATCAGTTTAAAAATCACTGTCTTGGAGTTGAGTTTTGAATAATTTCTATTATTCCACATAAATTTGTTAAATTTGCTTATACTGTTAGCTATTTCCATATTTAATTTTTCATCTTCACTAAAAATTAGGTCTGAATGGTTGAAATGTTTTACTTGTTCTATAAAAATCTTGATATTTTCCAAGTTCTTGACTATTTCATATTGAATTTCTTACAGCAATTGTTCATTTTAATTAGCAGGTCTTATAGACTTCCTGCTAGATACTGTATATTTGGGAGTATAATATCATCCACATACAGTAAAGAGCTGATTTGAATAACTGCAGTTTTGATACCAGGTTTAGTTCCACTTTCCTTCATAATGTTATCTATGTAGATGAATAACAGCCATGATAGTGTGGGTATTACTGCTTTACACCTAATTTTGCATCAAAACAGATCCCAGCATCCTTTGGCTATGCACAAATTAAATATAGGCTATGTATGTACTCTCTATCAAGTTTCATATACACCATATAATTGTAGTGTCAGAACTTTTTATATATTTATATATATGCCTTTTCTAGATCTTCAAAACAGATCAACAGATCCATGTTATATTCCTGCATTCTGCATTCTTGACTATTTGTCTTAAAGTATAAATCAGATGTTGATAGCTCCTATTTGGCCTGAGTCCAGCTTGTTCTTCCAATTTTTCTTATGCTTGCTTGCTTGGAACATTCAATAGAGAAATTCCTCTGTAATTATCACATTCTGTTTAATCACTGGGAGTGTGCTTTTCTAACCAAGCTTTCTCATTTCTTTTGTAGCCACTGCGAGCTTTTGTACCTTAATATAAGTTACTAAATGTTTCTGGTCAGACATCATCTACTCTTACTATATTTCCACAACATTTTGAAATATATCTGCATTTCTCTTGAATATTTTCTAACACTGTTCTTTTGCTTTTTATTTTCTTTAATAATTTTTTAGTCATTACTCCAGATATCCACATTCTCCTTATGTCATATTTATCATGTTTTTTTTTTATGATCCTGTTTCCTCTTTTTAAGCTTCAGTAGAGCCTACTGAGCATTCTCAAATTCTTTCAGTCTATTTTATGACTTTTTACTCATTCATATTTATTACTTTTTTCTTCTGCATTTTTCAAGACCACATGCTGACAGAAACTTTTAATATAAATTCTTCTCTTAAAGGACTGGCTCTTTTCATTTTCTCTCACTGATTTTCTGAGGTTTGGTTCTTGTTTTGAAACTCACTTTTTGTCTCCAAAAGTAAGCGTTTCAAAACAAACCTCTGAAAGCTATTAAACATTGATTGATTTTAAAGCTTGCTTACTATATTCATTCTTATCCAGCTGAAAACTAGATGATCAGCTCCAATTACATATCCCTTATACATTCTTGTATTCCAAACCAGTCTTGAAGATATCACAAAGAACAGCTTTGTTCCCTTCATGCAAATTTTTGTTGGAACATGACATTAGTAATGACCAGTCTACATCCTGAACAGAAGTCTAGTAAGTATTTCATGGCTATTTGCTTTGCTGTTTAATGGTTGTTTTTCCTAATAAACCATGATAATTGGAGTTAGAAGCCTTAATCCATTTGCTGTTTATCTTTGCAAACCATATAGAGATCTCCAAACTTATCTGTCTTTGATCCTTAAGTAATGACCACAATAAATACATTATAATTATTTTAATCATTTTAACAAGGAAAGAATTCATTAGTAAGTTAAATAAAGTTGCTCTGATAGTTATGATTATTTAAGGATAGTTGAGATTTGATTTTGAAATTTCAGATTATGTTTCATGAGTAAGTAATAATTTCCCTTTATTTCTGATAATTAATGTATTCAGTGTGTCTGAATATTAAAGACATAAACAAATTTTCAAATTTTTTGTCTTTTTTTTGTTCTTAATTTGAGGAAAACTTTTTTTATTATTATTGAAAATAACAGCACATTATATAATGCTGTTTACAGTGAAGAGTATGAAAATTCTTATAAAAATATAAGAATGTTGTGAAATGATTTATTTCACAACATTCGTATGCTTTTCAAAAAAAAAGCAATAAATAAATAAAATAAAGAAAGTAAATAAATATATTGTTGTGATCTTTGCACCTCTGATAACCTGGCCTTCATGGAAGCTTCACCTTAGCCTGCATATGTTGCTACTGTGGATTAGCAGAACAAACAGTGCTGCATGTACATTTTGGTGTTGGAAATACATCAGTTTGAATCCATAGTTTACTATCCCTTTTCACTTGGCACACAGATCAGCTTAATTGGTCACAAGTAGTGGTGAAGATTTTCCTTTTTAAAAATGAAGTATACTGGCTAATTGGTTGGTCTTAGAATTTACAGCAAGAAACTAAGGCTATGAGGCCAGTGTGTTATGCCTGTAAACTGTTGTTCTTCTGACCAATTTTGTGGGATGAAAAACCAAAGTATCGTACAGGAAATACCTTTATAAAGTTTTTTTTTGTGTCCTAGATGGGATTTGAATGAGGTGTTTCCAATTAAAGAGCATACTCGCCAGTGAAAACATAAATTCTCATTGTAGCAGACTGCTGCGCAATTCCTGTGACATCAATGCTTTTGAATGGAAATCAATTATAGCAAACTTGTATCCTCTAAAAAAATAATTCCTTTTGTTCTGTTCGTTTTTTGTAGCAGTGAGAAGCAGATGTACAGTATGATTCATATGTACATAACACTTAAACTGTGAATGAATAAGTATCTGGAATTGAAGGGTGATTGCTGAAAAACAATACCTGATATTAAATCAGGTTTAAGGTAGGGGTATGCTCTGTGTCGATGAATTGTCCTTATTATCATGATCAGTTTCTGAAAATCTTGTGATATAGTGGCTCCTTTTTCTAACATTCTGGTTTTCTGTTTTTCCACATTCCCTTTCTGCTTACATGATCATACTTCATTAGATCCTTTTTTACATATTCTCGAAAATCAGATTGTTAACTTTTAATATGGTTCTAATATTGATGTCGTATGGAAAATGTTTCCACAATCTGACATTGTGAGATTAGGAAAATTGATAAGTTGGTGTCCAATTACTGTGATTAATTGAGGCTGAAAAAATGTTGCAGTAAATGAACTTCAGTTTTTATATAAATTATCTAAATATTGCTTTTATAATGTTACGTTATACAGATTGTTTTTTTTTAATAAAGAATATGGACAAATCAAATCCCATTTTAAGTAAGAGTTATGTTCCACTAGCTTTAATGTGAGTCAGATTTAACCCACACTGCCTATTATTTGCCTATTGCTTATGTGTTTGCAGTAGCACATTAACATATTTTAAACGTTATTTCTCTTAGTTTCATTCACAGGATGCATACATAAATTAGATTTCAATATGAAATTATTAATGCAAAGTAATTAACAGGTAAATAATATGAAAAATAGGAGAAAATAAGTTTTTAATTTGGCTAGTCAATCTTCCTTATGGATTTGTCAAGAGATAACTGAACAGTAACTTCTTTCTTCTCTTCATAAATCTCTTGATAGCAGGCTAAAGCATCATCTATTTTAACTCGGGGGTTCACTTTTTCCACACTGCACACAAACACTAACAATTGTTGAAGTGTATGAGTACAAATACACAGCCTGCCCATGTTCACTAGTGAACAAAGAAGATTGCTGTTAGGTGGCATGCAAGTAACATAGACATATTAAGTCTTGTGGTAAAATTGCTTTATAAGTGTGTTTTTTAAGGAAATTGAAAATAATACAGTTATATTCATTACAATAAATTTAATATTTCCAGTATTCCAGCAAAGTCAAATTGCCACCATCAGAGAACATGTACAGTATATGCATATGTATGCACTGAGTAATGAGGCTGAAGTATAGAAACCAAATGTGAGCTTGAAGTCTTAAATAGTGTCTCCTAGTGCAGTGGTTCTTTACCTTTTAGTTGTTTTGGCCTCCTAAGTATCCTAAAATATTTTTGTGGCCCATTAGTTTGTAGCAACATAATAATAAAATGGTTTTTTTTTTTTTTTTTTTTTTTTTTTTTTTTTTTTTTTTTTTGTAAATAGTGGTTTTATTTACTGATTATGAAGAAAAAAAAATCAGAAAACAGAAATCAACTTGACTCAAATGTATTTTAATGAGACATCTGTTGTCTCTACATCACACTGAGTTGATGCGAATAGCACTGAGTTGTGTTACTCAGTGCTATTCGCATGCAGTAGTCTATTCGGAGTCGATTTCGTTTAATATTTACCATTGTGCAAAATCCCTTTCCACACAAATATGTAGAAACAAAAGGCAACAAATTTTGAATGGCAGTGGTAAATAGGTGCAGATATTCCTTCCAGATATGTATCCAAAATTGGACCAAACTTTTCTTTTTGAAAATGGAGATCAGACTTAAATTCTTTGTCAATCCCAGTAGTGTGTCATAGTTCGTTGGTGATAAATTTGTATTTTCGCAGTTATTATATGGATCTTGAATCCACAATTTTCTATAATCGAGTTCATTGTTTGGAAAATATTTATTGAACTTTTAAATTAATCTATGGAGATGATATATAATTAAAGAATTTACATGTAGTTTATCAAATTTAAAATTATAGACTGAAATCATTTGTGAATAGTTTGTAAACATTTCAAAAACATCTGAATATACTCTTTGAATCTATCTATGCAGCTTTATTTTAAGTGATACAGTGATATAGATTTATTTTAAGTGATATAAGTATTCGTATGCATAGAAATTCTATGCATTCAGTATTTTTTAAAACTTCAGAGAATCACTTCTATCACATGTTCACATGTCCAGTAGGCAGATGTCACAACTGGCAGTGTTGCCAGCAGCGAAAAGTCAACTTGTCGCACCACCACCACAAAAGAAACTACTGCATTAAATTGAAAGCAAAAAATAATTATTTTAAGAGATTTCAAAATTTTTTTATTATTATTATTATTGTTATTGTTCCGGGCAACTCCAAGGAGTCGACAGACTCATCAAGGGAGGCCCTAACATCATGTCAAGAACAACTATTCGACATTCACACAGTATCTATCATACCTTGCCTTGAACTCATTCATGGTCGTAGCACCCACAACAGACTCTGGAAGCTTATTCCACTCATTCACTACTCTCCAAGTAAAAAACCTAGCTCTAACACCCTTGTCAACCACCCTCTTGCCCAGCTTCCATTCATGGCCCCTAGTCCTCCCACCACCAGTCATATTTTCAAAAATATCTTCTGGATCAATCTTATAGAAACCCTTCAGTAATTTTGAATGTCTCAATCATATCACCCCTTTTCTGCCTATCAACCAATTTCGGCAACCCACAAATCTTCAACCTGTTCTCATAAGGTTCATTCCATAGATCTGCTATCATCTTGGTCACTCGCCTCTGGATCCTCTCCACCTCCTCCCCATCAAGAAGAAACCCTGGTGACCCAGATCTGGACACAGTAGTCAAGATGGGGTCTTATCAAGGCTTGATACAGAGGAACAATAACTTGCTTGTCTCTGCTCGTCAAAATATTCTTCAGTAACCAAGTGATTTGATGAGCTGATTTAGCGACTTTTGCAATGTGCCCCCTAAACTTCAATTCCCTATCCACCAACACTCCCAAATCCTGGCCTCATCAATCTCCTGGAGTACGGTTCCACCAATGTGATATACTGCTGCTATTCTTTTCACCCCAAAGTGCATAACCTTACACTTTGGCACATTAAATTGACATCCATTTTTCCTAGCCCACTGTGTTATAAAACGTGAGCAAGTTACTGAGGCATGATCTACCCTTCACAAAACCGTGTTGTCCCCCATACAATATCCCATTTTCATCTATCCAATCCTGTATTCTTTTCTTGACTAATTTCTCTAAGACCTTGACAATGATTCCTGATATGTTAATCGGTCGGTAATTTACAACAGCAGTCTTGGAACCACCTTTATGCAGTGGAACTATTTTCTCCTCTTTCCACCCCCCTTGGGACTAACCCAGACCCGAGACTCAGATTAAACAAAATGGTCAAGGGTACTGACAATTCTTTAGCTGCTTCTCGTACAACACGAGCTGGTATACCATCCAATCCCACAGATGTATTGACATTGAGGTTATGCAATAGACTACTCACCTCCACTTCATTCACTACAATTCCCGTATAATCTACTGGTACATTCGTTTCTGCAATGTCACCACCTGGATGATATATTCTTGCAAAGTGCTCACTCAGTAACTCAACTATATCAACTGATTCAGTTACCTCCCTACCATCGGCATTCTTTAAAATCATTCTGCCATGTACATTTTTCTTTTTACTTGCTACATATCTAAAAAACTGTTTAGGATTCTCTTTAGCCTGCACATGGCCAGTGTTCTTTTGTAATCCTTTTTTGCTTTTCTTACCACACTCGTTACCCTTCTGGCCTGCGCTTTATACCGTTCGTGTGTTTGCCGGTCACCTTTCTCCTTAAATTCCCTCCATAGTTGTTTCTTTTTTTTGCAGCTCAAGCTTAATGGTGTTATTCATCCATTTAACCCCTAGTTGATTTATTATTCGGACTCTAGGTATACAGTCAGCCATTGCTTCATGCAAACACTTCTTAACTACCTCCCATGCACTGTCGACTTCTAGTCCTTGCAGTTGTACATGCCATGGCACTGAACCAATCAAACTCCTAAGCTTGTCATACTTTCCAGCCCGATAATTCCACATGTACCCTGTCTTAATTGAAAATTCTACACCTTTAGCCACCTCCCAAGTCAAGACCCTATGATCACTCTCACCGATTGGTGGCAATGTGGTCATATTTGTTACAGCCAAATCCTCAGATGTAATTACTAGGTCAAGCACTCTCTGACCCCTAGTATTTTCCATTATATGCTGTCGCAGATAGTTATCCCTTAATAACTGCATAAAATCCAATTCCTTCCTCCCGTGTGTCCTCTCCTCACTCCAATCAATGCGACCATAGTTGAAATCTCCCATAATAATCACCCTCCTTCCACTCATTTCTTCTATTTGCTTGTGCATACTGTCACTACCATCTTTTCCATCACCTGGTCTATAGCAGCACCCAATCGTATATTTAGTTCTGCTAGCCACAATCTCACACCAAATGTGCTCTTTTCTCAATCCTGCAATTCAACTTATATTCTCCTTGGCTGTAGCTCATCAGCTATCATCAACAACACCCCCCCCCATTTTATTCTCCCTGTCATTCCTGAACACACTATACCCATCACATTCAATCCCACTAGCTATGTCATCTACAGTCAGCCATGTTTCACTAATACCAATAACCTGTGGTCTGGAAGTGCCAACCGTGGCCAAAAACTCTTCCTTCTTGTTCCTAATATTCCTAGCATTAGTGTACATGAATTTAAGACCCCCATTAGCCCCAACCCTACCTTGATGCCTTATATTAACTATCCCACTCTGATTTGTTGTCCTTATTTGCTCGGGCATATTATATTCATTCTTACATTCGACTGCCTCCCTAAGGACTGTATATCTACTCCCACCCCTTAATAAATCTAGTTTCCCTGAATTTGCACATCCACCACATTCAGCAACACTTTCTCAAGTCTTCTTACACGTAACCATTCAAATGCAATCCATCCATCTTATATAGATCCTTTCACCCATCGAACTCACTCCACACGTCCACAAATTCCACACCACTCATCATACATAACCCACGCATAAAGTCATTCGTAATTATGGCCCTCCTTTTAAGCATTTCACTGTCATACCATGGCAAAAGACTAATCATTCTAACTCTCTCACTCTTTTCTTTTGCTACCTCAAACAATTCATTCAGGGCTTCTATCATTTCCATTTTGTCTCCTTTCAAATCATTCGTACCTGCCACAACAATCATTTCTTTCACCCTTTCCTTTTGCTCTTTAATAGACTCAGTTACATTGGTACGATTTTGTCAAATCCTCTACTATCACACCTCGTACTAACGAGTCTCCATACAGCACTGTATCCTTCATTTTGTTCATGTTCACACTCATACGTCTATTTTTCCTGTCATACTTATTGGCTGGTTCGTTCGGTTGACTTTTGCTCATACGCTCTAGCTGCTGTTTTGCCCTTTGTATCGCACCATTCAACAATGTGATCTCACTCATTACGTCTATCTCATCTTTTTTATTCTCAGTAAAACCACTAATACTATCATTCACACTCTCACAATTCTCTGGTACAACCTCGCCGTTTCTTGTCATATCCCTATTTTCTTCATTCTGAAGTTTGACAAAAATATCACACTCACGATCCGAAATACTCTTCAATTTCTCATTCTCCCTACATTTTCTACACACATTCACTCCTTTATTATCATCTAACCACACTCCGACTGCATTCCGCAAAGCGTACATTTCGCAGTTAGTACACTGAATCATCTCTTTTATACTACCGTTCTTTGATAAAGATGGTGAACCATCATTACTGGCTGCCATTTTCCTTCGTACTGGAGCCATACTTACTTGCAACGTATTTTATCAAATTATAAATTATGACACACCAGAAACACACAAAAAGATGCACTAAGAGACGCAAGGCAAACAAAACTACGCAATATTAAATAAATTTATCAACGATAACTGAAAATAATACTTATCTTATCCTGAGCTTTCACGAACACTACACACTACGGTAATCCCTCTAGCCAAATTTAACTAGAAACGTTCTATAAATTTTCCACGGCCCTCCGGGTTAAGAATCAATGCCCTAGTGGACTAAAAATGAACGTCTTGGCTGTTGGGCTGAAGTACAGAGGATGAGAGTTTCCTATTGGATTAGATTCATGCAACCAAATTTGATGTTTTATGCTACCCAAACCTTAACAAATTTTCCTACCATTCTGGCCAGAAACACTTATGTTGCTAACTTTTCCTCTCCTATTTTTGAGTGACTACACCATCCAAGATTAGCTCTACTCACACATTCCTGAATTCAAACAATGTCAAGTTCCTTCATAATATTCTAAATTTTAATATGATTCTGCCATTGAGGCCATGTGTTCACTCCCCTAATCTCTCTCTCAGAACTCATGTTTGTGATACAACTTTAATCAAGGGTTTTATTTCTAACCCAGCCCTCAGATCCATAAGTTAAAGTTGGTTTGAACACTGCCTTATATACTGCAATTTAGTGTTTTAATTTCTCTCTAATTCCATATAAATTTTTCAGTTGACTTCCTGCCATTCTAATTGCTAATTCTAATATCTATTAACATGTTTAATTTGCCATCTTTACTAAAAACTCTGTCTAAATAGCTGAAATCTTTTTCTTGTTCTATAGGTTCTCCATTCAGGATGCAGTGTTCTTGTCTATTTTCAAAAATTATCTTTTTATTGCTCATTTTCATATTAAATTTATTGCAGATTTTATTCACTTTAATTAGGGAATCTTGCTGACTTGTACCAGATTTATTTAGAAGTATAACATCATCTGCATAAAGTAAAGAGTTGGAATTAACATCTCCAATTTTCATATCAGGTTTAATGACACCACATTTGTAATGTAATCCATATAGATGATGAATAACAGTGGAGATAATGTGGCATCTGATACACACACCAAACCATCTCTTGTACTACCTTCAATTCTAAACTGCTGACTTATGACATAAATACAAACTGTATTTAACAATATAATGACCCATTCATACAATATAATTGTAGTGTTTGAACAGTTTTTTGGCACACTTTGTAATATGGCTTTTCCAGATCTACAACACTTAAATACAGTTCATTGTTATATTTGCATGATTTCTTAACTATTTGTCTTCCTTAGAACTTCTCTTTGGCTTGAACCTTGTTTGTTCTTCTCCAAGTTTCCCTTCCACAATTTTTTAGCCTTTTCTCAAGTATGCTTGCATAAATCTTACCAGGAACTCTCAGCAGTGAAATTCCTCTGTAATTAATTCTCACGTTTAGTTTTATTTCCCTTTTTATATATAGGTACTATGATAGCTCTACTCCAGTCATCTTGAATTCAACCCTCTGATCATGCCTTCTGAATTATGCAGCATAGCAGTGAAACTTTTATATCCATATTTGACCATTTCCAGTCAAAATATCTACTTCAGCTGTCTTTCCACATTTCAGGTAGCTTTTTGTACCTCAGGTATTTACACGTACTCCTGATTGTATTCCTCTTGAGAGTTTCCTGCTATCATGCTGTCACTGCTTGTTTCATTTAGTTCTTTCACAGTAATTACTCCAGATCTAGAATATCTTTAGTTTTCATGTCCCTTTTTATATCTGATTCCTTTTATGGTATTCTTTCTTCCATTTATAAGATTTCAATACCCTCCAGAATATTTTGCCACCTTCCTGATATTTATTATTCATGTTCTTGCCAAAATCTTTCCATGACTTTTATTTGGCTAGTTTTACACATTGCTTTGTTTCTTATGTTTTTTTCTATTTTATCAGAGCATATTCTGACTTTACTTGCTACAAGCTTTCAATACACTTTCTTATTTTCCTTGACTGTCTCTTTAACTTTCTAGGTTCACAAATTTGGAGTTCTGATTTTTCTATCCTTGCAGACAGCCTCTCCACACCTCACTGTCCAAATCAGTCAATATTTTCTTCAGGGTGTGCTACTGAATCTCCAACAGTTAGTTCTTGTTTTCAAACTCATTTTTTCTTGAATAATATTTGTATTAAAGTCTACATTTCACCTCTGAATGCTGCTCAGTTGTAATTAATTTTCAAATTTTCTTACACTCTTTTTCTTTTGAGTGTGATCTTCACTGATTTTAATGGTTCAACATTAAACTCATCTTCACTGGGTCAAGTTTTTCTTGTCTACAAGAAAGTCAAGTTTTTCTGTTTTTCATATGATACTTCAACTTCATTGTTGCCCTTCTCTGTTACAGCTTTTGGATTATCTTGCTTATGATGCTGAAAAGGTTGGCCAGGTTTAGAGTAGTAGTCATCATCATCATCAAATTCCTGCCATGTACCCTCAAAGGGTGTACAGGCTATGATAGTACTACATGAAAAATTTACATCATTACTTACTTCCTATCTACAATTTTCCTCCAGATCAGTCTGTTACTTGTCAAGACTCCAACATTATCAGATCTTATATTTCTATCGTCTAAGGCACTTTGTACAGTATCAATCCACCTATATGTAGGTCGTTTTTCTGCCAACCTGGCAGAGAACACTTGTTTTGCTAATCTTTCCTTGCCCATTCTATTTAAGTGACCATACCATCTGAGATTAGCTGTGCTAATGCATTCCAGGATGCCATCATATTAAAAATGATTGTTTTTAATATGATATTGCCATTGATGCCATCTGTTCACGCCGCTTAATCTTTCTCAGGACTCTCATATCTGTGGTCTCTAGTCTTTGGTCAAGTGTTTTACTTCTGACCCAGCTCTCAGATCTATAAGTTAAAATTGGTTTGAACACTCTTGTATACAGCTAATTTAGTGTTCTGACTAATTTCTCTTTTATTCCATATGAATTTATTCAATTGACTTCCTACCATACCAGCTTTGTTGATTCTGTTGTCTATTTCCATATTTAATTTACCATCTTCAGTAAAAATCGTGCCTAAGTAGCTGAAATGTTTTACTTGTACCACAGGTTCTCCGTTCACAATGCAGTTGACATTTTCAATGATTCTGCATATTTTCATTGTCTTTGTCTTTTTATTGCTGACCTTCCCTTCAGTATGTGGAATTTTCAGTTATCATGGTGTAACATGAAGAGAAAATAAAATAAAACCCCTGTATAAGAGCTATTACATAAATTATTTAAAGAAAGAAAAATATTCTTGCATCCAAGTAAAGTATATAACAAAAAGTGTTTGTTGAACTAAATAATAAAAGAAGGAATATATTACAGTTGTGATATGAAAAAATTAGCTAAGTAAGACAGAAAAGATTAGTCATAAGAAATTGTATGTGAGAGGCTAGTTTTAACACCTGAAATGAGAGATTAAAATATTAAGTAAATTCTTAGAAAATTTTGGAAGGGGGATTAATTTGAGGCTAGCAAAAAAGCAAAACTGTCGCTCAGGGTCAATTCCCGAATTGAGAATTCCGTCACGTGTGAGTCGCGTGCTCGCTGACCTCAGGATGTTTGGCAGAAAAACGCCACCCTAATTGGTCGGTGAAGTCGAATCCAGTAAGGGCGGAGAAAAGAAATTAAAGAAGGTGCCGGTAGGGGTCAAGGTATAAAAGGGTTAGAACACCCCCCCCCACACACACACAAGGCTTTTTCCCGGATAGTTTCTTCACAAGCTTTTTCGTATAGGTTTTTCACGCAGTTTTCTCCTGAGTGGCGGGGTTGGAGTTAATCTCCATCCGACACAACAAGGGAACAAAAGTGAGCAGGATTTCAGTTCCGTATTCCTATGGTAAGAAATGAGGAATGCCATTTAGCTACAGGAAAGAAGGTATTGTCTATGTGTTTCATCATTCTGTGACAACGAGAGATAGAAGTCAGTGCCCACGTGGTGAGTTTCACAGCCATTGTATAGATGATTCTAAGTGTGTCCTTAATTCAAGTACTATAGGTAAAGATCGCGAAAGCCCAGTTTAATGCCAAAAGAACTTAGGAGTGACAGATTATAGATTAGTTCATTCAAGGAAAGTACGATCGGAAAAACGGTAGAGGCCAATATAGAAAACCCAACTCAAAAGGTACTGTAAAAATCTCATGTTAATTGAAATCGTAGGTAATTGTAATCATTGTTCTATTACTGAACACTTGAAGAGACTAAGGAAAATTATACTAGGACTATAGTACATGACTGATTGTAATGAGAGTATGCTTGTTAATATTAATTATATAACTATTCAAGTGCCCTGAGATTTATGCATATGTATTGTAACTTATAGAAAAGTTTTAAATGTCAAAGTTATGTGTTAGTACAGTGAAAGGATAGTTTAATCTACATAGTTTTAGATAGTTAAATAGAGTGAGTTGATCATATACAGGGTGTTCGGGATAAATTTGACATATTTATAATTAATTATATTTTTCCGTAAGTTACATGTATTAACACACACTTCTCTTCATTTAAAAGTTTGGACCCTTCTTCATTCATATACAAGATGTCAGAAAGGATGGATAGCTGGAACCCACCTGAATCATGGAAGAGAATAACTTGTATCATGATGATTCGTGCCCACCATCAATATAAGGATATTACGACTGCTGCCCAATGCTCCCTGAATACAGTAAAAACAATCAGGCATGAACTAGAGACTTGCAATGGTGACTACGAGGATGTAGCAAGAAGAAAGATCCCTAGCAGACGATCTGATTGCGTTCGTACAGCAGAATTCCTCGCAAATCTGCAGGAACAGGTGTTGAAGAACCCTGGCATTGGAATTCGGGCTTTATTCGTGGAGTTGCTAACTGTAGTCAAGCCCTGGATAACAAGGGTAGCCAATGGTAGGCCGTATGTATGGCAGCAGGATTCGGCCCCTTGCCACACCTCTGGGAAAAGTCAAAAATGGTTGTCTGAAAATTTCTACGACTTCACCAGTCCAAATGTTTGGCCTCCAAACTCCCCAGACCTTAACCCCATGGATTATTTTGTATGGGGCGCAGTTGAAAAAGACACCAATCGCACTTCTAGTAATACAAAAGCCCAGTTAATGGATAAAATTAAAACAGTTTTTGCGTCCCTTCCCAGGGGGACTGTAGCATCAGCTTGTTCGAGGTTCCGAAGCAGAATTGAAGCTGTGATCGATGCTAATGGTGGTTATTTTGAGTAAATCTTGTTGATAGTATTGTAATTAACTCTGCCTGTAATGTTTTTTTTGTCAATTCATTAAATTTAATAGATACAAAGAAGATTTTCTTTTTCCTTACGAAACTGTCAAATTTATCCCGAAGACCCTGTATGTCTATGTGCTACAGCATATAGCGTATTCAGACTAATATAGGGTTAACTAAAGTGTTAATTAGATCTGGGATTATACATATGATTGTATGTGTTGAATTTGTTATGGTGGCATGATCACAATACCCATATAGGATCTGTTAAACTGTGAATGAAATTATTATGTATATTTTGTCCTTCATTCACATTTAACATAACCTATCATATATTAAGCATGACTTGTTTAAAAATTATTTGTTAATCCCTTGCTTAAGAATTATTATTCATGTATTATTCCTGAATTTCATCAGCTATTATTGATTAAATAATTTTAATGTATATTTTACTATTGGAAGGACTCAGTGATAAATATCATTTATCTTATTTACTTTATTCCTTCAATAATATTATGAGAAATTATATGTATATAATTTAATATACCTTATATATATATACTGTAACATATATTTTATTATTATTAATTGTAAATGAAATGAAAGAGAAAATTAAGTAACTGTAATATTTTTATTAATGTTTTTCATTACTCAATGTAAAAGTATAGCCTTATGTAACGTTAATGCGAATGTTTACGTTTTGTTCGTTGCCATGGAGAGAACAATAAAATGGAACGCGTGTGTGTAGACCGTGAGCTTCGATAACGAGAAGAGAAGAAATATATGAGTAGTGATATTGAGTAAAAGAAAGAGTTTTTGAGGCGGGAAGAAGGAAGGATATAAGCAGGGAGGTGCAAGGAAAAAAAAGGACTGAAGGGCAGGAATTCAAGAGAGTAGTATTTAGAAGTGTGCAGAGACGAAGTGAAAACTTATAGATAGCTGAAAGTAAAGTCAGCAGTGGCAGTAATAGGAATTTAGTGCCGTATTTGGATAATTAAAGGACTGGAAGGTTAATGAAGGATTCAGAATAGATCCAGTTAGCTTAGAATTACTACTTATTTCTATATTGCTTTTAGGAAGAATTGTACAGAGCTTAATTTGTTGTGAAGTAGTAAACAAGGATATCAATCTGCCCTATAGTTGCCGTCGAGAATTGTGAAGCGCGACAAATAATAATCTAGTTATAACCTTGAAGAATTCTTTTAAATGTGTTCCATAGGTGTAATAAATATAATTTGAAGATGTGCTCACATTAAATCTGACGTGCTGAAGATTAATTCCGGTGAGGATAGTCATATTTTATTTGTTTCTTTGTATGAAGATTTGAGTGATAGTTCCATTTCGCTTATTCTAACATTTACTGTGGCATATCGCTGAAGTTAGAAGTTGAAAATAATTTGCCTTGAAATAATATCTGCTGCGATCAATGATATGATAAGTGCCTGCTGAGAGTTAAGTATGGAGTATAACTGAGAGATAAGAGCGAACTAATTAAACAAGAAATTCTGTTGTATTAATCTGAGTAAGGAATCTTGTAATTGAGAAAACTGTGAATCTTGCATGTGAAGATTTTGAAGACTGAATTAATATGAATGATTTGGCCTGATGTGCTAACTTAATTGTATTGTCTTATTTTAGAAGTGGAATTCATGTATTTGTCATATAACCTTATATTAAATGTTTGTTTTGTTAATTTCAATATTGTGTTTGCCTGATTCTTTTTTATTGCACCGTTCATAAATAATTCGAATCTTGCGGGAGCCTCAAGTGGAAAATATTAAATTCGGCCTGAATGAGTAAGGAGACGGCTAATTTAATTGAAAATTGATTCTACTATTTTATATAGACTAATCTAAATATAGGGTGGCGCAGTATAAATATAAATTTCCCTACATTTGGATTAGTGATCAATTAGCAATTAATTGATTTTATTAATAAAAGTACGTTACAACAAAATGGCAGATTCGAAACTAGGATGTACGTTCCAACAGATCCTAGCCAAATACTTGTGATTAGCTAATGTTATTTTGTAAATGTTTTCTTAGTATTGAATTGAGTTATATATATTAGAAAGTGAATTGTACCATGCTAATGAGTTTAATAAACCTTTGTTCATCGATAATACAGTTGTCTGAAATTGCTGCCCAATGCACCACTTGAAAACGTATGAACCTAATCACGTGGCAGGGGAGAATATTTAGATGAGTAACGAAATAAAGTGTCACGACTGCAATATTGTCTCACATTCAGACATATTTTGGTAATTACTCCTTGTTTTTGTATTTAATATCTCAAACTAAATGTCCTAAAAGGTGCAGTATAATATAAATATTAGGGACACTAAGGGGAGAAATAGCTTAAATATTTGTATTTTGGGTAATATCTCGTACATAGATGACAGTTGGATAAAGATAAGTAGAATTTCACTTATAAGGATAATTGTTAGAATAATAATCATAAATTGGGACACAACAATACTATATCTATTACAACAGTTATTCAATTTAATCGGGGAATCTTGCACACTTGTAGCGTATTTATTTAGAAGTATAACATCATCCGCATAAAGCAAAGAGCTGACATTAACACCACCAATTTTGATATCATGTTTAATACCACTTTCCTTCATAATGGGATCCATATAAATAATGAATAACAGAGGGGATAATGTACATCCTTGTCTGACACCAGATTTAACATTAAACCATCTTCCTGTACTTCCTTCAGTTCTAACTGCTGACTTACAACTCAAATAAAGGCAATAACTAGCGTATTGACTAGCTTCTCTCTTGGCACTTTGTCACATGCCTTTTTTCAGATCGACAAAACTTAAATACAGATCTTTGATATATGTTCCCATGCTTTCTCAACTATTTGTCGTAAAGTGAAGATCTGGTCCTGATAGCCTCTATTTGGCCTGAATCCAGCTTGTTCTTCACCAAGCTTTTCTTCCACAGTTCTTCTCAGCCGTTTCTCAAGTATACTTGCATAAATCTTGCCAAGAACACTCAGTAGAGAAATTCCTCTGTAATTCTCACATTCAGTTTTATTTCCCTTTTTATATATGGGTACTATGAGAGCTCTACTCCAATCATCGGGAATTGTCCCTCTGTCCAGGCTTTCTGAACTATGCAGTGCAGCAACTGTAAGACTTTTATACCAACATAGTTCAGCATTTCTGGTCGAATATCATCTACTCCTGCGGCCTTTCCACATTTCAAGCCTTTGATAGCTTTTTCTACTTCAAGTATGGATATATATTCCTGACTGTATGCCTGTTGAGTGTTTTTTACCACTGTGCTATCACTGCTTGTTTCATTTAGCAATTTTTCGAAGTAATTACTCCATACTTCAAGGATATCTTTTTCTCCCGTTTTCATGTCACCTTTATCATCTCTAACCCCTTTTACTCCCTTAGAGTAGTAGTTTGTTATAGAAATTACTTGCTAATTTTAAGTTTTTGTTGCAGTTCTTTAAAAATTTTCCCTTTTCTATTTTCTTTAGTCTTGATGTATCTCTTACCAGTAGACGTTGCAGATTTTGGTATAATTAACCTATTGTTATTTTCCAAGGCATCATCTATTAATATGTTAGCATTCTTCATGTTCTTTCCAATCATCCTCTTTACAAGACTAAGTTTAGCATATTCACTTTTATTTCTTGGTAAGGTATTCTTGCTCTTGAACAGCAATTCTCTTTTGTCTTAGTAGTTGTTTGGCATGTGTTTGTTCAAGACCTTGTATTTTTCATTAATATTAATTTGTGGCTGATTTAATTTATGGCTTTATTGCTGTTACTCGCTGGCTGCAGAATATACAGAATTAATATTATTCTTTGGTGTTATATTTTTTTTCTTAAACTATGAGTCAGGTCCAGATATTGTTTCTAACTAGTCGAAGCTCTGTATTAAAATTATTTATTATTTATCTGTTCTGAACTGTTGTTGTAGTCTGAACTAGTATGTATTCTATTTCAGTAGCTGAAATGTTTGGAGAACACCATGTGCTCTTTTAGATTTTCTGTCAATGAAGGAATTTCTCACAGGTAGGAATTTACTTAGTGCAAACTGAGCCGAATTTCTCATGACGCTATGCTGTCCAAACATTGCTTCTTATTATAATGTGGTGCTGAAATCCCCATTAATCTGCTGTTTCATTGTGATTTGCCTCATTATTTGCAGCCTTTATTACATTTTATAAGGTTGTTGCACATATCATTGGTGATCATTGGTTTCGAGGCTATCTGGTGAAAAGACATGCTGTTAGAAAGTTCCTGAAAGATCTGCGATTTTTGTTGATTTATTAAGTGTTTTCTTAGATTTAATTGTATGGTTTATTTTAATTGAAAACCAAAAACGAATAGTAAAAGAGATGGTAGTTCTGGTAGGTACTAATAATTTAAATAGTGACAAATACAGTATGAGAGAAGATATGAAAGGTCTGTTGGAAGAAGTGAGAAAAAAATGCGAGTGAGTAAAAACTGTAGGATTACTACCCATATATGACAGTACTGAGTTAAGTTGGTGATGATAGCAAATGATTTCATGTATAGGCTGCATAGAAGAAATGGATGCGAGTTTTTAGATCTGTGGAGTGTGTTTGATGACAGAAAAGACTTGTATAAGAAGGATGCCCTGCACTTGAACTCATATGGCATCAGGAGCTTGGAGAAATTACTTCTTGGTATGAGACCTAATGCAGAGAGTCAGAGAAACTAGATCATCAAGGGAGGAATGGGAAAAATGTGTGTGAAAGTTCAGTAAGTGAATGTCTTAGAATGTGGTTATGTATGTGGTGAAGGGGCAGAAAAATTTGCTTTGGATTTGGACCTTTTAAATATGTCTGAGGAGGGAAAAGAGAACATTCTAGAACAAGACCAAATAGATTGCATATCTAATTATAAGAATAGGCTAGGTGGTAATTTCTTATGTCTATACACAGATGCCAGGAGCATCAGAAACAGGGGTTGAGTTCATTGCTTTATTGAATACGGTGTGGCCTAAGATTGTTGATATTAGTGAAACCTGGCTATCAGAATCAGATATGGTAAGGGATCGAGTGTAATGGGTATACTATTTTTAGGAATGACAGAAGAGATGGAGAGGAGGAGGAGTTCAGCTAATGATATCAGATGACTAAGTCCAGTTAGGGTAGAAACACAAGAAAACAATAATGGTAACATTGTCCCATGTAGCAGTGAGTTTGAGTCTATCTTGTGTGAAGTGGAGGTTATCCGAATGAAATATATGGTGGGTGTTGCTACAGACCTGGCAGCTCAGTTGCAGGGGGACAAAGAAATGCATTGCCAGTTTAATTTAGCCTATGATACCAAATGAGTGATCATTATGGGTGACTTTAATTTTCTTAACATTGATTGGGTAGAAGAGAAATCTCATAAGAAAGAAGAGGAATTTATTGAATTGCTGCGAGACAACTTTCTCGAACAGCATGTGAAAGAAGAAACTTGAGGTCAAAGGTGTTGGATTTGCTCATAGTGTCAGAAGGGGTCGCTGTTAAGAATATGGCTATTTTACCACCAATTGGTGACAGTGATCATGCTATGCTTTCTTGGGAAGTATCTAATTGTGTTGATGCTCTGATTAAAACAGGATACATGCTGAACTACAAAGATGAAAATTATAATCAACTTAGGAGAATACTATCTTTGATCCCATGGTATCAGTTACTGAATGGGAAAAATGTCAGCAACACATGGGAATCTTTGAAAAAGTGCTTAAATGAGGCAGTATCTGAATGTATCTCTAGTGTTCAAAGAATAAATAGGTTGGGAGTGAAATGGATATGCAACCTTATTAAGCAAGAGATCCACAAGCAGAAGATGATATGGAAAGAATATTGTGAGAATTCGAGTGAGAGGAGTTATGAAATATATAATGCTCAGGCGAAAATTAACGAGTATTGTGCAGAAAGCTAAATCGGAGTATGAAAAGAAATTGGCCATGCAATCTAAAGGCAATCCAAAAGAATTTCATCATTATGCCACAAGCAAAAGAAAGAATGAATGTGAAAGAATAACTTTATTGAATGCAGATAGTACTTGAGTGTCGTAAGCTAATGAGATTGTTCAGTTAATGAGTGCTCACTTTGCTAAGTTATATCAACCAGATGTATGTGACATGGTGCACAGTGCTACTGCTACATTGCATGAAGAGTTAGAGATGCATGAAAATGAGATTGAAGAGCTGTTGTATAACTTAGATATAAATTTGTCAATAGGGACAGATGGAATATCAGAACGTTTGCTAAAGGAATGTTCAGTCGAATTGGCTAGGCCTTTCACATGTTTGTATAACTTGAGTCTTAGCTCACACGATACCACAGGAATGGAAGACATATTTGATAGTTTCAATTGTATAAGGGTGGTGCAAAAATGAATGTGTCTAACTACTGACCTATCAGTATCTCTTATGTGGTAGTGAAGAATTTAGAGAAGTTGGTTAGAACTCGCATACAGAAATGGGTACACAAACATGCTATACTCTGCAAGGAGCAACATGAGTTCACTAAAGGAATGTCATATTGCTATAAAATATCAGCAATTTGCTCATATTTTATAGCAGTGCTACGGCTGAGTTGGATAAAGGGAATGGATACGCTATGATAATGGTGGATTTTTCTAAGGCATTTGATAGGATACCACATGAAAGGCTGTTGCATAAACTGGAGAATATGGGACTGGAGTATAAACTCTTGACTTGGATCAGTGGATAGTTGACAGACAGACATCAAAAAATGGTATTCACTGGGTGTGAATCTGCCAGATTTAAGGTGACCAGTGGTGTACCTCAGGGTTCAGTCCTTGGGCCATTATTGTTCAATCTATACATTAATGACATCAGGCAGGGTCTAACATCAGATATGCAATTTTTTGCTGATGATGAAAAGATAGGCAGGGCAATTAGGGATGCTACTGATATTCAGCACTTACAAAATGATTTGAATAGACTGGAAATTTGGGTAAATGAAAATGGCTGTCAGTTTAATGTTAGTAAGTGTAAAGTTATGCACTTTGGTGTGATTAGAGTTCCAGCGGCATATTATATTAGTGGGGTTATTCTACAAGAAACTGAGGAGACAAGGATCTTGGCGTAGTGATGGATAAGAAATTAAAGTTCAGAGGTCACATAGCAAAAGTTGCAAATACAACTCAGAGGATAATTGGTATGTTGAAGCGAACCTTGACATGTAAGGATAAAGAAGTAATTTTGCCTCTTTATAAGGCTTTGATAAGACCACACTTGGAATACTGTGCACAGATTTCGTCTCCCGGGTTCCAAGGGAATAAAGAAGCTTTGGAAAGGGTGCAAAGAAGAGTTACAAAGATTATATCCAGATTATGGGATTTAGATTATGAGGGCAGATTGCGAGTATGTGGATTGCAGACTCTGGTTAACAGGAGAAAGAGGAGTGATATGATAGAGGTCTATAAATTTTTGAATGGGTGTTATAGGATATCATCTGATGAAATTTTTCGTTATATGGAAGGCGAGGAGAGAACAGGAGACATCCATGGAAGTTAAGTTTGTTCACAGTCAAGAAAGGGGTAAGAGCTAGGTTTTTATCCCCAGAGAGCAGTGAGTGAGTAGAATAGTTTTGCCTTTAGGGTTAGTGTGTGAATGAATTTAAGGGAAGGTATGACACCTGGTTTGGGTGATTTATAGCCTCCCTCGATGGGTCAAGGATTCATCAAGGGAGGTCTCAGATAATAATATAATTGGATTATGGTCATTACACATTAAAGATGCCAAGAAATTATATTCTTGGTTTCATCCTTTATCCAAGTGTAAGCAAACAGAGTTTGTGCATGAAGTAACTTCATGACTGGGCTATTTGTATATAAATGCTGATGACATCATGCCAATTGCCTTAGTATCCCATAATGCAACACATATCCTTGCAGACATGTATAATGCTATGCATTATGGGAAGGCCCACCACCCAGACTGGCTTTGGCCGTTATTGAGTTGGTTTAAGTGCTGGAATACCTCTCCAAAAACTCATGCGATCCCTTAGATTACTCAACAGTGAAGGACCCGAAGGATCATTTAACTTAGTGACAGCTCACTGGGATAAATCCTGCCACTGGGAAGAACCCTCAGTGGTGGCTCTTTGCCCAATGGTAGGCTTACCAACCACTGAGCAGAGCCACTCGTATCTCAGGGAAAGCAACTACTTCAGCACAAAAGCACATCAGTGGGAGCCAGACCCAGAAATGATACTAAGGTTGAACCAATGCAGAAGTCATATTTCCATATACAAGTAGTCAAAAGGTGTCGCACCTTATTACTAAAATGCTCTGAATTTAGAGATAGATGTTAAAAGTTTTTTTTCACTTGGTTATACTATAAATTAAAGATGTCAAGAAATTGTATTCTCAGGTTCATCCTTTATTGAAGAGCCACTACCCAGACTGGTTTCGACCTCAATAAAGGTCGAAACTGGTCTGGGTTGTGGCCCTTCCCATAATGCATAGCATTATATATGTCCATAAGGATATGTGTGTTGCATTATGGGATACTAAGGTAATTGATGTGACGTCATCAGCCTCTATATACAAGTAGCTCAGTCATGAAGTTACTTCACATGCAAATGTTTACTTACACTTGGATAAAGGATGAAGCCAAGAATATTATTTCTTGGCATCTTTAATGTATAGTATAACGAAATGAAAAAATTTCAACATCTATGGTCATTAGAGTTATTTCAGGTACTTTCATTTTCAGAGAGGCTACATGCTTAGAGGATCCCTTCAGGTAATCTTGCTTTGTTTGGCTCTATTTTGTTTATTTTCCATTCTTTGATGAAGAATTGATTCATATTTTGCTCCCAGGTTTCTTTAGTGTGACAAAATAAGTCCCCCCCCCCCTTCAGATCATTTGTATGCTCTGAGTTGCTCCTTATTTTAGCAAGGCTTAAGATGTTCCATTTCTTTGTTTCCACTGCCTTCTCCATCTCTTGTATTCCGTTATGAGTGCTAAGGTCAGCATGAATATCTTTGAAATATTACCTTGGTAATGTTAGGGTAGGATTTTCCCACTATGCATGTTGAGTTTGGAGACTGTATATTTTCCATGACTGAACTTCTACTTAAACCTCTTATGCAACCCTAATTTATTCATGGAAACCTTGAGTTAGTATGAGAGATTTGATTATCTGACTTTAGGCTGGAGATTAATTTATTCTTCTGTGGCAAATCAGTCCATTTTGTGGGGGAGGGGAGATAGAAGAAGTATGAGTAGGTGAAGACTACACTTTGTTTGAATAAAACTGCTCAAATTTTAAACTGGTGTAATTAGTTCCAATTTTGACTTAGTGTTTCTTTGTAATAAAAGTAGTCAGTGACTTACATTGCAGCACTTGGCTTAAGAGTGTTAGATCCTAAATGATGTAATCTTGGAAAGAAATCATTCATTTAGGGTCTAACATATAAAAATTGCAAACATAGAGAAATACCTGCACATCAGTTGTAATTAAAAGTGAAACTTCCTCACTTTATGTAAAAATTTGTATTCTTTATTTAAGCACCTTATATTTAAGCTATTGTTGATTAATTTGAGATTTCATTTTGTATGTCTTAAAAAAGAGGGATAATGTGAATTAAATTTAAGCCTTACTTAAGCTATGTAAAATCTATTGTGAGTCATCATAAAGCTGTTAAGTATTAATTCCTGGAAGGCCTAAAGCTATACGTACAGCGTAACGCTGGTGGCTATATTCGGAAAATCACATAACCATGTATTCCATGAATCTGAGTATATCAGCGTTGTAGAAACGAAGGATAAGCCAAAGGATGAAATTAGTAAGAATCGTGTGCAAAAAGGGGCTGAAAAAGAAGGCGCTCTATAAAAGGGGGTTGAGCCAGGAACACAAGGCCTTTTTTTTCTTGATCTCTGGTCATATTGTTTTCCTGTTGGGTGGTTCATAAGTTGGCAGGCAGTTTTGCTTAGGAGGGGAGTGAAGTCTGTGATGTCGGGCAGCGAGCGTTCGTAAAGAAATGAAGCTGGATTCTATGCAAAGCTGAAGGAAAAAATTCCAGTCCTAGCAGAATTAGGCTGTCGCTGAAAAGCCCCATTGAGTTGTTCCTGAAACGCAACGATTTTGAGTCTGTTTCCGGCAGAAAGAATGAAAATAGTGTAACCCCTACGTATATAGCTAGACAACCAAAAATATTCTATTTATGTATATAGATAGAATATAGACAGCCAAAAATAGGTGAGAAATATCCAGGAAAAAAAACGTGGTGCAGAACGACGCAGAAAAAAGTCAGTAAGGTGCTATTGCTCTAATTTTGTGTGAATGTTCATTAGAAGAAAGAAGATTGTTTACGATTGTGAAATTAAGAACTTTATAGTAAGGAACTCTGTGGACAGTCGCTATTTAGAAAGTTAACCTCGTTTGTGAGTAAGAAGAATTGTTTAGGAGAGATCTTTTGTAACTTGTATGTGATAGGATTAACTTGATGCGATATGAAAGGTAGAATTTAGTGTCTCAGTAACATTAGAATGGTTGATAGTTTGTTCTTACGAGTAATGCTGCTAGAAGGAATTTAGCTTAACTTGTTATCATCATTTGATTTATATCCCAATGTGTAATTACTGTGTTTAGCATGCCTTATAAGTTTTAATTAGTTCGAATGTGTTAATCTCTTAGTTCGAGCTTACTTAGTATTGAACATAATTAAGTGTATGAGTTTGTATTGTGTTTTAGATATTCCAATAAACATGTCATATTTTCCTGAACCTGAGTCATGCCTGATTATGATTCCAAATTACCACTTATAAAAATAGAACCTATTTTGGCACGAAGTATTTAGAGAGTGAATATAATAATAGATTTAGGTCATGACTGCAATAATCTGAATCTATACGGCAGTTTAAATAAGATATTGTGTAAGAAAGCTAAGAATCTAGTATTGCCTCCCTGAGTAAGGATCTTTTGTACTATAGGGTATTGGCTGCCGCAGCAAAATATAAATTTGCCAGTATCCGAAGAGGAAACAATCCTAGATATAAGATTAAAGTAAGAGAAGAAAGAATAAATAACGATAGAACAACTTTATAATAAGAGTCATTGCCATTACCCTTGATAGCTTGTTGAACTTGATTAAATCCAAGCATTTTAATCTGTCTGACCAAAATAATATATTATTTTCATAACTAGTGCATTTCAAAATAATATATATTTATTTATTAGGATTATTTTATTTTATTTATTTTTAAATATTTTTTAATACATAAATTTCATATATGTTGTCAATTTATTTTTAGATACCATTAGATATTTATCTCTTCATGACAACAAATATATCAGATATTTTCCCGGACATACAAAAAAGTAAGTTTCATTTATCTTTCACTGTTAGTATAATTGTTATTGAATATCTATCAAATATTAAGTCACTGGACTTATATTTTGTATTTTTATTATTTCTTTTACATAGTACAGAAACTAATCTAGAGAACAAAGATGGAAATTTTCAAGCCATTGCAGGTCTCCAATAAGCAGAGCAATAGTCTAACAATGGAAGATGAGTTTCATCTCCCACTTAAAGACACTAGCATCCATGCAAACAGTGGTATTCCAATCCACAGGCTATTGGTTGGAGAGCAGATATGCTAACTGCTTGGTCAACCAGGCAGGCGCGCGCGCACACACAGATGTGTGTGTTTGTGTATACTGGATTGGGATGTAAAATGTATTTCTTGTGGGTTACAATCAAAAACAGTGGTTTAATGGTTGGCAGGGATTGCTTAAGCAATAAAACTACATGCCTCTACATTTTTTAAGGAAATTTTTAAGGCTTTTAAGCAATGCAGAGAATTAACTGGGACTTCTGATCCAATGTCTAGTCTTCTCCTTCTTGTGGTGTGTATCTTGTTAGATATTTGTCTGGATACTGAACAAATGATGAGCTGGCAGTGTAGGATTTAGCTGACCAAATTGTATTAGCTTAAGCCCAAAAAAAAAAAAGATGATAAGCAAGATAAAATGTCATACAAGCTGAGGTGTGTGTCATACTGTTAAACAAGACCCATAACTTTTTTTTATCGGGGGAAGCAGATGTCGGCTACTGGAACAAACTCATCAGCAGAATTGAAAATAGGTTATCAAGAGAAAAGAACTGGAACTTCCACAATTATTATTACCAATTAATATACCAAATATTGACTAAAAGATATACTCTATGTTATGATAATCTTATGAAATGATAGGCAGTTTCAAGTAGAGTAATGTGGATGAAGTAAAGTTCACTCTTATTTTGCACCTGATTTAAGGTCGAACCATCTTCCTCATTATCATCATCTAGTAATCCTCTGAGTTGTATTTGCTGTCTTAGCTATACGAGCCCTGAAATTCAAATTCCCATATAGCTACTAAAACTCCAAGATCCCTAGTCTGATTGCTTTTTGCTGGCATAATACTGCCAATACAATATGTCCTTGAATATCTCATCACACCAAAGAGCAAAACTTTACATTTACTAGCATTGATCTGATAGCCATCTTCACATACCCACAATTCCAGCCTATTGAAATCATTGTGCAAGTACTGCACTCCTCATTGGCCTGCTTATCTCTGCATCATCAGCAATGAGTTGCATGTCTTCTGATAAATTCTTCCCAATGTCAGTAATGTAAAGAATGAATAATAGTGAAACAAGGAGTGATCCCTGGGATTATGTTGCGATTTGTCATCTTTAATCTTGCAGATTTGCCCCCCCCCCCCCATACACCACTTTTTGATACCTGTCAGTCAGCCATCCTCTTATTTATCCAAGCTAATATTTTATAATCCAGTCCCACATTTCCCAATTTATATAACTGCCTTTCATGCTGTAGCATGTCAGAAGCCTCGGCAAAGGCCAAAATTATCATAGTGCATTCATTCCTCTTGTCTAACTCAACCATAATATTATGTGTGCATGGATTTTTTTTTAAATTTTTTATTATTTATTTATTTTTACATGACTTTCTCTTAGTAAACCCATACTCTTCATTGTAAAGCACTGTACTGTCAACCTATTTCTGTACTTGAGCTCTTACCAACATTTTTCAAAATGTTTACTACCATTCCAGAGATACTGATAGGTCATTCATCTGATACATTAGTTTTTGCACCATCTCTGTGCAAGAGATGGTACAAAAACTCATGTGGAACTTTTATGAGGAATTTTCAGTTGAAGGTGAAGTAATTCAGTGTGTCAGCAAATCTAAATCTGGCAGCAGTGGATTCATGTAGCACCTTGTGGAATGTATGTTTAAATGCAGAAATTTAAAATTTCTATATTATTCAATTTCTCTGACATTACAAAGCTCATTTTTTTTAAATAAATTTAAAATTGAAATATCTGCAAATAAAAAGTCAAAATAAATAAATAAATAGAGTACACCAAATGATTTTTTCCAGCAGTAATTATAAAACAAAGATGAGAAAAAAAAGTTTGTTCTACTGAGATAAACCATGCTTTTTCCAAATCTTGTCTCCTGGTTGAGATACAGAATTCGCATGTCTCATATGTCTTATAAGCCATACAATACACTTGATTGACATCCAGATATACCAGAATACAGATAGAATTAACTGTCCTATTAATTACATTTATATGGAGCCATTTACTTGGCTGTGACAGGCTATTGAGCCTAATCATATACAGGAGAATATGAGATCAGATCTTATACACAATTAGGATTGATTTTAGCTTATTCACTCAACTCTAATTCTCAAATTATTAAATATTTTTTAGTAGCTATTCATCAGTTTTTTTTTTCTTGTATTTCCCAAGAATCTGTTTAAATATTGATTGAATAGCAGTGAAATCTCCTGAGAAGAATGAAATCAAATTTATTGAGCTGCTGCTGCTGCAAGACAACTTCTATGACAGAAGAAACTTGAGGTCTAAGAGTGTTAAATCTAATTATAGTGTTGAGGGGGGGGGGTTAAAGATGTGACTGTTCTGCCTCTGGTTAGTGATAGAGCATGCTGTACTGATTTGGGAAGTGGCTTAGTTTATGGATGTTCCATTCAAAAAGAAAGTTGCATGCTGTAAACTACAAAGCAGGAAATTATGACTAACTGAGGAAATACAAGAAAAAAAAAACTGATGAATAGCTACTAAAAAATATTTAATAATTTGAGAATTAGAGTTGAGTGATTCTTGTATTTCCCAAGAATCTGTTTAAATATTGATTGAATAGCAGTGAAATCTCCTGAGAAGAATGAAATCAAATTTATTGAGCTGCTGCTGCTGCAAGACAACTTCTATGACAGAAGAAACTTGAGGTCTAAGAGTGTTAAATCTAATTATAGTGTTGAGGGGGGGGTTAAAGATGTGACTGTTCTGCCTCTGGTTAGTGATAGAGCATGCTGTACTGATTTGGGAAGTGGCTTAGTTTATGGATGTTCCATTCAAAAAGAAAGTTGCATGCTGTAAACTACAAAGCAGGAAATTATGACTAACTGAGGAATATGTTAGGTTCTGTCTCATGGTATCAGTTGCAAGACAGAAAGGATATCAGAAGTATGTGAGAAGCAGTTAAAAAAATACATCAGTGGTGCAGTATCAGATTGTGTCCTTAGAGTTTAAAAAATAAATATGGTAGGTGATGAGTGCAGGTAATGTGAATGAATTCAAGAAAAGGTATGACAGCTGGTGCAAGTGATATATGATGCGTCCTCTCTTGATAACTCCCTGTTTCCCTGGAGGTCTCTTTTAATAATGTTAATGATAAAATTTACTTTTAAAAATAAATTTAATCTTTAATTTTGCAAGATATCTTTGAAAAACATGAAAATAAACTACTTGAATGTATGCAGCAATTTCAAGCTGTAATATAGGCATATTTCGATAGGCAAAAATTAAACATATTGGTTTCCATGCTCCCATGAGTACTCTAACATTGAATAAATAAATACTTTGAGTCAATATAAAGGATAAACAATATAAAAATTCCTGTTGATTGGATTTTAACGGTATAGATGTGAACACAGATTGATATGAAAATAACTATTTATTGACTTAATTGCTAATATTTTGCTGGTATTCTATCCAGCATCTTCAGAGCACGCAAACAAAGTTTGTTACAGTAGCGAGACCACCTCAATCCGGTGTAACGGTGGGACTAGTATGAGCAATTGTAGTGTGCAACACAAAGACTAAAGTCCTAATTAGGCACCATCTAAGTTGAAAAAAAAAAAACCTAGAGAGAAAGCAGGTATTCATTTGGTCTTAGGATGACTGTCTCCCAAATCTTTGATAGATTTATACAGCCATACTTGTTGAGGTTTGGAGTATGTTTCAAGGCTTCTGCTGATTCCAGGAACAACCTTTCTGACTTGTTATAGCTTCTGTGCAGCACTTTTGTTTTTTTCCAATTGATCCTGTGTGCAGGGGTATCCAAAGCATGGTCTGCTAGGCCCGACTTGCCATAGTGAAAGTGCCAGATATATTTTTTGTGTTTGAAGTGCCCTGCTTGATGACATGAGCAGGTTGCTTCATAGACTCCTGGATGTGATAAAGGAGAGAATCTGTCCTTAGGTGAATGGATGAGAGTTGTCAATTTCACATAAGGTTTAAATGTGGTGATTAGTTGGTGTTTGTTAAGCACTCTAGATATCTTTTCAGATGTGCCTTTAATGTATGGGATGGTGACAGTTTTGTTGTATTCAGTGTGTCTGGGCCATGTGGCCAAATATTTAGCAAACACATTATCAACATAGCATAGCCAGAGACTAGGTTTGAGAGTGGCTGTATTGATAGCTAGCTTTTCAAGATGTTCTATGTAGAATTTGGCTAAGGGGGAAGAAAGGGAGCGATCCCATAGCTGTTCCATCTAATTGTTTGTATATTTTCCCTTTCCATGTTTTTTTTTTTCCAACTTAGATGGTGCCCAATTAGGACTTTAGTATTTGTGTTGCAAGCTACAATTGCTCATATTAGTCCCACTGTTACACTGGATTGCGGTTGTCTCGCTACTATAACAAACTTTGTTTGGATGTTCTGAAGATTCTGGATAGAATACCAGTGAAATATTAGCAATTAAGTCAATAAATAGTTATTTTCTTATCAATCTGTGTTCGCATCTATACCGTTAAAATCCAATCAACATGTGCGACGAACATGTTGATTGGATTTTAAATTGGATAAATAAGCCTTTCCACACAATATAAAACACTAGATATAAAATTGGAGAAAATGCAAGAGCTAATAAGAATTTATACTTGGCACATGAACTGGTCATTACTGACATCATGTCCATGTTTTCAAATAAAGATGCAAATTTATAAATTGGTATCTAGAGAAAACACACAAGAAGCAAAAAATAAGAAGGTATAATTCTAGGAAAGACACTGGTCTCCAATAACAGAGAAATCAAAAATATTACTTGATTGTGTCACTGGAAGTGACTTGTTGGTTGCTTTCCATTATTGTTATTGGAAGTGTTTGTTGTTTAGCTTCCAAATTGTGGCTTATTTATTTGTTTTATTTTGTTGATGGTTTTGCTTTTAAAGTGGGGGGGGGGGATGTTTCTGTTTTAATTTTATAGTGTTTGTTTATTCCGAGATGGCTGTTTTTTTTTTGTAATTAGCAATCAGGATTTAATAATTTTAGGTTTAGGCTGAATGTTGTGCTTTTTTTATGTGTTCTGTTTGTTCTCTTTTTATTATGTGTTTGTGTGTGTGGAGGTTGTTTGTTTTGCAAGATTATTTTCATTTTTCCAATGAAAGTTTTGGAATTTGTTATGATTTGGTGATTTGTTTGGTTTTTTTAAGCTACAACTGTGTAGCCTGAAATTGTGTGTTAGGAGATGAATTTCATTGCCGATGTGAGACCATTGCCCCGCTTATTGGGGGCCTGAAGTGACTAAAATGAAGTTCCATGCTTGGTCTCTAGAACAGAGTCTCCAGGCTATGTAAAAAATAAATTAAAAATACAAAATAAGTATATTAAATTGATAAATATAGAAAAAAAATCCTTAACTCACCCATGGTACAAAATGTGTCATAGGCTTGCAAATAACCTTTTGTGAGTGCTGGGAAAATTAGGTTTCCTCTTCTGAAGGCTAGTGGTGTTTGCTTCATGTGCTACCTTTTCTGGTTTTGGCTTTTTCTTAGTGGTATGGAAGTTTCTGAAAGAGTTGGGGTTATGCCTTGGTTTCACTGACTTTAAAAGGTCAAGTTAGCTTTAGAGCAGCAGGCCAGAGGTGTGTGTGTACTTGGCACCACCATTTCCGATACTGGCTTTTTGGTATTTTGTTTTTTAGTTTTTTTTTTTTATTTAATTAATTTAATTTTTTAACTTTTGTCAATTTTTTTTTTTTTTTTTTTCATGGCATGGTAGTTGTATTAGATCGCTTTTCTATTGTAAAGAAAATGTGATTGTTTTAATTAAAGAATTGTGGGTAACATTTTTCGTTTAGAGTAATATGTACTTTAATGATTAATAGACGGATGACTGAAGCTTGTTTCCTTGGTAGTAAACAAATATTTATCCATGTTTCTCATTGCTGGTGTTAAATGACCTTGTTCTCACTGATGTAATTAAAGTTGAGAAGATGATTGAACAGAAGAATGCACAGAATTTAATCTAATCAATTTTAGATTAAAGATTAAAGATTAAAGAAAAAATATGCAAAAATGGTACGTATTTTTGCATATTTTTCCTTATGGAAGTTTTTATGTAGAAAATACAAAGACTATGTGAAGAATAAGTGAGCCAATATTATTTATTTATTCTAAGATAATTGAAGAAAATCATATAAGTAATACACACTAGTGAATAATGATTGTAAGTTTAAAAATGTATTGGATTTTGCAAAAAAATGAATAGAAAATGAAAAAAATGAAAAATGCTTTGTACTACTATGAAACTTCTACTGTATTAATGTTTTTTTTAATACTCTTAAATACTGTTATTTTGTTTTTATTATAATTTTGATTTGTATATTATTTGATATTTAGTATTTTGTTTCTTTTTTTTAATTTTTTTTTTTATTTTTTTAAGCATAGCCTTTTTCTGCTGCTTAGTGCATATCACATAGTTCTTGCCACCAGATGCTGTGTTAGTCACCTGATTATTACATAGATCACAGAGTTTTCTGGATTTCTCAGTTATTGGAGACAGTGTATTTCTTAGAATTGTAAAAAAATAAAAACAAATCAATTATGTTATTGTTGATAGTGATATCTTCAGGATACAAAGAGTACATTGGGTACATTTCAGATATAAAGTGATTGCTATCTTGTTCTGAGCAGGATAAAACTATTATCCCAAGTAATACAAACTATGATAAAAAATATTACTGTTTTAATAATGTAGACCTGCTTTTAGCTTGTATAACAGCATTTAGTGTAAATTTTTCACATCAAAAGTATGCTAATTTTTTGATTTCCTACAAAACTTGTCAAAAGTTACATGGGATATGGAAGATTAACCTTCATTAATGAAGGGTAATTATTTCCTTATATAATAAGTAAAATAACTGGCCAAGTTATGACACAAAAATTAGCTTGCCATCTTTTTCTTTGAATTAGAAAAGAATTAACAATGCACACATTTTTAATGTTTTAGATAATTTTTATTTATGAAATAATGAGTATTTTTATTTCCTTGTTACTTTTTCTAGTTTTTTCTTTTCACTTTATTTAGGGTAGTGGCTTTATGTATGTCACCTGTCGATGATACCTTTCTCTCTGGTTCCCTTGATAAAACTATTAGATTATGGGATCTCAGATCTCCAAACTGTCAGGTGAGTATAAGTCACTTTGCATTCATTTATTATCTTGAGAGAGCTTTGTTCACTGAGTGTGTGGAAGTGCAAAGTCAGGAAAACTAAAGAAATAAGAGCAGATGCAGAGAAATGTGTGTGAAGGCACCCATGAAGCAAATGAGTGCGAGAAACAAAGAATCTAGTATCTCAAGTAAAAATATTGAATAGGGTAATCAATTCTGGAAGTAAAGGTGGTTGGAGATCTATAGGAATGCTGCAGTTTCTATATACTAATGCCAGAAGTATCAGGAACAAGAGGGAGAAGATTTTGTGCATTGGTTAGTGCAACCCTGCTAAACGTTATAGGCATTAGTGAGACTTGGCTAATAGCAGATGATGTATTTACAGGGATAGAATGAGATGGATTTAATATTTTTAGGGAGAATAGAGTAGACAAGATGGGGAGGGGGTACTGCTGATGATAGCATATTAATTACAGCCAACAAGAGTAGGAGTCAGTCGTGCAGATGGCAGTTCTTTTGAGTCAATCTGGTGCGAGATGGAGGCTAATAAGACAAAATATAAAATTGGTTTCTTCTATAGGCCAGGTAATGCTAGAGCTGATGTGGATGACAAGCATTAGTAGGTTAGTACAATGAGTACTTACAAGGGTTTGAGGGCAGATGGTTCAAGATTTTTTGTCCTTTTATAAGTTTGTCCAAGGGAACACTCGTCCGGTTGGACATTTCGTCCAATCTCAATTTGTCCTATCGGTCAATTTGTCCTATATATCACTATGTCCAACCTAGATTTTTCCTCCATGAAAACGCAAGAGTGATTCTGAGCCACTTGTTTTAATTTGTACAAATTTTTACAAGATATGTATGTGAGCATTTAATTAGAACAAATCAAATAAGGAAACAACAGAATTAATTCGGAAATTGGTGTGAAACAGTATGTGAAAACGAGATAATGGATTTTGAAATCTGTGGAGTTTGGAGAATTTAGTCTTCCTCATTGACTTCCTCTGCTGGGTTCACCTTCAAACAATAAGCGATTGACCGCAGGTATGTGTTGAGTCTGTTTTCAGCCTTGTACTGAGGATATTGCTGTACTAGAGAGAAAATGCGTTCTTGGTTATGTAGGTACCAGCTATTCACAGAAGCCCTGATATTTCTTTGACCTCCAAGAAGGCGTGTCATATCTCATTCGTTCTGCCTCTGTTCCTCCTTCAGGGAATCGATGAACCTCCAAAGTGATGGATGGTACACCACCATCAACTTTGGAATTTGTTATGCCAACCTTCTACAGAATTGTTGGTTCTCTGTGTCCTATTGTTGACCAAATCATGGAAATTCCATACCTCGGGTGGAAAGTGAGGATTTTCTGCCCCCACACCCTCGAGCTGGATGCCCTCTGATGTAAACACTGAACAACATACTCTATCATTCCTTCCCGGTCTTCCAAAACACACTCTGCAATGTAGTCAAATACTTTGAGTACGTCGTCGATCAGCACAAATGGCAAGCTGAACAGCATTGATGCTTCTTCACGTATAGGGCTTCCTGCAACTTTTCCACTGTTTGTATTTGGCTTTAGAAAGGTGTGGTTCCCACTTGGTGTCCTGACACAAGGCAACATGCATGAGGATGTGTCTGGAGAATCTGTTGTGATAAAGCAACAAGGTGAGGATTTTCTCACTTGCCTAGTCACAGAAGATGAAATGTGTATTCTTCACTTTACCTTGGAGAGCAAACAAGACTCCATAACCTGCAAACATCCACAATCTCCTGTGCACAAAAAATTTAAAAATTGTTCCCACTGTCTGAAAAGTCATGGTCACAGTATTCTGGGATCACCAAGGTGCTCTTTTGGTGGACTTTTTGCCAAAGGGAGGAACAATCAATTTAGAGCTTTACTGTGCAATGATGTGCAAACTGAAAGCCATTATTTGACCAGGACTCCTGACAAGTAGCATGATTTTGATGCATGACAATTCTACTGGCACACACCACTCATGAGTAGTTGCACTGTAATTATTGGGAAACTCTGCCATATTCCAGACTTTCAATTGTTTGGCTCCCATCAAGAAACACTTTTCTGAAAGGCATTTCACTATTAATGAGGAAGTTTATCAAGTGGTGCAAATAGTGACTGACAGCCAGTCACTGATCCAACTCAGCAGTCTGTTATCCAATCCCATCCATTTCAGTTTATTTAACAGCTTGTCATGTGACAGTCTGTCAAAAGTTTTTTGCAAAATCTGAGTATACCACTCTTTATTGCATCTCCTTTGTCCAAGACATTTGTCACCTTGTTATAGTACATAAGTTAGTAAAACACGATCTCCCTTTAACAGACCCGTGCCAATAACCACAGAGAACACTGCTGTTATCAATCCATTTTTGTATCCTACTTTTCACCAGTCTCTCTAGTACCTCTAAACCTTCGCCACAACTCCAGATATACAGATTAGCCTATAATTTGTAACCACAATCTTATCTCCCCCTATTTCCCTGTTTCCTCTTGTATTCCCATTCTCTCTTCATCTCTCACACTACCACTATTTCCATTGCTGAGCACTTCAGTCTCTTCCATTCCAAGGAAGCAAAATGCTTTTGAGTTTAATAATCTTTCATTTCATCTCTTACTTGCTTGCATCACACACACACAGTGCTTTCATCTAGCAACACTTTCTCCAGTGTCACATAATTCTATTCTTCCCTCAAATACATGCCATATATCCACAAACAGTACTCCCTTCTTCTCACATAGCTCCTAGTATGCCATTCATTTTTCTGGCTCTCTGTTCTCAACTCCATTAAACTATCCTCTAACAGTGGAATGTATTCTCGAAGCATTCATCACCGCCTTTACCCCCCCCTTTTTTTTCTTTCATTCTATTCTTTTGCACACTTTCATTTGTTTCCAATAAACATCTAATATCATTCCACATATTCATTTCATTTTTCATTATGAATAACTGTTTCATGAAATGTTTCATGTCAGCCTGGCTGGCCAAGTGGTTAGCGTATCCGCTCTCCAGCGAAAAGGCTGCGAGTTCGAATCCCGCCGTGGGCATGGCTGTTTGTGATTGTCTGTGGAAATACCAGTGATGGTGGTCGGCAGTAGATGGCGTTGGTGTAGTTGCAGTCAGTTGGTGGATTGAGTTGGTGGAGACAGAGTTGTAGAGCAGGTGCCCTCCCTCGATGAGTCTATGGACTCCCTGGAGGTGTCAAATAATAATAATAATAATAATGAAATCTTGTATTCCAACAATTTCACTCTGTCACACTGGTAGTCTCTCTACCTCTTGTTTTGCTGCACCTTACTTCTGTTTCCTCATTTATACTTCCTTTTGCTCCCTTATCACTTACTTTCACTTATGCATTCTTACGTTCTCTCACTCTCTCACTAGCTTTGGTTCTTTTCTTTCATTTATGCTATCTTTCATTTCTTCAGTCTGTTTCGCATTTGTGAACTCATAGTCTAATAAAATATTGCACTTCCTACAAATCCATACTTGTCTCCTGTTCAGACTCTCCACAAACATATCTCTCACATTTCGCCACACATACATATTACATTCAGAACATAGATTTTTGAAAAGTCTACATCATTAACAGCACTTGATTTTCACAGTGCTCGCCTAGTCACACTGGTTGACGCCCCACATGGTTGACCTCATGAATACTGCCATTGTGTTCTGTTCGAAGAAGGCAAGTTTCACAATTTCAGTTAACGATTAATAAATTAATGGAACTTATTTAAAATAGAGAATAATTATGGATTTAATAATCAAAATTAATTTGTGATAAATTATGATATAGAAAATTTAATTTTTCAGCATTTTTTGGAATACAGTATGTCTGGTTTTTTCATAAGTATTTCTGACTTCTGAAAAAAATTCTTTCAAGAAATATGCTGGTGGCTAGTGCTGAAGGAAATTTTCTGAGAAATTGTGCTGCAGAATAAGTTTACTCATTAGCCTTGGTGGAAACCCTTCTATTTGAAGGGTTTCCACGAAGGAAATTAACAGGAATTTCTTTGATTCAGCCAAATACCAAATCTTTCTACTGATTTTGCCAAAGCCGAATATCGGGAAAAACACGGCAATATCCGAATACTGAAGCAAAACTGAATTTCGGCACATCATTGGTTCATTCATTATTCAGAATACAGTTCATTTACATTTCCTGTCAGTTTTCATAGTTTTGTCTTTTGAATTTAATATATCCAATTTCATTTTCAGATTTAATTCAACTTTCTTTCATAATGTGAGTCATCTACACCATTTCAACTGTTATCATATAGTTGATGAATAAATGAATAACAGTGGAAATGTGTACATTCTCGTCTTGTACTGATTTTACATGTAAACATATGCCAGTATAGCTTTCATTTGTGGCTGCTGATTTAAATATAGGATAGGATATATATTGCCTTTTATAATATCCCGTTTACACCTAGCTATTATTTTGACCCCCCCACACACACACTTTAGAACCTTTATCACATGTCTTTTCCAAATCAGCAAAACTTAATCTAGCTCCTTTCTGTATTCCTATGATATTTAAAGGTGCTCCAAAAGATGCTCATTTTTGATTCTTTTTTTAATACTTGTGTACATTTTTCTTTTCAGTTTTATTATTGTTTTTATCCTCAAAACTAAATGTTAATCGCTTTCTTTATCAGACCCTCCCCTTTACCCCCTTACTACTCTAGCATTGTGAACCAGTCTGAAGATATCACTGTCAACAGTAACATAATTTTTTCAACCATTTCTCTTGATGTAAGCTTATGCATATCTTTATATTTCAAAATGGTGTTAACAGTGACTATACTGTGTCCTGAACTAAAATCCAATATCATTCCAAATTCCATTCCATTCGAATCCAAAAAGAGTCAGCTTTTTATTTATTTTATTTTAATATCAGAAGCTCTCTCTCTCTCTAATGAATGAAAAAATTCCTCTACTTCTTCTCTACTGGAGTCCTCCATGATACCATAAGCAGAATGTTTCATTACCCTATTTCACATTTTGTGATTTTTCCTATTTACTCTACTTGCCTTCATTCAAAAACCAAACATCTTCATGTTTGACATTTTCTGATAATAAACATCCAGGTGCTATGAATAGCTTCTGGATGTTTCTTTTTATTTATTTAAGTGTTATCTGTTTTCATTATACAGTGTATGATATCACCTTATATCCTTTCTAAAAGAACATATCATTACAGTAAAATGTTCTTTTTATATATCTTTTAATTTATAGGGATTAATGCATCTTACTGGCAGACCAGTGGCAAATTTTGATCCTGAAGGTCTTATATTTTCTGTTGGTGTTAATTCTGAATCAGTCAAACTTTATGATTTAAGATCATTTGATAAGGTAAGTACATTTAATTTTATATATTTTTTAAGTTATAAGGTTTTTTTTTTTAATTATTTTTGTAAGATGTGCATAAAATTTTCTAGAAACAAATACTTTTGAAGATAGTTTATTAATCATTTTGACTAGTATTATAACTAGCATTACAGCATAAATTCACAAGGATCATTTCAACATATTTCTTGGAGTGATTGTAGCTGCAATGTTAAAGTCCTCTTCAGGTACAAGGATATGAGGTTATTTTTGTCATGCACTTAGTTCATAGTATGCTTATTACTACCCATGTTTTTAATTCATAATTTGGATTAATGTAATTATTCCTCTAGGGGAAAAAATTGTAAATTTCATAGAAAAACATAGAAATTCATAGAAAAGGTTTAGAGAATACTGTGATAATTCTATACATTTAAGTTTACATAATTACAAGCTTCATAATAGTTTTCTTCCAAATCTTTTATTTGTCACAAAAGATAGCTAACACTGGGTTTAATAGGTCGTAATAGATATTTAATTAAACCAACTAGTTTTGTTGCATATGCTAGTGGTTTTGTCCTTCCTAACCCAGATTAGGAAGAACAAATATAGCAAACAAATATACAATGAGCAGTAAACATGAACCATTACATAACTAAAAAACAAATGTTTACCACATTGTATATTTGTTTGTTCTTCCTAACCCAGAAGAAGCCACTAGCATATGTGGCAAAACTAGTTGGTTTAATTAAATATCTATATTATGACCTATTAAATGCAGTGTTAGTTATCTTTTATTATATTCATTTTTTTTTGTCAAAAAAATCAACATACTTTTATTTGTCAGTTCAGCTCTAGGTGTCATTCCTGCCATCCCAATATCAAACACCTTCTTTGTTAACGTTCCCTCTCCCATTCTGTTTGATTGACCATACCACAATATTAGCACTGCTCACACATTCTTAAATGTAACAATGGCAAGTTTATTATATCTTCATTTTAATGTGGTTATGATATTGATGCCATTATTGAAAATTTTTCTACTTAGTTTACAAAGTAAATTATACTAGACAAGAAATTACATTCTTATTTTAATCCTTCACCTAAACATAATCATAGTTTGTGCATGAAGTTTCTTCACAGCTAAGCTGCTTGTATATAGAGGCTGTTGACTTCACATCAGTTGCTTTAATATCCCGTAATGCATAGTATACTTCCTTTTAAATGTATATATTGCTATACATTATGGGAAGGGTTTCTACCTTTATTGAGGTAAAAAAATGTGAAGTTGTGCTCATTAGGCCTATACTAGTTTAGGGACAAGAGAGTCTGATAATAGTATTAGGAGAAAGAAAAGACAGATGGATAGTAGGAGAGAGATTGGGGGAAAAAAAAAAAAAAAAAGACCTCTTCTTTACATCACCATCATCTTCTTCCAAAAGACCAATTGGAATTAGCATTCAGAGATGACTGGTTAGCCTTTTATGGGTTAACCTTCAATTGACCATAAAATCACAATGAGCTAAGAAGATGCAGTGTGAAAAAACTCTCATAAATAGAATAGACAGAATTTTATCCATAGTGAATAATACGAGCATCTCCACCACCTTGCCAAAAATTTGGTATCTCCTAGAATGTTTTTTCCTAAATAAAAAAACCATTGGACTGAACAATAGCACTAGTGGTCTAAAGTATTTGTATGTCATCATATCACTGGTTTCAAAGCTATATTTTTTCCTAATTTTCTATAAATGATATTTTAACTCATTAATTATAAATATCAAAGTTCTTTTCCCATTGGTAACAGGGGGAAGGTATTGGAAGGAAGAAAAAATAAAAAGCACTTGTTCTGCTGTAAGTGATGGAATGACCAACATATTACATAGTCTGTTCCAGATATGCAGGGCAAGAGGACAACTATAGAAGTCATGTTCCACTGTTTCATTCTGTAACAGATGCCACTAATTGGATCTCTGTTGTTAAGGTATACTTCTATTTGATTGCATTTACTGAAAAGCTACCATATGAGATTCTCCAAGCAAGATCACTTCTGTTAAGTATCTTTGGAACTTCATTGTTATTAAAGAGTGTCACTGTTAGTATCCAACTGTGGAAGTTTGTGGCAGAAGAGTTTAAATATTTCCTTTTACAAGGTTCTACTGTTATTAATGGCAAGAATGTTGATGCCAAAATGCTGTAGTATGGAGTATCTGATGCCATTTCATTGCGATACATGACATTTTATTTCTTTTTATAAAGTAGGTAAATTTTATTAAGCAATCTAAAAAAAGTTGGAAAGAAAGTGTGATAATTAAATCTATGTTCCACCCCTTTTTTTTTAGTTTACTGCGGTATAATAATCTCTTTATTTAATAATCTGTCAAAACAATTTAATTTAGCGCTACTTTTGTCTCCGCAAAGAGAATAAAGAATTAATATTAAATCATTTTGTTAAAAGTTTTTTTTTAATTTAATTTATGTTATTTATTTATTTATTAAGTGTCACTGAACTTCAGCAACATTTTGTAATAGACATAGACAATTCATGGAGTTGACAAATTTCGTGTTCAAGAAATTCACTTTTCAGCCAGTAGATATCAAGAAACTATTTTTCTTATTTTTTCACATTGTTTCTTCCTACTGTTCAAGGACAGCAGCATTGAGTAATACTGGCAGTTTGAAGCTGGCACACACATACACAGACATTGTAGCATCAACAAAGCTGTGTAACAGGTTATTGTTGCTCTGGAGACAAAGAGATGCATATAGGTTCCTGTTTAGAGAGAAGAAATAGTTATAGGAATGTATTTGGAGACCTATATATTTATCTAAAGTATTTATTTTTTTCAAATGGTATATGACCATCAGAAGGTTCACGGACAATTCATTGGGGGGGAAAATTCATCACGTGAACTATTGATCATGGAAAAAATTCGCTGAAAACGTTATTCACTAGAAAATTGAAATGATATTGCATTGATACCGATATATGAAAAGTAAATGCAGTGCAAGATAAATTTCACAAAATATATATATTTTTTTATGTATTAATGTATTATTTGTTTAGATTTTAATTAGATTTGCATAATATTTTTATTCTTTTACAGTGAAAGTAATATTTTATTGATCGGTGAGTTTCCTAATTTCTGTTTCATTTTAAAATTGTAAATATTCTTTCTTACTTAGATAACTACAGGTTCTGCTGATGGAATATTAATACTTACAAAACTGGAATAGAGTGGTTTAGGGAGAAAGGGCACCATATTTAAGAATATTTATTCTGTGAACCATTCACTGTTTTTCTACGCACTTAGACACCCATCCACACACTATTATCGTTTACAGAGGAATTTTTCTAATTTAGGAATAAGAAAAACTTAATTATTATATGTAGCTTTCCAGGCATCTCTGTTTTGAGCCAGTTGAGTTATTTCTCATGGAGAGAGAGTATCTGTGCTGATCCTATCCTATCCTGATTTATGCTCATGCATAGACCTACACTTTTTACCATGTAGGCATTTGAAAAACCCCAGAAACTGGGAGGAATAACCCTGCTGTCCACACCCAAGACCAACTAACTTGGCTATGGCTGAGGAAGATCCTTGAGCTCCTCACGTCGTCGATGGGAATCAAACCTAGGACACTCCTTACCCTGGCATATGGTTGCAAAGTGCATAGCCACTAGGCTAACCACTTGGACATTTGTGCCGATAAAGTAGTTAATATACTGCCAGAATTGTTTAGTTGGTCTTCATCTCCATCTTTGTTCATTTGAGGGGGAGTATAAAACTAAGATGTCAAATTATGGAGAAGGAGGATGTCTCAGTTGATGTCCAACCCAATCAAGTTGACATCTGCATTGGGTTTTAATCAAGGGTTTTTGGTTTACCTCTTCTAAAATAGTGGAATTACAAATATGATCCTTCCAAGAGTAACAGTCTTAAGCAGGTGTATTAAAGCTATTAATGCTTTTTATTGCTTTTTTTTTTATTTTTTATTTTTTTATTTTTATTATTTTTTTTTTTTGGTGGAAACATTCCATGTTTCTACATGATAATATATAAAGATAGCCTGAGAGATTGATTTGTGAAGCCTTTTGCTTCCAAGGTAATGAGAGGCGATTTCGATATATTTCTTAGATTACTGTGTTGATTGAGAGCTTTATATTTTCTTAATGTTATGTCATTTCCAGTATTACACACAATTCTCTATTTAGATGGTAGATTGGTTCCAGAGAAAATCATGTAAATGAAAACAGCATAAAAAAGAATACAGTGCATATGAAAAAATAGAAGAATGGTTCTAGATGTGAAAACCCGATACGAACAATAATATATATGTATCTTAAAGAAAATAGTGTGTCACTAATAAAACCGAAATTCGAAAAGGTCCAAATACACCTGCACATATGGTTATTAGTTAGATTTTATTTGTCAAGTGTAAGCAAACAAAGTTTGCACCTGAAGTATCTTCAGGACTGGGGCAACTCGTGGCAAAGGTAGACTGAGTTCACATCACTTTCCTTAGTATCCCACAATGCAAAGCACATCTCCTTGCGGACATGTATAATGCTATGCATTATAGGAAGGGTCACTACCCAGACTGGTTTTGACCTTTATTGAGGTCCCTTCAGACCCACAGGTGATACCAAGGTTGAAGCGATGCAGAAGTGATATTTCCATATGCCAGTTGCCAAAAGGTGTCACACCTTATTATTAAATTACTCTGGATTAGAGAAAGATGTTGGAAGTTTTTTTCACTTGGTTAGACTATAAATTATATATTTAGTTTAATCCTTTATCCAAGTGTAAGCAAACAAAGTTTGCGCCTGAAGTATCTTTAGAACTGGGACAACTCGTGGCAAAGGTTGGACTGAGTTCACATCACTTTCCTTAGTTATCCCATAATGCAAAACACATCTCCTTGCAGACATGTATAATGCTATGCATATGGGAAGGGTCTGGCTCCCACTGAAGAGACCTCAGTAAAGGTCGAAACCGGTCTGGGTAGTGACCCTTCCCATAATGCATAGTTTTATACATGTCTGCAAGGAGATGTGCTTTGCATTATGGAATACTAAGGAAAGTGACGTGAATTCAGTCTACCTTTGCCACCACTTGCCCCAGTCCTGAAGATACTTCAGGTGCAAACTTTTTTTGCTTACACTTGGATGAAGGATTAAACTAAATATATAATTTATAATCTAACCAAGTGAAAAATATTTCCAACATTTTATTCGCCGTCACTTTCTGACAGTAGCCACATTCCTTTGTGTGAGACTGGGATTAAATCACTTCCATCACTTCAAATATTTTGGTTGTCCTGTTCATACCTCAATGGTGAAACATTTTCTTCAGTAAAAGGAACTAAATTGGTCAGTTGGTGGATTGAGTGGTTGAGACAGAGTTGCAGAGCAGGTGCCCTCCCTTGATGAGTCTTTGGACTCCCTGGAGGTGTCAAATAATAATAATAATTCAGTGTCGTATCGTGTCGCACTGATTAGATCATCGGCTTGTCGAGAGCTCCTGAAAAGACTAGTATTATTTTGTGTTAACATTAGATATTTTACTAGAATTTTAAGTAGTATTTTTTGCTTTTTGTTTCTTGGTGTGTCTGTGCAATTTTTGCGTGTTTTCTGTTATTTTAATTATCATTTTTAAGAAAAGATAGCGTACACATGGCACCGATAAAGAAAAAAATGGCGGCCAGGTCGCCATGTTTGTTTAAGAGTTTTGATGTAAACGAATTTATGCAATGTGCTGTCTGTGAGATGTATGCCTTGCGAAGAGCGGTGGGAGTCTGGTTAGAAAGTGATAGTGGAATTAATATGTGTAGAAAGTGTAAAGAGAATGAGGACTTCAAGTGTGTTTCGTGTGTCGAGACTGATATCGTTAACGATAGTCAGAATGTAGAAAATGGCGGTGTGCTAGAGAATTGCGTGGTAGTGCCAGATAGGTGTGAGAGCGTCGCTGAAAGTGTAAAGGAAAGTAGAAACACAGAAAGAATGGATGATTTGATCGATAATGAAAATGGCGAGATAAATGCGAGTAGCGAAATTGCCCGTTTGAATGGCACGATACACAGAGCCAAAAGACAACTGGAGCGTATGGAAAAAATGTGTGTTGAACGTACCGACAAATAACCGGCGGAAGTCTGTGACGGCAAATAATAGAATGTTCGTAAACGTCAATAAAATGAAGGAGCGAGTGCTGTATGGGGATTCGCTATTAAGAGGCGTAATAATTGAGAGTTTAACGAAGTCGTACCAGCCGGGTGCGAACATAAAGGACGTCAGCGATTCTATTCGACTGCAAAAACAGAGGGTGAAAGAGATGATAATCGTGGCAGGAACGAATGATTTGAAAGAGGACAAAATGGAAATGATAGAGGATGTGAGGGAGTTGTTTGAGGTAGCAAAGGAGAAGAGTAAGAGAGTTAGGATGGTGAGTATCTTACCGCGGTATGACAGCGAAGTGTTTAGAAGGAGGGCCATAATTGCCAATGACTTTATGCGTGGGTTATGCATGGAGAGTGGTGTGGAATTTGTGGATGTGTGGAATGAGTTCGATGGGCGAAAGGACTTATAGAAGATGGATGGGTTACATTTGAATGGAGTTGGTGTACGGAGACTTGAAAGAGTGTTGATGAATGATGTGGAAGTGGATGTACAGACTCAGGGAAACTAGATTTATTAAGAGGGGTGGGAGTAGATATGCAGACTTTAGGGGGGGCAGTTAAGTGTATGAATGAGTATATTATGCCCGGGTGAGCATGACGGACAACAAATCAGAATGGGATAGTTAGTATAAGGCATCAAAGTAGGGATGGGACAAATGGGCTTCTGCGATTCATGTACACTAATGCCAGGAGTATTAGGAACAAGAAGGAAGAGTTTTTGGCCATGGTTGGCACTTCCAGGCCACAGGTTGTCAGTATTAGTGAAACATGGCTGACAGAAGATGATAAAGCTAGTGGGATTGAATGCGATGGGTATAGCGTGTTTAGGAGAGACAGGGTGAATAAAAAGGGGGGAGGAGTGTTATTGATGATAGCTGATGAGCTTCAGCCAAGGAGTATAGAAGTTGAACTGCAGGATGGGGAAAAAAGCACATTTGAGGCTGTTTGGTGTGAGATAGAATCTAGCAGAACAAAATATACAATTGGGTGCTGCTATAGACCGGGTGATGGAGTGGATGGTGGGGATAGTATGCATAAGCAAATAGAAGAAATGAGTGGAAGGAGGGTAATTATTATGGGTGATTTCAATTATGGTAACATTGACTGGAAAGAGGAGAGGGCACATGGGAGGAAGGAATTGGATTTTATGCAGTTATTAAGGGACAACTATCTACGTCAACATGTATTGGAAAATACCAGGGGGCAGAGAGTGCTGGTCCTAGTAATTGCAACTGAGAATGTAGCTGTAACGAACATGACCATGGTGCCACCAATTGGTGACAGTGACCATAAGGTCATGACTTGGGAGGTGGTTAAAGGAGTCGAATTTACAATTAAGACTGGGTACATGTGGAATTACCGGGCTGGTAAGTATGACAAGCTTAGGTCTGTGCTTGGCTCAATGCCATGGCATGTAAAACTGCAAGGGCTGGATGTTGATAGTGCATGGGAGGTGGTTAAGAACTGTTTGCAGGAGGCAATGGTTGACTGTATACCAAGAGTCCGAATAATAAATCAAGTAGGGGTTAAATGGATGAATAACACTATTAAGCTTGAGCTGCAAAAAAAGAAACAATTGTGGAGGGAATTTAAGGAGAAGGGTGACCATCAGGTGCAGGAACAGTATAAAGCTCAGGCCAGGATGGTAACAAGGGTGGTAAGAAAAGCAAAAGCAGATTACAAAAGGAAATTGGCCATGCAGGCTAAAGAGAATCCCAAACAGTTTTTTCAATATGTTGCAAGTAAAAGGAAAAATGCTCATGGTAGAATGATCTTAAAAAATGCTGAGGGTAGGGAGGTAACCGAATCAGTCGATGTTGTGGAATTACTGAGCGAGCACTTTGCAAGAGTATATCATCCAGGTGGTGACTTTGCAGAAATGGAAGAACCAACAGCTTATACTGGAATTGTGATGAATGAAGTAGAGGTAACTGGTCTATTACAGAACCTCAATGTCAATACATCTGTGGGATTGGATGGTATACCAGCTCGTGTCGTACTTGAAGCGGCCAAAGAATTGTCAGTGCCCTTGACCATTTTGTTTAATTTGACCCTCAGGACTGGGTCAGTCCCAAGGGGGTGGAAAGAGGGGAAAATAGTTCCACTGCCCAAAGGTGGTTCCAAGGCTCCTGTTGTAAATTACCAAACGATCAGCATAACAGGAATCATTATCAAGGTCTTAGAGAAAATAGTCAAGAGGAAAATACAAGATTGGATAGAAGAAAATGGGATACTGTATTGGGGATAGCATGGTTTTGTGAAGGGTAGGTCATGCCTCAGTAACTTGCTCACGTATTATAACACAGTGACGGCTGAACTGGATAAGGGTAATGGGTTTACAGTGATTCTACTGGACCTTGCTAAGGCCTTTGACAGGATACCACATGGAATTCTAATCAGTAAATTGCAGCATATGGGAATGAACATAGGGTTGGTGAGATGGATAGGAGGGTGGTTGACGGAGAGATATCAGAGAGTGGTTTACTCAGGAGTAGAGTCCACAAGACGGCCTGTGACTAGTGGTGTGCCACAAGGATCTGTTCTTGGACCACTGCTGTTTAATTTGTTCATAAATGATATAGGAAAGGATCTGAGAGGAACTGTTCATTTGTTTGCGGATGATGCGAAGTTGGGTAGGGCAATAGTGAATGCAGAAGACGTCAAAATTTTGCAGGATGATTTGGATAGATTGGAGGTCTGGGCTAGGGAGAATGGATGTCAATTTAATGTGGCAAAATGTAAGGTTATGCATTTTGGGGTGAAAGGATTGGAGGCTGTTTACTGCATTGGTGGAACCGTGCTCCAGGAAATTGATGAGGCACGAGATTTAGGAGTGTTGGTGGATAAGGAATTGAAATTTAGGGGACACATTGCAAAAGTGGCCAAATCAGCTCATCAAATCACTTGGTTGCTGAAGAATACATTGACAAGCAGAGACAAGCAAGTTATTGTTCCTCTGTATCGAGCCTTGATAAGACCCCATCTCGACTACCGTGCTCAGATTTGGTCACCTAGGTTTCTTCTTGATGGGGAGGAGGTGGAGAGGATCCAGAGGCGAGTGACCAAGATGATAGCAGGTCTGTGGAATGAATCGTATGAGAACAGGTTGAGGATTTGTGGGTTGCGAAAATTGGTTGATAGGCGGAGGAGGGGAGATATGATTGAGACATTCAAATTACTGAAGGGTTTCTATAAAATTAATTCAGAAGATATTTTTGAGAACAGGGCTGGTTGTGGGAGGACTAGGGGACATCCATGGAAACTGGGCAAAATGTGGTTAGTAAAGGTGTTAGAGCTGGGTTCTTTACTTTTAGAGTAGTGAATGAGTGGAATGCGCTCCCCGAGTCTGTGGTGGATGCTGTGACAGTGAATGAGTTTAAAGCGAGGTATGATAGATACTGTATGAATGTCGAATAGTTGTGATGAATATGATTTAGGGCCTCCCTTGATGAGTCTAATGACTCCCTGGTGTTGCCTGTAATAATAGTAATAGTAATAATAAAATTAGCACTAATTTCCAATAATTCTGAAGGTTGATTTTTTTTTACCACGAATTCTGTAATTAATCATTGAAATCCTGTTTTGACTAGATCATTGTATAATTCTTCATATCGCACTATATATGACTTTAATTCACGTTTAAATTGTTCAGCTCGTTCAATATTTGGGTCGTGTGTAAGAAAATGACTTTGCAATTTTACTAGCCATTTGAAGCCCTTCTTTAATTAATCCTGCAGTGAATCTCTTCATCATCATCACTTTTTTCTTTTTCATTGATATTCTCAAGAACAGCTTCTATTATTTCATCATCACTAACAGCCTTGTCAACCATCAAATCTTCAATATCTGCAGATGAAAAATCATCAAATCCTTCTCCGCCAACTGCATGTGCTAATCTGATGATATTGGGATATTCAGTTGTATGCAAAGATACAGGGTTTTCTTTTTCACACATTCTGGCCAAGTGACTTTCCAACATGCATTTAAAGTTGATGGTTTCAATTCTGATAATGCCAACTTAGCAAGTTTGCAATCGAAATAAAAAATTTTTTCCTCACATCAATAACTGTCAGTAAATTATCCTTATCTAGTTTATCCAAAATGTATTGGAATGTTCTTATGTAGTGAGTTTTGAAGGAAGCGATCACACCCTGCTCTAGTGGTTGTATTAATGATGTTGTATTAGATGACAGAAAACAAAATTCCACATTTGGGTGTTCTAAAACAGGATGGAACCATTTGTGAAAACAATTGATGGAACCATTTCTGAAAAATTTCTTTTGTAACCCTACTTCTTTATTTGCTTTCCAGTGCACTGTGTTAGATCCTGAATGGAGAGCTTTACAAGTAAATTCTTTATTCAGGATTTAACATGATAAATACCACTAATTAAGGAGATATCTGTACATCAGCTAATAATTTTGAGGTATTATTTTATGTTATGTAATAATGTGTAGTCCATGTGTGCCATATAGTGAGAGTTATTCCTGCATAACTGAGATGAGAAGCAGAGAATTTTGTGTCAAAATAGTAAGAATCGTGTAAGGGAATTGTTAAGTTATTTGCAATTCCCATTTAAGCTGTCTAGTACATTACAAAAATCTCAGAAAAATTATAAGTAGTAATCTGGAATAATCGCCTATAATCTGTACGAGTCGAGCATAGCGATGGAGGCTATACCTATGTGGAAAATGACGTCAGAACGGCTACCTGGAATAATGTAACCTAACAGATTAGGGAGAGTGTAGGATCACCCAATGGGCATGAACGATGGGGTTCGTGGGTGAAAACCACATCGAATAGAGGGTGCCAGAAAAGGGTGAATAAAAGATGAAGCGCGCCATTTTACAAGGCTTTTTGGTTTTTTTCTTCTTCGGTTCCTGGATTTGAGTTTTAGGAGGTTTGTTGGGGGAGTTATGAGAGAGCGATGGATCAACTACGGTGATGACGGACTGCGGGTTCTTTTCTTGAGAATGCTTGAAGATTTCCAAGCGGAGCTGATTATGATATGACAGCCTATGCGGAATCGAGCCTTAGCAGAATGTCCCATTGGAGAAAGTTTCCTGCAGAGTGATAGACAGCACGCCACAGTCGGAAATGATAAAAAGAAAAGCGTAATGCATCGCCAGGCTTAAAGACGGCTGAAGAATATACAGTAAGGTAATCCAGATCTACATGAGATGGTGGTATGAAATCTGAAAGGATCCGGTAATGTAAAGATTTTCATTCTATGTTAAAAATCGCTTAGAAGAATAAGAAATTTGTGTATACTGTAAACTAAAGGACACTAGTAAAGAACTTTTAAGTGAGAAATTGATTGAATTAATTAAGACCCTGTGGAACAAACAAGAATTGTTGATAGGCAGTATTTTGCTTGAGAATGGCTAGGCTTGCTTAATGAAATTTAGAATTATTATAGTTATTGATAGAGTATTAGTGAAAGTGTTCAATACGTGTTCTGTGAATAACTTGTGAAAGGAATTATATCCTAGTAGTATTATGCTTACACTTAATCTTATCCTTTCGTAATTGAAGGATTTAGCATACTCAGATTTGTTGTAATTTAGTATGAACCTTAACTTAGAGTGAATTTTGATCCATTGAGTATTTGAATTTTCTTAACTGTAAATGTTTTATGTTTCTCCAATAAACATGTTTTGTACCTTATACCTGAGTTTATGCCTGATTACGAATTCAAACCACCACTTATGAAATAGAACCTTTTGGCAGGAAGGAATTTAGATATAATTGCTTAAGTGAGATTCGAGTCATGACAGCTAACTGAATCTGCACAGCGCTAGCGTGAGATTAATTATTGTGTCTATCCCTTTTGAATTTAGAATTATTTCCCTGAACAAGAGTCTCCTCTGTTATAGGATGTTGGCTGGCTCAGCATAATATAAATTTTGCAAATATCCGAAGAGGAGATAAATCTGAATTAATATTTTAAGGGCATGACAGTAGATTAGAAGGAGGGCTATTTTAGAGGTAGAACAAGATATAGAAATAGGTATAATATAGAGAAAACGGTGACATAACAATAGAGCAGCTAGTAGGACTTAAATTGAGTAAGGTTAAAATATAAAAGGATTAAATTAAGAAATAACCAAATAAGTATAAAGAAAGTATAAACGACAATAAACAAATATATAACAATGGTGCAGACGAGATATTTAACAACTGGTAACATGTTAAAATCCACACTTTTCATTGCCTGTGGTACGTCTTAGGAATTGATTAATGAGTAATGGTTTTAATATACAATCTCCTGAAGCATTGCTGCAAAATAATAGTCACACGATCCTTTAAAGCCACCAACACTTTTTTGTGATTTCACTATATAAGTTCTACGTAGCATTTGTCTAATTCTGTAGCATAGAGTAATCCCTGATATTTTAAACATTGAGGTGGGGGAGATTCCACAAAAATCAGTTTTAAGTACATATGTACTGTACTAGGAAATGATAATTATAATGGAAATACCTTTTTAACAGAATTGAATTCAAACAGAAATTTTAAAAATAAGTGCCATTTGAACCACGTTAAATCAAAATATACAGTGTAAAAATAGAATTGCTTTTGTTTTCTAAACCATATTATTTTGAAATCATGTAAAAAAAAGCTGTGTAAAAAGAGAATTAGCTGCATTTATATTTGAGCTTAAGTATTGGAAGTCTTCCACTTTTTCTAAAGGTCGGTTGTGTTCTGTAATGATAAAACCTTGTACTATATTTGTGAGTATTTTAGTTTTATTTCAGTTAACTGTCAATCCAAATATTTTTGCAGCTTGGCATAGTTTGTCACGGTGTTGTTGCACCTTGGCTAAAGATGAGTCTATTAATACATATCATCTGCATAGCTGAGGTTGTTAGCCGGTTGAGTCAGTTGTTATCGACATGATATTTCTGATTACAGTTTACTCTTGAATGGTTCACAAGAGAAATAATTAATTACTTTTTTTCACTTTGGGGCATCCATCGATATATATATATATATTTTTTTTCTTTTTCAGGAAAAAAAGGCTAAATATAAAATGTAAAATTTCTTAGTGTCATAAAATACTTGTATTGGAAGAAAAGGTAAAAACTAGTATTAAAGCTGCAGATGGTGATTTACATCATTATGATAGAATTTACGTAATTTTATTATCATTTTCTTTAACATAATTACTCAAAATTGCAAGATATCTTGACTATGCAGGAAAAGTGCAGTGATTTTCAAAATACACGTGTATTCAATAACTGAAACACTTCACCTTCTGAATTAGTTCAGATAAAAAATATATTAGATCCGCATTGATGTCTAAATGCACAAAACAGAAAAATAGTGAGCGGTTAGAGGAATAAATATTCTTAAATATTGTGCCCTTTCTCCTTAACTATTCTTAAATACTTTATTCTCCCTACTAACTATTCTAACTGTTAATAGTTACAATAGTTAATAGGAATATGTAAATAGCTAACTATAAATATTAGTTGGATATAACTATTATACCTAAATATTCTTAAATATGGTGCTCTTTCTCCCATTCCAGTTCTGTAACAATTAATATTCCATCTACAGAGCCTGTAGTAAGAAAGAATATTAATAATTTTATACGGAATAAAAAATTTCACAATGCTAAATATAATCCAAAATAATACATAATATATATATATATATATATATTTTTTTTTTTTTTTCATATACGGGAACGAAGTGAAATAGGATTTCAAATTTTCTTGTGAAGAATTTTCTTCAGTGAATTTTCCGCACGATGAATTTTCTCTGGGATGAATTGTCCTGTGATAAATCGTCTGGACATGCCACTAGAAGATAAAAATCTAGAAGGATTCGTATATTCTTGTTTTAAAAGAATATGTTAACAGTAGCTCAAGTTTTTAAGGAGCAAATTGCAGTACTAGTTTTGGTCTAATGATTGTTTATTTAACTCGTTGTTTATTCTGTCAGTGGACAAAACTGAAGGCAGAATACTTAGGACAAGAAGAAAACTGTATTATTCAGACAAAGAAAGGGCCTGAATTCATGCAATGAAGATTTATTTAGAGAACCATAAAGTCAACAGTTTACTCTAAAGTATTTTCACTTCATGAATAACTTTCTGAAACAGGATCGTTTTTCTGAAAATTATTTACAGTGAAGTCTACTGAGGATAGGATAAGATACTTTATTTTCAAAGAGTGTTAACATTGAGCCAAAGTGATTTTATTTCCTTTGTTCCTTGATAGAAGAATTTTTATTATTCCGGAAATTAAATTAGTATGAGTGTGGGAGAGAGAAAGCTCATCCTTTATGGAATATTTTTAAATGAATTTCATCATCATCAAATTCCTGACATGTACCCTCAAGGGGTGTACAGGATATGATAGTACTACATGAAAAATTTACATCAATACTAACTTCCAATCTACAATTTTCCTCCAAATCAGTCTGTTACTTGTCAAGACTCCAACATTATCAGATCTTATATCTCTATCGTCTAAGGCACTTTGTACTGTATCAATCCACCTATATCTTGGTCTTCCTCTAGGTCGTTTTCCAGCCAACCTGGCAGAGAACACTTGTTTTGCTAATCTTTCCTCGCCCATTCTGTTTAAGTGACCATACCACCTGAGATTAGCTCTGCTAACGCATTCCTAGATGTTGACAATGTCAAGTTCTTTCCTAATATCCTCGTTTTTAATATGATTTTGCCATTGATGCCATCTGTTCACTCCTCTAATCTTTCTCAGGACTCTCATATCTGCAGTCTCTAGTCTTTGGTCAAGTGTTTTACTTCTGATCCAGCTCTCAGATTCGTAAGTTAAAACTGGTTTGAACACTGTCTTGTATACAGCTAATCGAGTGTTCTAACTAATTTCTCTCTTATTCCATATGAATTTATTCAATTGACTTCCTACCACACCAGCTTTGTTTGTTGTCTATTTCCATATTTAATTTGCCATCTTCACTAAAAATCGTGCCTAAGTAGCTGAAATGTTTTATTTATACCACAGGTTCCCCGTACACAACACAGTTGACATTTTCAACAATTCTACCTATTTTCATTGTCTTCGTCTTTTTAATGCTCACCTTCATATCATATCTATTACAACAGTTATTCAATTTAGTCAGGGAATCTTGCAAACTTGTAGCAGATTTATTTAGAAGTATAACATCATCCACATAAAGCAAAGAGCTGACATTAACATCTCCAATTCTGATATCATGTTTAATACCATTTTCCTTCATAATGTGATCCATATAGATAATGAATTATAGAGGGGATAATGTACATCCTTGTCTGACACCAGATTTAACATTAAACCATCTTCCTGTACTTCCTTCAATTCTAACTGCTGACTTACAACTCAAATAAAGACTAAGTATTGCTTGATATAATGCCCCATTGACAGCATATAACTGTAGCTTATTGAATAGCTTCTCTCTTGGCACCTTGTCATATGCCTTTTTCAGATCGACAAAACTTAAATACAGATCTTTGTTATATTCCCATGCTGTTTCGACTATTTGTCGTAAAGTGAAGATCTGATCCTGACAGCCTCTATTTGGCCTGAATCCAGCTTGTTCTTCACCAAGCTTTTCTTCCACAATTCTTCTCAACCATTTCTCAAGTATACTTGCATGGATCTTGCCAGGAACACTCAATAGGGAAATACCTCTGTAATTCTCACATTCAGTTTTATTTCCCTTTTTATATATGGGTACTATTAGAGCTCTACTCTAATCATCAGGAATTCGTCCCTCTGTCCAGGCTTTCTGAACTATGCAGTGCAGCCATTGTAAGACTTTTATACCACCATACTTCAGCATTTCTGGTCGAATATCATCTACTCCTGCTGCCTTCCCACATTTCAAGCCTTTGATGGCTTTTTCTACTTCAAGTATGGATATGTATTCCTGACTGCATGCCTGGTTAGTGTTTTTTATCACTGTGCTGTCATCACTGCTTGTTTCATTTAGCAGTTTTTCAAAGTAATTACTCCATACTTCAAGGATATCTTTTTTCTCCCATTTTCATGTCACCTTTATCATCTCTAACTCCTTTTACAGCACTCTTTCCTCCATTTCTAAGCTTCTTCAACAACCTCCAGAATATCTTACCACCTTCTTGATATTTATTTTCTATGTTCTTGCCAAAGTTCTCCCATGACTTTTGTTTAGCTAGTTTTACAGTGTTTCGCTTTCTTACATTTGTCTCTGTATTCTCTAAGAGAAAAAGCTGATTTATTTGCCAGGAACCTTTGATATGCTTCTTTTCCTTCACTGCCTCTTTAATTTCCTGTGTCCACCATGGAGTTCTGATTTTTCTATCCTTGCAGACAACCTCACAACATGCCTCTCTGGCTGAATCAATCAGGGTTTTCTTCAAGGCTTGCCACTGAATCTCCAAGGTTTGGTTCCTATTCTTAAACTCTTTCATTTTTTTTTTCAATAATCTTCATCATCATCATCATCATCAAATTCCTGCATGTACCCTCAAGGGGTGTACAGGATATGACAGTACTACATGAAAAAATTACATCATTACTAACTTCCTATCTACAATTTTCCTCCAAATCAGTCTGTTACTTGTCAAGACTCCAACATTATCAGATCTTATATTTCTATCGTCTAAGGCACTTTGTACCGTATCAATCCACCTATATCTTGGTCTTCCTCTGGGTCGTTTTCCTGCCAACCTGGCAGAGAACACTTGTTTTGCTAATCTTTCCTCTCCCATTCTATTTAAGTGACCATACCATCTGAGATTAGCTCTGCTAACGCATTCCTGGATGCTGACAATGTCAAGTTCTTTCCTAATATCCTCATTTTTAATATGATATTGCCATTGATGCCATCTGTTCACGCCTCTAATCTTTCTCAGGACTCTCATATCTGCGGTCTCTAGTCTTTGGTCAAGTGTTTTACTTCTGACCCAGCTCTCAGATCCATAAGTTAAAATTGGTTTGAACACAGTCTTGTATACAGCTAATTTAGTGTTCCGACTAATTTCTTTCTTATTCCATATGAATTTATTCAATTGACTTCCCACCATACCAGCTTTGCTGATTCTGTTGTCTATTTCTATATTTAGTTTACCATCTTCAGTAAAAATTGTGCCTAAGTAGCTGAAATGTTTTACTTGTTCCACAGGTTCTCCATTCACAACACAGTTGACATTTTCAATGATTCTGCCTATTTTCATTGTCTTTGTCTTTTTATTGCTGACCTTCATACCATATCTATTACAACAGCTATTCAATTTAGTCAGAGAATCTTGCAGACTTGTAGCGGATTTATTTAGAAGTATAACATCATCCGCATAAAGCAAAGAGCTGACATTAACATCTCCAATTTTGATATCAGGTTTAATACCACATTCCTTCATAATGTGATCCATATAGATAATGAATAACAGAGGGGATAATGTACATCCTTGTCTCACACCAGATTTAACATTAAACCATCTTCCTGTACTTCCTTCAATTCTAACTGCTGACTCACAACTCAAATAAAGACTAAGTATTGCTTGATATAATGCCCCATTGACAGCATATAACTGCAGCGTATTGAATAGCTTCTCTCTTGGCACCTTGTCATATGCCTTTTCGAAATCGACAAAACTTAAATACAGATCTTTGTTATATTCCCATGCTTTCTCGACTATTTGTCGTAAAGTGAAGATCTGATCCTGACAGCCTCTATTTGGCCTGAATCCAGCTTGTTCTTCACCAAGCTTTTCTTCCACAATTCTTCTCAACCGTTTCTCAAGTATACTTGCATACATCTTGCCAGGAACACTCAGTAGGGAAATACCTCTGTAATTCTCACATTCAGTTTTATTTCCCTTTTTCTTTCCCCTTCCCTTTCTCTTTGTGTATTTTAGTCTACAGTTCACATCTGAGAGCTGCTCAACTTTTATTCGCTTTAAAACTTTCTTACATGTTATGAAATTCAATTTTATCCTGCTCAAGACTAAATAGTGATCACTTCCAATTTCTAATCCTCTGTACACTCTGGTGTCCTGCACCAGGGAGAAAACATCACTATCAACAATAACACAGTCAATGAGACTTCTTATTCCTTGCCTCTTCTCTCCATGTGAATTTGTGCACATTGTTATGTTGGAACTTGATGTTAGTAATAACCAGTCCATGTCCTGAGCAGATATAAACAGGTATTTGCCATTATTATTAGCTTTGCTCTTTTCTCCAAATTTTTCCAAAATATTTTTATATGTCTGACAATCATTTCCTACTCTGCTATTTAGATCCCCAACAAGGACCAACTTTTCCTTTTTCATTGTGTCAGTTGCTTTTTCTAAAGCATCAAAAATTTCCTCCACTTCTACCTTAATAGAACCTTCTGTGGGACCATAGGCACAAATAAGTCTCAGTGTCCAATTCCCCATTCTGATATTTGCCCACATCACTCTACTTGAGACTGCCCGCCATTCAAGAAGATTAGCCTCGGATTTTGTGTTGAATACTATGGCTACACCTTCTTTTCCTTGATTGTCATTTCCTGAATATAACATTTTGTATTTATTGATCAGAAAGATATCACCAGTTTTTGTCTTTTAAGTTTCAGTCATCCCTGTTATGTCGATCTGGTACTTATCTAATTCTTCAGCTAGCTCCATTTCTTTGCCATTCAGGCTTCTTATGTAGATAGTACCGATCTTTAACTGTGGTGATGTTGAGTTGAGGTGTGCTTTCAGATTTGTTCCAGTAGTTGACTTTTCACTGTTTGCCCTGGTTCCCTGGATAAAACAACGGTGGCCTTGTTTAACCAGGCGACACCCCAGCCGGCATGAAATTTTGTCATGTTGTACCATCATTTTGTATATTGGTTTAAGCCAATAAGAATACAATTTGGTCGGCTAAATTTCAAATTGCCACCCATCCTCGTTCGTTCAGTTTCCAGGTAGATACCCAACAGGGTGCACCATGAGAAGGTGAGGATTGAACATTAGGTCAGAAGCCGTGGTCGGTTCTCCGCATTCCTTTAAAGGCTATGTGGAGGTCTCCTCTCAGTTATACAGCTTTGACCCTTAAGCTCCCCTAAATGAATTTAATGTAAATATATTTGTCTATTTTTTTTATAAATTAAACAATGTTGTTTTGTATTACAGTTCTCTTGCCATATTAACAAGACTACAATAAGTGAAAGTAATATATACAATTTTTAAAAGTTTGGGAAAACTAGAATTGTTTTCTTGATGAATGAGTATATTGGAAAGAAAACAGAAATACTAATATGATGCTTGTGGTACAAATCTTACCTGGCTTTATTTATAGGTGCAGGAAAAACACTAACGAAAATAGAAATGAATGAATCCTCTACTCCCTCACACATGCATTCATGACTTTTAAACATTAGATCTTCTGGGATTAAATACAAAATATCTTGCAAAGGCATATTTAGTCAGACTAAGACATAACAGAGAACTTGCCAATTCTTGCCCTGGAAAGTCTAAAACACGTCTTCCATATTAATCAAATGTTTTGAGCTAATGGAAGTTCCCTATAGGAAATTGGTAGCAACAAATTTCCTTGCACACAATTACACATTGTTGATTAAGATATGATCTGTTAAGTTTTTAGAGTAAGGACAGTATGTCTTGCTACAAATTCACTTGGTATGTGACCTGTAGAGAGAGAAAGGTATTATTGTTATTAGAATGAGAGCAATAAAATCTAAGGCCTCAATAAAATTCTATCCCCAGATCATCTAGTCTTTGGGATTTCCTTGTCTGTCATTCTTTGAGTCTGTTTACCTGTTGGATGTGAATAGGAAAGGCAATAACATTCCAAGAGTCGTAGTTTCTCACAGTGCTGTTGTCTTTAAACAGGTATTCATGATGTTTTTCTGAAAGGAGTTAAAAATGTTTTGTATAGTGGATGTGTCTTTGCCATCCACACGGATTTGGGTGAAGGGGGGGTCCTTTTAAATTTGCATAATTTCATAAATTGCCTGTTGAAGAATTTTAGCAGGGACTATCTGCTAAGAGCTGCTTTATTCTTATTTTAAAATTCCTTTCTTCCACTTGTTTCTTCCTTTCCAGTTCTATCTCTATGTTGATATTTCTAAAGATGTCACTGCATTCTATACCATTGCATTGGTTTGCTCTGAACAAGCTTTTCTTTGTACTGGTGTTTTAATTTTTTAAAATTTTTTCCTTTTGAGCAGACCACATTCCTTTCCCCATTCAATCATGTTCTCTTTTGCTGCTCTTTGAATTATGACCTAATATCCCAGTCCTGATTAATATTCCAGTTTGAAAAAATGGAATTTGGTTGAAAATTAATGGAAAATCTGGCAGAAGTTTCAAGTGTACAGAATGGATCTCTACTTGTTCTGTTCAGGGGAATTTAAGTAGGACTGAATTATTATCTGATATATTGATGTCAAGATTCTTGATTTGAATTACTCTGTTTGATCTGAATTAAACATCTTTGAATCAAGCCGGGAGGAACCAGTACCTTGATTGTTGTAAGCCTAAAAATTATGATTGTGAATCCTCTGTATGTCTGATGGTTGAACATTATCAAGACATACTCTTAATTGTTCATATCCTGCTTTTCCACTTCTGAGGTCATCACTTCTTTTGTTTAAAGTGGAGTTTTTCAATACAGTTCATTCTCCCATTCTCCAGCTTCTGTGATGTAGTGGGCACCATAAAAGTATGGCTGCAATTCCTTGAAGAATTGTGATCCAACTCTTCTAATGGAGCATATATACATTTATAAACATTATTATACCTCCATGGTATTTCCAGTCTGTTGTCCATTCTTTATTTTAAAATTATGTGAGATGCTCAAACATCATCTAAATCTAAACAGGAATGATGGATTAGTAATTCCAAGAATCTGGAGGACCCATCTACAACCTATATAGCATCCAAAACATGATGTCAAAACCCCAACACATCATCAAATTCCTGACATGTACCCTCATGGGGTGTGTACAGGATATGAGAGTACTACATGAAAAATTTACATCATTACTAACTTCATAACTACAATTTTCCTCCAAATCAGTCTGTTAGCTGTCATGACTCCAACATTATCAGATCTTATATTTCTATCTTCTAAGACACTTTTTACTGTATCAATCCACATATATCTTAGTCTTCCTCTGGGTCTTTTTCTTACCAACCTGACAGAGAACACTTGTTTTGCTAATCTTTTCTCTCCCATTCTGTTTGTGACCATACCACCTAAGATTAGCTCTGCTAACACATTCCTGGATGCTAACAATGTCTAGTTCTTTCCTAATATCCTCATTTTTAAGATGATACTGCCATTGATGCCATCTGTTCATGTCCGTAATCTTTTTCAGGACTCTCATATCTATGGTCTCTAGTCTTTGGTCAAGTGTTTTACTTCTGATCCAGCTCTCAGATCCATAAGTTAAAACTGGTTTAAACACTGTCTTGTATACAGCTAATTTAGTGTTTGGGTTAATTTCTCTCTTATTCCATTTACATTTATTCAGTTGACTTCCTACCAGCTTTGTTGATTCTGTTGTCTATTTCCATATTTAATTTACCATCTTCACTAAAAATCGTGCCTAAGTAGCTGAAATGTCTTACTTGTTCTATAGATTCTACATTCACAATGCAGTTGATATTTTCAATGCTTCTGCCTATTTTCATTGTCTTATTATTGCTGACCTTCATACCAAATCTATTACAACAGTTATTCAGTTTAGTCAGGGAAGCTTGCAAACTTGTAGCGGATTTATTTATAAGTATAACATCATCCACATAAAGCAAAGAGCTGAGATTAATATCTCCAATTTTGATATCAAGTTTAATACCACTTTCCTTCATAATGTGACCCATACAGTTATTGAATAACAGAGGGGGATTGTAAAAATAATCATATTAAAAATTCTGAATATTTTTACGTATTAATTATGCTTGTTAGTTTTTGTTTTCATACACGCAAGGTCTGCACTTGTGATGTGCTCGTTATGAAAATGTTATATTAGAAGTAACATGTAAAGAAGTAAAAATATTGAAGTACTTACTAAACTGATTATTTGTGTTACTTATAAGAAAGTTTGTTGTATTTTAAAATGTTGAATTTTGTATTTTGTGAAAGACTTTCTCTTAGCGCTAATGGATACAGCGAGTCAGCCATTTTATTGCAGTGCGTAGTTTCTGACTTTTGTGGAGTGCGCATGCTCCCGGAGAGGATTTGATGTGTGATTGACAGCTGACAAGGAAAGCGTTGCGTATCCAAGTTACAATTGTAAACAAGAGAGCGTTCGGAAGTTTTTTAGAACACTGGCCGAGATATATTCAAGTTGGGAGGAACTTGATTTTTTTGTGCGGCAGTCAGAAGGAAATTTCATAATGTATTCCGAAAAGGGAATAGTGAAAATAATAGGTTTCAAGCAGGAATAAGTAAAGAATAAAAAGGAAATCTTGAAACTGTAAGTTTTTATAAATTGGCCGGTAAATATTCAAGTTAGAAGGAACTTGATATTTTTTTGTGTGTGGCAGTCGGAAGATATTTTATAGTGTATTCCGAAAAGGGAATAGTGGAAATATTAGGTTTCAAGGAGAAATAAGTAATGAATAAAAGGAAATCTTGAAACTGTAAGTTTTTATGGTGAAATAAGTTAAGACTGTCAATTTAGTATTGTGAATGAAAGGAGAACTTGTTGCTTACATTCTAAAGTGAATGTTTTTCTTAGAGAAAATATTGATAAGGAAGTTTTATAAGTATTAAGAATGCCTGAAAGTGAAAGTTTAGAAAATATATTGATTAAGAAGATTTTTAGGTATTAAAGGTGCCTGATCTGATGAGTATTACTACTAAAAGGAAAACAGGATATAGTCAAGAAGACTTTATGTGTGTTATATTGATTGATGAAAAGGATCCTGAAAATGAAGTACAGAGCCTTGTAACTTCTGGAAAAGAGCCTTAACAGAAAGAGAAAAAGACTATGAACATTTTTTTGTGATTGTGAAAGAAAAAGCGTTTAGTCTTAAGAGTAAGTTTATATTTTTAAATAAGGCCTTGGATCCATATAATCTGTAGTTATAGTTATGTGTTATTACTAGAAGTGTATATATATTGTTTTAGTTTTATTAAATGTGTTTATTTTGTACTTGGTATTGAGTCAATGATTAGTTGGATTCTGGAAGAGTGAGTTAAAGTCATTACACCAATTGGAGTAAACTCTTTGTGCAAATATAATAACATATAGGGACACTCGGAGTCAAAATAAAAATAATTGTTAGTAAAAGAAATTTATATAATATTTCACCTCATAAGTATATAGAGAGAATAATAATATACATAAAGAGGGAAATATATATAAAATACACATTATAAATAACATAACAGTTAGAATTGAAATACAGGAAGATGGTATAATGTGACCCATACAGTTATTGAATAACAGAGGGGGATAACATACATCCTTGTCTGACAACAGATTTAACATTATACCATCTTCCTGTATTTCAATTCTAACTGCTGACTTACAACTCAAATAAAGACTAAGTATTGCTTGATATAATGCACCATACAACTGTAGCATTTTAAATAACTTCTCTCTTGGCACCCTGTCCTATGCCTTTTCCGGATCTACAAAACTTAAATACAGATGTTTGTTATATTCCCATGATTTTTCAACTATTTGTCGTAAAGTGAAAATCTGATCATGACAGCCTCTGTTTGGCCTGAATCCAGCTTGTTCTTCACCAAGCTTCTCTTACACAATCCTTCAACCATTTCTCAAGTATACCTGCGTAAATTTTACCAGGAATACTCAGTACAGAAATACCTCTGTAATTCTCACATTCACTTTTATTTCCCCTTTTATTTATATATGGGCACTATGAGAGTGTACTCCAATCATTTGGAATTTTTCTCTCAGTCCAGCCCTTCTGAGCTATGCAGTGCAGCCACTATAAAACTTTTATACCTCCATGCTTGAACATTTCTGGTCAAATATCATCTATTCCAGTTGCCTTTCCACATTTCATGGCTTTTTCTTCAAGTATTATTATTATTATTATCATTATTTGACACCTCTAAAGAGTCCAAGGACTCATCAAGGGAGGGCACCTGCTCTACAACTCTGTCTCCACCACTCAATCTACCAACTGACCAGAAATCCACCAACGCCATCTACTGCTGACCACCGCCACTGGTATTTTCACAGATAATCACTAATATCCATGCCCATGGTGGGATTCGAATCTGCAGCCTTTTGGCTGGAGAGAGGATATGCTAACCACTCGTCCAGCCAGGCTGACATATGGATATGTATTCCTGACTGCATGCTTAGTCAGTGTTTTTTTTTACCACTGTGCTTACACTTATTGTTTCATTTAGCAATTTTTTGAAGTAATTGCTCTATACTTCAAGGATATCTTTTTCTCCAGTTTTCATGTCAACTTTATCTCTCAAATTCCTTTTACAGCACTCTTTCCTCCATTTTGCTTCTTTGCCAACCTCCAGAATATCTTGCTGACTTCTTGATATTTATTTTGTATGTTTTTTTTTTGTTTTTTTTTAAGTTGGGCCCATATACAGGAGGTTGGCTGGTCAACCTATAGTACATTAGTACCATATATGAGTGATGGGTTGTGAAAGGAGAAACTTGTTTACATTTGATTTGAACGCCTGTATATTGTATTCCTTGGGAAATACGTCAGGGGGAAGACTGTTTCACAGTACTGCAGTAGCAGGGATGAATGAGGAGGAGAAGAAACTTGTTCTGTGGGTTTCGAGGTGTACTGTAAAAGGATGTTGAGGGCGGCAGTTGTACATGTTCCAATGGGCTTGGTACAGGGTGAGGAATTATTGATGCTGTTTCAGATGAACCTCCCGTGAAAGTATTTATAGAATATACAGATTGCAGAGACCAAGCGTCAATGTGAAAGTGAGAGGAGCGAGTTGGTTAAGGATTGGTCATTTATTAGTCTAATTGCTCTCCTCTGTATTGAGTCAAGCATTTTGAGGGAGCTTTTTGGAGCCCCACTCCAGATGTGAGAGCAGTATTCGAGAGCTGGGCAGATTTGTGACTTGTATAGTGTTAACAGCTGTTTAGAGGAAGTAGCGTCTTGAGCGAAAGAGAAAACCTAGTTTTTTGGAAACTGAGGATGCAATGGTTGTGATGTGTTTATGCCAGGAGAGGCTTGATGTCAAGGTAAGATGCCGAGAAGAGAAATTTCGTCTTGTCTGTGAATTTGAGTGTTATTGAAAACAATGCTGGGGGAAAATGGTTCTTTTTTGTGAGAAATAAGACATAACTGGGTTTTACTAGCGTTGAAGTTGACAAGGTTGTCTGAGCCCCATCGGAGGATGGCTTGGAGGTTGGAATTAAAGGCAGTAGTGGTTGATGTTCTGTATATGAAGTGAGTTGTGTAGGGTAGAGTTTATCAAATGAAAGGGAGGAATGTAGTGCGCTGTAATCTGCAAAACTGTGTATTCGGTTAGAGGTCAACTGAAGTAGGTCATTGATATATAGAAGGAAGAGGGTCGGTGAGAGAACTGAGCCTTGAGGGATTAGTTGTATGGTGGGAGAATAGGGAGCCATCTACCATCACACATAGCGTGTGTTCAGACAGGAAGCTGGCAATCCATCTGCAGAAGTCCTGAGGCAGTTCAAATGATGGGAGTTTGCTTAGTAAGCCTTTGTGCCAGACTCGCTCAAAGGCTTTGGAGATATCGAGTGCAACTACTTGGGATTCGCCGAATTTCTCCATAGCGCTTGTCCAGTGATCAGTGATGTATGAGAGTAGATCTCCTGTTGAACGGCTTTGGCGGAATTCGTACTGGGGGTCGCTTAATAGCCGGGTACCTTCAAGGTAGATTAGGATTTGAGAGTTGATGATTTTCTCCATTACTTTAGATAGGACTGAAGTGAGTGAGATAGGGCGGTAGTTAGATGGGTGATTTGTCACCCTTTTTAGGAATGGGTTGAATATAGGCCAGTTTCCAGGTTTTGAGATATAAACCAGTGGAGTAAAAGAGTGTGTACAGGTGACATAGGATAGGAGTTAGTTCAGATGCACAGACCTTCAGAATAATTGGAGGAATTCCGTCTGGGCCAGGAGACTTTTTTGTGTCTAATTTAGACAGCAGGTTTGTGATGTCTTTTTGGCAAAAGGATGTAGGAGCATTGTATGTTGGGCAATTGGAATGACTGGAGGGCATTTGCCATTGTCAGTTATGTGTGCATTGGAGGCAAAGTGTGATGCCAGGAGGTTAGCCTTTTCTATGGGTGATGTTGCAAATGAGCCATCTGGGTATGATAGAGGTGGGAATAGTCTAGGGCAAAAGTTACGGCCAATTGCCTTGGCAAGGGACCAAAAGCAACGACTTCCATTTGAGCGGGCTGCAAGCTTCCTGCTTTTTGTCCATTCAAAATCTGTTTCGGAAGTATTGATAGTTTTCTTGCATTTGTTTCGGGCTTCAGTGTAGGCATTGAATGAGGATGGGGTTCTTGATTTGAGCCAGTTGTGCTATGCCTGATTTTTCATTTGTACTGCCTTGGCACATTTTTTGGAGAACCAGGGTTTAGTTAGGGGACGGCAGGTCTGAGTAGTGTGGGGAATATATGCTTTTATGCCAGCGAGGATCACTTTGGTAATGTGTTCGGTGCATATGTCTGGACTGGAAGACCGGAAACAATAGTCTAACCATGGGAATGAAGCATAGTAGTCTTGGAGACTGTCCATTTGGCACTATTATAATGCCAAACTACTCTTGTGTGGTAACTGTGTAGGTATTGTTGCATGGGGGAGGAGATAAGCACTAAGTTATGGTCAGAATTACCCAGGGGACTTACTACATTCACTACATATTTGGAGGGGTCATTAGTAAGGAAGAGATTGTGGGTATTTGGGGAGTGGTTTGGGTTATCTGGTCTTCTGGTTGGTTTTTGAACAATTTGTGTGAGGTCATTAGTGACTGCAAATGTTTCGGCATCTCTGCCTGCAGGATCTGTATGACTGGAAGAGGAAAGCCAATTGGTGTTATGGACGTTGAAATCACTCAGGAGGATGATTTCACTATTTGGGGAGTGGGACTGGAGAAAATCAACTTTTAAGGAGAGGAAATGGAAGAGCTCTGAGTGATTGGTGGTGTTAGGAGAGCGATAGAGACAGCAGATGAATTTGACTGAGTGGGGGAGGGATATCTTCAGCCAAAGAAGGCCGAAGTCAGGCAATTCCAAGCTAGTTGTTCTCTGGCAAGGTATATCAGAGCAAATATATGCATAGACGCCATCCATGGGTCGAAAGGAATTAAATAGTGTATACTTAGGAAGGTTGAGATGAATAGTGCTGGGGGGGGAGGTGAGATTTGAGTTTCGGTTAAAAAGAGTAGGTGGGGTTGGTGGATTGCAGGTGGTAGTGGATGCTGTTGAGGTTAGAGTCGAGGCCACAGATGTTGAAGTGGATATGCAAGGTTCTGTAAGGCATGGATTTGACCCCAAGGGTCCTGCATGTTTCCTATGCAGTGCCTGCATGCTGGTGTTCTTGGTGGCTACTGGCGTCACTTGGTTTTTGTACTAGTTTGGATTGTTTGTAGTCTATTACCCGACTGCTGCCTCCATTTTGGCGTTTCTTCTAGTTGTTTTCGGAGTTCGCATCTTTGTTCTCTCTGGGCAAAGGTTAAATCAGGTCGAGCACGTATGAGCGACTGGGGGCAAGTGTCCTTTAGTGCTCTTACCAAAGTCTTCCTATGACTTTTGTTTAGCTAGTTTTACATAGTGTTTAGCTTTCTTACATTTGTTTCTATATTCTCTAAAAGCACAAGTTGACTTATTTGCCAGGAACTTTTGATATGTTTTCTTCTTTTTCATCATGCCTCTAACTTCCTGTGTCCACCATGGAGTTCTGATTTTTCTATCCTTGCAAACAACCTCACCACATTCCTCTCTGGCTGAATCAATCAAATGTTTTATTCAGGGCTTGCCATTGAGTGTCCAAGGTTTGGTTCCTGTTCTCAAATTCTCTCATTTTTTCTTCAATAATGTTTGTGAATTTTAGTCTACAGTTCACATCTGAGAGCTGCTCAACTTTTATTTGCTTTAAAACTTTCTTACATGTTCCTCTTTTCGATACGAAATTCAATTTTAACTTTGAAGACTAAATGGCGATCACTTCCAATTTTTAATCCTCTGGACACTAGTGTCCTGAACCAGGGAGAAAACATCACTATCAACAATAACATGATCAATGAGACTTTTCTTATACCTTGCCTCTTCTCTCCATGTCAATTTGTGCACATTTTTATGTTGGAACATGATGTTAGTAATAACCAGTCCATGTCTTGAGCAGAAATCCAACAAGTATTTGCCATTATTATTAGCTTTGCTCTTTTCTCCAAATTTTCCTGAAATATTTTTGTATGTCTGATAATCATTTCCTACTTTGCTATTTAGATCCCCAACAATGACCAACTTTTCATTTTCATTGTGTCAATTGCTTTCTGTAAAGTCTCCGACAATTCCTCCACTTCTACCTTAGTAGAACCTTCTGCAGGACCATAGGCACAAATAAGTCTCATTGTCCAGTTCTCTGTTCTGATATTTGCCTATATCACTCTACTTGATATTCCATGCCATTCAAGAAGATTAGCCTCATATTTAGTGTTGAATACTATGGCTACTCCTTCTTTTCCTTGATTGTCATTGCCTGAATATAACATTTTATATTTATTGCACAGAAAGATCATCAGTTTTTCTCTTTTTTGTTTTGGTCACCTCTATTATGTTGATCTGGTATTCCTTAGCTAGCTCTATTTCTTTGCCATTCAGTTGAGTTGGGGTATGTTTTTGGATTTGTTCCAGTAGCTGACTTTTTGCTGTTCACCCTGGTTCCCTGGCAAAAACAACAGGGATCTTATTTAACCATGCGACACTCCAGCTGGCATGAAATTCTCTCATGTTATACCATCATTTTATATTGTAGTTTAAGCCAATAAGAATACAATTTGGTCGGCTAAATCCCAAATTGCCAATCCATTCCTTTAAAGGCTATGTGGGGGTCTCCTCTCAGTTATAGAGCTTTGATTCTTGGGAAGTGAGAGGCAAATTCTTTGCACGGAGAGCAGTAGAAAAAAGGAATGCCAAAGAATGTGACGAGTGTAGTAAGTGAATACATTTAATACATGGTTCAATGATTTTTGTGTGACTCAGTAACTCACTCACAAGAAAACCTTAATATAAGAGTACTGTAGAGATGTGTTTAATGTAGTTCCACTATAAAACTTTTATTTTTTTATCATCTGTATATTATTATACTGAGGTGTATAAAAAAAATTACTTTATTTTGTTAATTTATATTTTTGTATATATATTTATTATTATTATTTTTATTTTTTCACCAGTGGTCAGTCAGGCTACGATAAACAATTAGCAAAACATTTACATGCATCTTACTTTTGTGTAGTGGTATGTAGCTTGTGTCCTGTGCATATGTTTGTGTTCCTGATGATGACCTCAATACAGATCTCGAAATGTTGGATGTTATTTCATTATTATAAGTCAAGTAATTGCTCGAACACGTGTTTTTTGTCTTCATAAATTCTTCACTATGAAGTCTCTTGTCAAGATTTATCCCTCTTATGGAAACATCCAAGGAAGTGGGGAGGGGTCAAGAATATGGTTAGGCCTTCCAAAGTTCAAATAAGACAAGAGCATGTATTTATTTTTTAAGGTTTTTATATCTGCAGAATTGTCTCTTGGAAAAACAACCTAATATTATGGTGTAGCATACGTTTCCATATGGCTTCTTGTTTAATTTTCTGTGGAATCCTTTTACGTTTAATGAGGCAATGCAGTAGGGAGATGATATGATTAGGGAAATGTAACTGGTCAGTCTTTAACCTCTAGATTTTGGATGAAACTAATGAGGTCTTCAATTTTTGCAAAGAAGCAATTATGTGTACTACATCTTGCAATTTTTTTCCCTATCTTGTTGCAGTTTCTTGCCATTATTTCAATTTCGTGAAATAATTTCAATTTCTTGGCTGCTCTTCTTGATTTGGAAACTAGTTATTTTATTTTATTTTTTTGTTTGTTTCATGTAGATGGTATTCATACTAAGGGAATATTGCAGTAGTGTACTTCATTATTATTTTCTTTAATTGTAGCTGCTTTCCTTTTATCAACATGAGATGGTTCCTCATTATCCATGAACTCTTCTGAGTCTTAATTTGAAAATCCACAACCTTATCTGTCTTTACATTTCCTATCATTTCTGTTCCTTTTTTTTTTTTATCTTGTCTTTTAATTTCTTACGTTTATCTTCAGTTTTTCTATTAATTCATCTTTCCTTTTCTGTGGTCTTGTATAGATACGAAGATCTTTCAGATTGAAGATTGATTATTTTTTCTTGTAGAAGAAAAAATAATCCCCTTTGCTTGCCTTTGGTCTTATCTGTTCATTTGTTTATACTAAATTTGTTGTTATTAATTTTACCTAATGTTGTCCTTCAGTTGACAAGGAAGGTGGCTCTTGCTGTGCTAATTTCTGTACAATGTTATGCACTTTTTTTGTGATTTTACCAAGTGTAGTTGTTTGTTTGAAAGTACCCTTTTTGCTATACTAAATCAGATGATATGGAAACTCTTCATTATTGCCTTCTGATGTATGTGCTGCACTAACAGGTTATACTGATGTTCTCACTCTTTCTGCAAAAGTTCTGAGGGGGGGGGGACTGTAGAATTTGATTTTCTGACCTTTTCCATTTCTAGAAGGATTTGGGACATTGACTGGCAATATGTCTGATCTCTACACAGACAAAACATTCAGCCTTGAGGCAGTTATTACCCAGGTGATCACATGAGCTCAGTGCAGGCACTGTCTCTGCACCTCTGGATAGTTCACTATTACTCGTTGTATTGTACCATCTTGGCAAAATTTGGTACTGGCATCTTCCTCTCCCCCTTCTTTATGGGGTACCTGTCTGTAGTGGGAAGGACCTGCTTCCAAGTGATGGTACTGGCCCTTTTCGTTCTTTCTCTTTATCTTTGCTTTTCTTTGCTCTACTTCTCCTGAATCGTTTATGCTATCCTGTCTTCCATACTACCATTGCTGGGATCCAACACTCTGATGCTGTGTTTATTGCATTGCGATCCATGGACATCCAGAAGGGAAGGAAGGCATCCTGGTAGTGTTGCTCTACTTTTGTCCCTGCTTCAGCAAGACAGGCGGTTCTGGATGGCCCAGCCAGGAACAGTAGGCTAGTGGGCTTGCCTGCAAGGATCAGTGGTGTTGCACCATGATCCAGGGGTCGGAGCCCAAGCACTTGCTATAGTGCTGGTATAGCATCTGGGGTATCCCTAGCATTCCTCTCCCAAGTGCAGTCATTGCCTGCTGGTGAGTGGGCATCCATGTGTGGCTTTGTGGTTGTGGGACTGGTGCCAAACAAAGCATGAATTTTTCATCCTCAAATTTTTCAGGACTCTCACACTCAATACTGATACTGGCTATCACTTAATTACAGAAGCAAAAAAAAAACAAACAAAAGACCTGTAACAATGATATAAATGTACTACCAGTTTTATCATCATCCATGCAACAGGTGAAAAGTCAATAAGCAAAGTGAAAATGCCATGCTTCTTTATTCAAAAAGGGTTTAGCAGGAGTGGCAGGATCTCCTAGAACGGTTCAAAAAAAAAAAAAAAAACTGATCTGGTGATATCTTTGTGGAAACATCATGTCAGCAGCACTCAGAAAAATTACTTAATACAATATCAATGGATGGAATACCAGTTACAGTAATACCTCATATATTGCTAAACTATTCTATAATAGAGGATTGATATCAGAATTGGATCTTCTTGATGTTTCAGTTGGGGGTGGTAAATATGATCAGAGCTTAAAAATTAGAGAATGACTGGTATGAGACACATCATGATATGTAGAGATGGTTATCTGGTTTCTACCAGGAACATCATCCTTACTTTTGATACACCTAAACCTTCAATATCTGTAAAAGCAGAATATCTTAATTGTTCTGTTAGGCTGTATATCCCTAATCCACTGAGATGCTTTAAATGTCAGAAATACAGTCATGCCTGAATTGTCTATTGTGGCTCTACCACATATGCTTGATGTGGTAGTAAAGAGCATGATAATAAACCTTGCTCTGCAAAGAAAGTTAAATGTGTTAACTGTCAGGGAGATCATCCAGCCTACCTCCGTGCATACCAGAGATGGAAGGATAAAAAAGAAATACAAAATATAATAGCAGAACAAAATGTATCAGAAAGCAAAGAGGAAGCTAACTTCCACCACAGCTATCCTGAAATGTTATGCTGAAAAAAGTGACAATTAAGAAAATATCAGTAGCAACTCAAACCCATATGTCTATTACATTTTCTGATAATTTCCTCATACCTGAACTTTTACACTATATCATGAGTGAAATGGGTCAGGCAAACCCATTCCACTCAATCATCACTCATGAAATAAAAAATCTAGTCTTCACACCCCTGCTAACCACACTCTTACCCAACTTCCAGGGATGACCTCTTGTTCTTCCCTCTCTAACCATGTGTTGAAATATTTCATTTGTATTAATCCTATAAGATCCTTTAAGTAACTTAAATGTTTCTATCATACTCCCCCTTCTTTTTTTTTTTTTTTTTGCCTATCAACCAACTTTTGCAATCTGCAAACCCTCAATCTATCCTCACAGAGAGCATTCCACAGACGACTCATCATCTTGGTCACTTGCCACTGGATCCTCTTCATCAATTCCTCATCCCCAAGAAACCTAAGTACATTCACACCAATAGCTTCCATTATTTCTTTAACACACACACACACACACCAAAGGCATGTGTGGCAGTTTGATGTGTGTGTAATACTGAGCCTCCAAATTCATAGAAAAGATGTTAGTCCACGTAGGATGCTGCAGAAGAGACTATTTTTAGGGCATAGTTATTATTATTACACAGGCATCTCAATGGAGTCCTAAGACTAATTGTGGGAGGCTCACACGATAGATATTGTGTTGATAGTTTGAGCCTCCCACAATTAGTCTTAGGACTCCATGGAGATGCCTGTGTAATGATAATAACTATGCCCTAAAAATAGTCTCTTCTGCAGCATCCTACGTGGACTAACATTTTTTCTATGAATTTGAAGCTCAGTATTACACAGACATCAGACTGCCACACATGCATTTGGTATGTGTGTGTTGTGTTAAAGAGATAATGGAAGCTATTGGTATGAATGTTGACAACATTACTTGCACCCAAACATAGCAACATTCCTCCTAGTAAGTTTACACTCTGTCCTGTAACCTCTCTTTGTCAACTACAAAAGTCATACTCCATTATCTGTCTACCTGCAATTGTTTAATGTACACAGAGCAGCTTGCTCTGATTTCTTGCCCATCTGTATTGATGGTTTAAGATCTGAGACCTCTGTTGGTTGTGCTGCTGTGTTTCCTGACATTACTGTATCCTACCTAATTGCAGTAATTATATAGCAGAGTTAGATGTCATTCAGTTTACACTTGTGTATACAAAAGAAAAATGTTATCAAAAGTAATTTATACAGCTTCATTGAGTTATTTACAGGCCAGCTTGTCTCCTGTGTATAATCCACACCCAATGTCAGAAGTCTGTCACAACCACATCTGGATTACTTGGTATATGGGACTGTACAATTGTTGTATGAAATGAAGACCCTTAATTTTGATATTTATTTATGCTGGATTCCCAGCCACATTGGAATTAAAGGAAATGAGATTGCAGATGCATCTGCTAGATAGCTCATAATTTTTCCATGTACTGTTTGACAGACTTCAGACATCTTATAAGATCAAAACTAATTACCCAATAGCAGTCTTCATGAAAGAAAGCATTGCTTGAGATTAAGACTGAAATTAAGCAATGGCAATCTAGTCAATATAGAAACAGAAGAGAGGAAATTGTTCTTGCTATGCTCTTCATAGGTCACAGTCATGTTTTGTTGTTGTTATCGCTACTGAAAGATAAGTCATTTTTTCATGTTTAGTTAATCAAATTAGGTTAACTCATTGTAGTTTTTGTTTTATACAGGTGTGTGATTGAGTGTAGTTGTTTAATTTGTAAGTAAAGGTTGTGTTTTTTTTTGTTTAAGTATGATATTGTTCATATGGCACCAATGCATGGTAGAACAATGGCAGCAAAGACATTATTGTTGGGAGATTTGAATTTATATGATTTTGTACAGTGAAATGTGTTTATAAGATATATTCATCATGAAAATTAAAGGATTTATGGTAGGAGAGCGAAACAGGTGACACGGGGGGGGGCGTAGGCGCCAGGGTCCCACCCCCCTACCCCCCTAGTATAGATATAAGTTCAGAACAAACATCATGTAATACTCCTCTTCTTCTTCTTCCTATCATGGAATATAGGCCATGTGGCCTGTTCCGGTCTCATGCCATCTCTTTCTTGGTCTTCCGATTCTTCTTTTTCCACTTATTTTGTATCTGTATAATATTTTTGGTAGTCTGCTGTTGTCCATTCGATTTAAATGTTCTAGCCATTTTTGTTTATACTGTCTTATGTCTTAGTAATTAATTGGTTTGATTTTTAGGGATTGTAAGATTTCTTCATTTGTTTTGTGGTCTCACTTGGTATATCCAGCTGTTTTTCTGAGGAACTTCATTTCTGCTGTTTGAATTCGTTTTTCATCTTTCCTTTTCATGGTCCATGTTTCGCTTCCGTATAGTAGAGTTGGTTTTGACAAGACATTATATAGTCTGATTCTAGTGTGTTTTTGTACCAGGGATGGCTTAAATATACTATTTATTATGCCATTTACTTTGACAAAGTTTGATATTTTAGTGTCTATGTCTTTTTCTTCTTCGTATGATAGATCACATCCCAAGTATCTGAAAGTGTTTACTTGTTCTAGTATTTTATTATCTATCACTATTTTACTTCTTATTGGGTTTTCTCCTTTGAATGCCATTATTTTTGTTTTTTCTTTGGATATTGTCATATTATATTGCTTTGAGATATCATTTAATGATTTTAATGATCTTTGTAAGTCATCTTCTGATGTAGCTAATACTATTTGATCATCTGCAAATAGTAGTGTATCTATCTTCATTTGCGGGGTCCAAATGGGTTATGCTGTTTCCAGATGGTTAATATTTCATTTATATATATATTGAAAAGCAGAAGTGAGAGGGTACATCCTTGTCGTACTCCTCTTGATATATCTTTCCATTCTGAGGTGTGTTCTAATTTAACTGCTATTTTATTTCCTGTATATATTTCTTGAATAGATTGTAAAAGTTGGTTTGGTATGTTTAAATTGGTTAATATTTTAAACAATTTTTGTCGACTAATTTTGTCAAACCCTTTTTCATAATCAATAAACGCCACATGTGTTTCTTTTTGAAATTCTCTTCTCTTTTCTATTAATAATTTTAAAGTAAAAATTGGATCTATGCAGGATCGGCCTTTTCGGAAGCCATTTTGTTCTTCTAGTAATTTGTTTTCTACAATGCTGCTTAGTTTCTCTTTTAATATTCCTGCATATATTTTATATCCTGTATTCAGCAGGCTAATTCCCCTATAATTATTGCAATTGTCTTTATTTCCTTTTTTATAGATTGGGATGACCAGTGCTTTTTTCCAAGAGTTAGGGGTTTTTCCGGACATCCAAACCATATTAAAAAATTTCAAAAGTCTTTCATTAAATTTTTCACCTGCATTTTTGTATAGTTCTATATTTATATTGTCTTCTGGCATTTTCCTATTTTTCATCTTCTTTATTATATTTTTCAGTTCTAACATTGTGATATTTTCTATTAGGTCATTCTTTGTCTTATAAAATTTTAATTCATTGTTCTCATCTGTCCAGAGATTTTGGAAATAGGTCACCCATTTTTCTAAATCTATTGTTTGTATTTTTATCTTTTCTTTTATTTCTTTATTCATGTATTTTATTACTTTATAGGTTTTGGGTTGTGGCTTAAATAAATCCTTTTCTAGTTCTGTTACGAAATTGTTCCATCTTTCTCTATGTTTTTTTCCTTACTTCTCGTTTTGCAATTGCACTATTTCTTTTATACTCTATTTCTGCTTCTATTGTTTTGGAATTTAGCCATTTCTGGTAACTGTCCTTTTTGGTTTTTATTATATTTTCTATTTCTTTGTTCCAGTCTCGTAGTCCTCTTTTTCTAATCCATTTGTGCTTTATTCTTAAGGTTTCTGTTGCTGCTTTTGTGAGAATTTGTTTCAAATTTTCCCATTCATCTTCTATGTCACTTGATTCATTTGTGGTTTCTGTTTTTAAGTTTGTGCATTTTTGATATTGTAGTCTAACTTGAGGATCCTGTAATGAAGAAATTTTGTAGCTTGGCTGGTAAGAATTTTCAATTCTATGTGTTTTTAGCCACTTTGGTTTAAAACGAATTTTTGCTGATACCATATAATGATCAGAGTTTAATTCAAAGCCTCGATATGCTCTTAGGTCTAAAATTAACTCCGCTAATTTAAAATTTGTGATAACGTAGTCAATTACTGATTTGTATCCTCTGGCTGACCAAGTATATTTATGTATTTCCTTGTGTTTAAACATTGAATTCATTATTCTCATATTATTATAAATGACAAAATCGTGCAATCTGCGACCATTTTGATTACATGTATCTTCGCCAAATTTACCTATGTTTGTTTTGTATTTTTTGTTTCCTATTCTGGCATTTAAATCTCCTGCTAGCAGTAAATAGTCAGTTTTGTTTGTTTTATCTATGGCATTCTGTAATTCTTTATAAAATATATTACTGTCTTCTTCTTTTCCCTCTTCTGGTGCATATGCACCTATTATTGTTATGTGGCCTCTTAATGTCTTGAGTCTAATTTCTATTAGTCATGTAATACAAAAGTAGAAAATGCTCAATTTTCTGATTGTGAAATGTCAGAAGTTAAACATTTATAACTTTTCAATTTTTAGTAATATATGTATAGTTTTAGTTCATGCGCATAAGAATTCCAATAAAAGATATCCTTTGAAATAGAAAACTGCTTTTGATGATATACACTATTCTCTGTACTAATTATAAAGATATGAAGTTTGTATTCCAAATTATAAAATCATCATAAATATAATTTGTTTTATCTTAATTTGTATATCTTAATATCTTTTAACATAGTGTTTCTAATTATGTGTGCTTTAAAGGGTCCATTTAACACCTTCAGACTTCCGCAAGATAAGGACTGCGATTGGACAGGTCTTAAATTTAGTCCTGATGGAAAAACAATCTTGATATCAACCAATGGACAAATCATTCATCTTAGTGATGCCTTTCAAGGAAATCCTTTGCAAACTTTTATGGTAAATATTACATATGAGCAAGTATTTTGCTTGTCTTTCTTTCATACTGGAATTTTAACACGTTCGCTGCCAACTATGAGTATACTCGTATGTCGATTTACCAACCTCCTATGCCAAACATGAGTTAACCCTTAGTATAATTACGTTAATTTGGACCCTTGGATTCTGAATAAAGCAGAGAGCACTGGGGGCTTGATAGAAGCGAAATAATTTCAACTAAAATATAGTATATTATATATGTGCCTCAGAAGCCAATTATGAATATACTCATATGTCGATTACCAACCTCCTATGCCAAGCGCGAGCTAATCCATAGTAAACACATAATTTGTAAATCAATTTAAAACTGATAAAATCAATAAAAATTATAAAATGAAATCAATAAAATAAAAACCAATTTATTCAAATTACGAATGATACACTTTAAAACAATTTTCCACGCACGATGGTGGTTTTTCCTGGCAAACAGGACAATAATTACGTGTTTCGCACGTCGTTGTTTCTTTCATGTACATACTCAGCATGGCTTTGTCGGCGAATATTTTTTTCTGTAGGAGGCAAAATTTCCAAATAATGAAGATCCTGAATCCTGCTGATATTCTGTGATGCTGTAAACTCATCCATTCCAACAAAAACTGAGATAAATTGATCTCTAAATTTTAACGCAGTCATTGCGTTTCCAGTAATCATATTATAAAATTTATGCACATTTTGAATGTGTATATATATATATATACATATCAAAAATGCGTATTGCCAGTTTCTTTGGCCATCTAATTGTCTTTCGTAAAGGTGAATAGTAAGAAAGCATGTGATCAGAAAGATCGATGCCTGACATTCCCAAAATAGTCCCTTATGATATTTGGTTTTAATTGAATTTTACCATTCCGATTTTTTGCTTCAACCATTTCAAATTTGTGCATATTTGAAATGGAAAGAACTTCCCTCTTATCCTTCCATTTACGATGATGAATTCATTAAATTCATCATCGCTCATATTAGCATAAGCTTCTAATTCATTATCAGCAAGTTTTCTTTTACTGGTCCTGGCGAAACTGAAGGTTTTTAGAGACTAGACACAATAAACACATTCTTCAGTGCATGTAATATATGGTTGGGGGTGATATGAGATTACTTGTAGTTGGCGTATGAAACAAAATTCTGTTTGATAAGCCGGCTACAAGATTACTCGTAGTGACCTTGAAGACGCGAAAGCGCTTGGCGTGTGGGAACAAACTATGCCCAAGTAGCGTGGCAGCGAACGTGTTAAAGTTAAACTAATTTATTATTAGTGTGTCGATGAGTTAATATATATATATATATATATATAATATTATATAAATGTATATAATTCATATTTTTTCAAGCTATTTGACAAATTATATCTTTAATTTATTTGTCTTAATTGATAAAAAACATTGTGAAAGTTATATTTGCACGTGAGGACTCACTCATGTATCAGATAACAAAAGAAAAGGTAAAGCATCAGTTTTGTTCTGCTGACATTCTTGCTTGATTCTAGTGAAATTTTAAGTGTATAAGTTAAGGTGATGCACTGAAGAAGAGATCACAAGCTGTGTACTATATATTGATGAAAACTGAACTGTAGTACACTGATGAAGCCAGGGATTTGGGGGTGATTATGAACATGGAGTTGAAGTTTAGAGGGAATGTTACAAAGGTAGCCAAAACAGCACATCAGATTACTTGTTGCTGAAGAACACACAAGCAGGGATAGATAAGTTATTGTTCCCCTATATAAGACTTCAGTAAGGCCACATCTGGTGTGCAGATCTGGATCCCTGGATTCCATGAGGATAAAGAAATAGTGGAGAGGATCCATAGGCAAGTGACAAAGATTATGGCAGGTCTATGGAATACTCCCTGTGAGGATGGATTGATGGTCTGTAGCTTCAAAAATTAGCTAATAGGCTAAAAAGAGGAGACATGATAGGAGCATATAAGATTGACAATGAAGACTTTTGTTCAGAACATGGCAGGAAGGGAAAGAAGAGAGGGGGCATTCATAGAAATTTTGTAAGAGCATGGTAAGCAAGGATATTAGGACTAGATTTTTTGTTTGGAGGATGGGTGGAATGGGTTGCCAGAGGTTGCGAGTGCTTAGTCAGTGAATGAGTTTAAGAAGTGATATGATGGATAATGTGTGAATAATGTATCTCCCACAATGAACTTCTAACTCCATGGAGATACCTTTATAATAATAACTTCAAGCATTAATATGATAGGATATTCTTATAAAGTTTGGAAAAGCTTGTGTTTTTCTGAAGCTGTATTTGAGAACATATACCCTGCATTTAAATCTCATAAATTGAGTTTGAAATGAAAGGCAGTTTTAACTTGCCATTATTTTTGAGATGCATATTAGTGACTATTACGTTGACAGTTCTAGGTAGGGAGTCTGTAATCTGTAATTGCAGAATTGAGTTTTAAATACTGTAAATTTCAGTGAATTGCTAAGTTATGATTTTAAGTGGAGCATAAAATGAAGTAGCCTACCAGATGAAAAATATAGACAAGTATAAATGAAAGAGAGCAAAACAAGGCAAGAATGGGATGAAGTTAAATTCATCAGGACTGCTTAGGTAAGGAAAGTTTTTTTTTTTATAATAAAAAAAAAATACTGTACAAAGTGGAGAACATGTTTAAAACTTGCTTCATAATAAAAAAAAACTACCATGACATTACTTAGGTTTATATGAGACCAAGTTATTTCACTATGACAGACCATTAAGTCTAACAGGAAGATGATATATATATCTGCTAAGTCCCATCATCAAATTTCTGATATGTACCCTCTGGGAAAAGGTGGGAGAATTTTAGAATTGTACTACAAGGAAGTTATAATGATGAAAAGTTTGTCATTAACTTCCTATCAAGAATTTTTCTTCAATTATAACTGGTTTGTCAGGATTCCAATACTGTCACATCCTGTATGTCTGTCTTATAAGTCATGTTTTACTATATCAGCTCACCTACATCTTGTTTTTCCTCTTTTTCCTGCCATCCTGGCATATATTACTTGTTTCTTAACCTTTCTCAGTTTCTATTTAAGTGACCATACTACCTGAGATTAGATCTACTCACTCATTTCTGAATGCTAACAATGTTGTGTGTGTGTGTGTGATCCTTATGTGAGGTCCCCAGATCTCTGACATAGCAGTGCTATATGTGGGCAAGTAGTTAGAAAGAAGAAAGGAGTTTTATGTATTTCTTGAAGACCTGAGGAGTGTATTCATTGAGGAAAACAGCATGAGGAATACTGTTCCAGAGAACAGGTTTTAGAAAATTGAAGGCAGAGGATGAGACAGAAGTTCGATGAGTTTGGAGTTGAACTGTATGTCACATCTTAACTCACAGCTTTTCTGTTCATAAGTAGAAGTTGAGGGATGGTAGTGGTCAGTTCAGTAGAGCAGCCCATGAAAATTCTATAAAAAAGACAAAATGTAGCAAGAGTATCTATGGGAAAGTGGCTGGATCAAGCCAGTGAAAAGGGGTGGGGGATTCATCATCAATTAGCTAATTGTTTGTTTCTGAATACATTTAAGCATTCTGAGGGAGGTCTTAGGAGTACCACCTGAAATGTGGGAAAAATATTCCATTGTTGGTCAGATTTGAGCTTCTCTCCCTCCTAACATTCTGTTAAGCTCAAATCTGACCAACATTGGAATATTTTGAATCAAAGAAAATATTAACCTTCTTGGAGCTTGCAGAGTATATGGACCTGATATACTTATGCCAGGATAGGTTAGATGTTAAATTTAACCCAAAAAGAGAAAACAGATCAGCCAGCAGTGTAGTGTCAAAAGTGATGGAATGCGAGACAGTTTTTCTTTCTGGAGATGAGACAGTTATATTTTGATGGCATTGAAATTCACTAGGTTATCCTCACTCATTTGAGAATGGTGAGGAAAACAGTAGTAATGGCATTGGTTAAAAATCTTGAAGCATTAATTATTTGAGCCCTACTAGGCTTTGAAAATGAAAATGAGGAGCTGAGAGTACTGTCAAGTTCTTCCTAATATCGTTGTTTTTAATATGATTCTGCTATTAATGCCTCTAATTTCTCTCAGAACTCTTCTATCTGTGGTACCCGTCTCCAGTCTTTGATCAAGTGAATTTCCCAGCTCTTAGTTCCATAAGTCAAAACTGGTTTTAACATGTAAACATATAGTTCAGTGTTTTGATTAACACGTTTGCTGCCATGCTCCTCGGGCATAGTTTGTTACCACACGCCAAGCACTTTCACTTCTTCAAGGTCAGTACGAGTAATCTCGTCACTGGTGGTAATCGACATACGAGTATATTCGTAGTAGGATTGTGAGGCTCGTATACCAACTACGAGTATACACATGTTCGCTGCTACGCTCCACATGCCAAGCATTTTCACTTCTTCAAGGTCAGTACGAGTAATCTTGTTGCCGGCAGTAATCGACATAAGAGTATATTCGTAGTTGGCTTGTGAGGCTCATATACCAACTACGAGTATACTCATAGTTAGCAGCGAACGTGTTAATTTTTCTCTTATTCCATATAAATTTATTTATTTGACTACCTAACATACCAACTTTGCTATCTTCACTAAAAATTTTGCCTAAATAGCTGAAATGAGTTTTATAAAGTAGAAATGGTTACTTCTATAGATTCTCCATTTAGGATGCTGTTGATCTTTTCAGTGTTCCTGCCTGTTTTCACAGTCTTTATATACAACTAATTTTCATACCAATTTATTACAGCAGTTCCTTCAATTTAGTTAAAGGAATTCTGAAGATTTGTACTGGATTTATTTAGGAGGCTAACATGATCTGCATACTGCAAAGAGCTCAGATTAACATTTTCAATTTTGATATCAGGTTTAATTTTAATATGTCTGGAAATGTCCCTATAAGGACAGACTGAAGTTTTGTGAAATATACAAAGCTCAGTTGATAGTCATAAAAAAGGGGATATTAAAAATAAGTTACTAAAAGGTTTTTATAGAATAGTTGCTAAAGAAATATTTCAGTTCATGACAGGATAGAGGGCAAAACTGTTGATCACTTTTGGTTAGTGTGTTTCTTGGGATGATGCAGAATTGATAGAGGATTCGGAGGCAAGTTAAAAAATACTTTCCTTTCCATCATAATGTGATCCATATAGGAAATGAATAACAGTGGAGATAATGTGCACCCTTGCCTCACTCACTGATTTATCATCAAACCATCTTCCTGTATATCACTTTCAATCCTAACTGCTGACTTACAACATAAATATAGACTATTTATTGCTCAATATAATGTCCTATTCACACCATATAACTTGTGTTTTGAAAGCTTTTCTCTTGCCACCTTTTCATATGCCTTTTCCAGATCTTCAAAACTTAAATACAGCTCATTGTTATATTCCCAAGATTTCTTAACTATTTGTCTTATAGTGAAAATCTGATTCTGACAACCTCTATTTAGCCTGAACCCAGCTTCTCCTCCAAGTTTCCTTTCTACAATTTTCCTTACTCATTTCTCAAGTATGCTTGCATAAATCTTATCAGGAACTCTCAGTAGTAGTGGAATTATTATTATTATCCTAAGATCCCATGGAGTCAAAGACTCATCTAGGAGGTCCTTTGTCATACATACAGCTCATCATACTGTGCCTTAAACACATTCAAATTCTCTGCAGACACCACACTCTCAGGCAGTGCATTCTAATCATTCACTACTCCCCATGCAATCAACCTGCTGCTCACTCACTAACACCCTCCTTATAGAGCATCAAGGGATGACCTCTTTGTTCTTCCCCCCCATCTCCCACCATTTTATGTATAACCTCTTCAACGTTAATTCTATAACAACCCGTTACCAACTTGTATATCTCTGTCATATCACCTCTCTTCCTCTTATCCATTAGACTCTAAATTGCATCTTCTAACCTTTTCTTCATATTCAGTGTTCCAGAGATCAGAAACTACCTTAGTCAATTGCCTCTGGACTCTTTGCAACATCTCTTCATCCTTTTGAAACCCAGGTGGCCAAATCTATGCACAGTAGTCCACATGGGGCCTAATCAAGGCCTTATACAAAGGAACCAAAATCTTTTAGCTTCTATTAGTGTCTTCTGCATCATTTCCAGAATTCATCATGCTGTCCTAACAGTTTTGGCAATATGTCCTCTAAATTTTAGATCCTCATCCACTATCACCCCAAGATCTCTTATTTTCTTCACTTCCAACAATATATATCCCATCTTTTGATTTTGCATAAAGTCTTCTTGTAAGTCCACAACATCTACTCTACTCCTCATAGTTCATTCCAACGTTTCATAATCTGCACAAACAGCTGTATATCTCCATCCAAGTCTTCTCCAATATCATTGACATACAGGTTGAACAGCAGTGGCCCTAAAACAGACCCCTGAGGCACACCACTAGTGACTTTCCTCTTCTAGGATATTGCAATCCTAAGTATATTACTATTATTGTGTATCCATCTGCCCCTGCCCAATGCTGCTGTCACTTTATTGTAATAATGAGTAGATTACTAAAACATGACCTCCCTTTAGCAAATCCATGCTGTCCATCAAAGATAATACCACTGTTTTCAACCCAATTCTGAACCACAACTGACTGACAGATTTACCTATAATTTGATGCTTGAGTTCTTTTTACCTCTCTTCTGAAGCATACAATCTTGCCTTCCTTGCACTCATTTGGAACTTGACCCAATGTAAAACTCATCAAACAAATATGTCAAAGTATGTCAGCTCCCTTGCATTCCCTTGAAATACATGGTGATATATCAAGTCCCACAGCCTTATTAACATCAAGTTTGCTCAATTCTCCATATACCTTGTTCACTTACAGTCAGTCTCTCCTCCTCATCATCATCAACTGCTCTCAAACTCTCCATGATGTCACATTTAGAAGGATGAAAGACCTTCATTAACTTTTCATTAAATATTTCAACTATATCCTCCTCAGCAGTAGTTGTCTTATACCATTTTCTCCAATCAGTGATATCCTGCCATAATCGTTTTTTTTTTTTTTTTTTGCTGTCTACACATTGAAAGAATTCCCTACTAGGATTTTTTTGGCATCATTAGCTAATTGCTGCTCACAGGGAACTTTTGCTACCCTTACCAACTGAGTCGTCCTCCTTGCCTGTTCTTTGTATTTCTCATGGAATTGATTATTACCACTTCTCTTATGTTGCCTCCATAATGCCTTTTTGTTCTATATTGCCTTTTTTTATCATTCATTCATCCATTTCACACGTACCTTATAACATATCTGCTGTTGATATGTTATGTTAGAATGATATGTTAGCTTAACCGTTAACATAATCCTCGCCCTCTGCTTCATCTCATCAGTCATACCTGGCATTATTTAACCTTCTGATCTTTGGATATATTTAGGCATTGCTTTTACCAGATATTTCTTGAATGTCACCCAAGCATCTTTATCTCCTTTTCACCCATCTCCTCATTCCATTCTACAGCAGCAAGCTTTCTCCTGAGCTTCTCATAATCACCAACCATGTAGTTCCTCGTGGAAGACTTCACATGGTTGGCAACCATCCAGATTATCACTTCATGGTCACTCTCAACTGGAAGGAGATTCGACACCTCATTTATAATAATATCTTCTGATGAGATGATCAAATCCAGGAGCCTCAATCCTCATGTGCTTGCTGTTACATACTTCCTGAGGTAGTTTTCCCTCAGAATTCATTTTCTTTACTTACAGTTGCTATCTCATCATCCCAGTCTATATTGCCATAATTAAAATCAACCATAATGATCATCCTTTTTCTATTTGCTTGCTCATTTCATGGTCTCTACTTTCCATATTACCAGGTCTATTAACATCTAACATCTAAGTATTTCGTTCTATTCACTTCTATCTCATACCATACTGCTGTGAAACCACTGCCACTATTTCCTCATTGCATAGACTCTTTTTCTGTCATCAGCAGCCTCCACTTTCCTTTTTAACCTTTCTATTTTCATAAACTACATCATATCCTTCCATCTCTATTTCTGTCAAGATGTCATCCTTATCCAACTATGTCTCCCTTATTTTAATAATTTTTGGGCTAACAAACTCAATCAATGCGACCCTTTCATTTCTCTTGTTTTTGATACTGCCAGCATTCGTATACAAACATAGCAGCTCATTCCTGGATCTATAACAAGTTTCACTGATCCACTTATTAGATGTGACTTCTCCATACCTTCCTCAAATCTGTTTACTCGACTTCCCAGGCTATCCTATTCCCTTCTTGTCTACACACATGCTTTCATATCTTCGAGTATCAACCTTTCTCATGCTGTGTTCCTCTCTCCACCCTGAGTCTCCCCCATTTCCCTGTTTGTCTTGCACACTTGTTCTCCCATTCTCTACACTCATGCTAACCAGTTATGAAAATTCATAAGCACCACTACAGTCTTTCCTTCCTTACTCTCCCACTCTTTCACATTGCTTTTTGTCTTCTCATATTCATGCTCTGCACTCATTACTCTCCCTTCCAGCAGTAGCCTCTCCAAATTACTTGCACCAAAACAATTCAAATGCAGTCCATCACTTATACAATTCAATTCCTCCTTCAAACTCATTCCACACATTAACAAACTGCAGTCCTTTTTCTTCATACGTTTCCGCTAACATATCGTTCATAATCCTCACTCTCTGCCTCATCTCATCACTGTCATACCTGACAACACACTGACTACCTTTCCTATCACACTGTTATCTTTTATGCTTCTCAACAACCTCCTGATATTCACTCTTACGTTCTCCTTGTTCCCAGTCAATTCATTTGTCCTTATTACCACTACCAACTCTTTTGCTCACTCACTTCTCATATCAAAAGCCTTGATCATTTTACCTTTCAGAAAACAAACCCTATGCATCTTCTTGTTTTCCACACCTCTTATAATCGAATCTTCATACAGTGCCACTCGTGGGACTTTCATTACCCTTTTCACACCATCATTTGTTTTTGTCTTCTTTACTCTTCCATATATAACTACAGTTCTCTTAATTTTATTCCACATCTGCCTCATCTTCACCAACTCAGCTTTCAAGTTTTGCATCATTTTTCACTATCATTCACTCCTGCTATTTTATCGCCAGTCACACACACTTGTTTGCCATCAACTCCACTTTCAACCTTACTGTTAATTGCACTGTATATTTCAATGTCATTATCGCCCACTTTATTGTCAATAGAACTCTTTTCCTCACTATCTTTTCTCTGTAATTCTCACATTCATTTTAATATCCTGTTGTATGAGAGCTCCAATCATCGAGAATTTGATCCTCTGACTAGGCCTTCTGAATTATGCAGTATAGCAACTGTAAAACATACTCCATATTTTTGCTCCAAAAATGCTGTATATTTGAGCATTTCTGGTTTCATATCATCTACTCTAGCTGCCTCTCCACATTTTGAGTTTTTTCACTTTTTCTACCTCAACATGTGATTATTTTCTACCACAATGTCGTCATTGCTTGTTTCATTTAGCAATATTTCAAGATAATTTATCTAGATATCTGGACTTTATCTTTAGTTTTCATATTGCATTTATTATCTTTGATTTCTTTTACAATACTTTTCCCTTCATTTCCAAGTTCTCTCATAAATTATAAATTAAAGATGCCAAGAAATTTATATTCTTGATTTAATCCTTTATCCTTCGTGGGGTTGCAGGGCTGACATGACTTGACAGAGTCAGAAGCTCTGCAATTCGGGAAACCCTCAATACTCAACCGCTGCTTCTCTGTGTTGAGAGATCACAGTTATGTTGGTATGGGCACCTGGTCAGAATGCCACTAAAGAGAGGCTTCCCCAGCAGGCCCTGTTTGCCAAGCCAGAGGGTGGGAGGTCACATGTAATGCCAAGGAGTCACTGGATAAATTATATCCAAAACCTTGGGTGGACACATCTGGGAATCCCACCAGAACACCTGAACTTGATGGCAAAGGATTGTGACCATTGGAAGTCCCTCTTGCAGTTGCTGCTCCCACAACCCAATTAGGAAAGGTGGGCCTTGAAGATGGATGGATTAATCCTTTATCCATGTGTAAGAAAAGTTTGCATGTGAATTATCTTCACGACTGGGCTACTTGTATATAGAGGCTAATGACTTCACGCCAGTTGCCTTAGTACTCGCCATGGTCCCCAGAACATTTTGCTGCTTTTCTGATATTTATTTTCTGATATGCTCTTCCCATGACATTTGTTTCTAGTTTTACCTCTTTGCCTTCTTACACTTTTTTCTATGTTCTCTTACAGCAAATGTTGACTTAGTTGCCAGAAACTTTTGATGACCTTTTATTCTGTCGTTTCCGAATATATAACTTACCCTCGATAATCCTTTTTATAAGCTATAAAACTCTTGAATATTATAATAACTTCCCATCTTAAATTTGATTTTTAAAATCATCAGAACTTTTTTTTATGTTGTACATTTAGACTGTGTGATGCTATGAGAATTGAAGTCCTAAATTTTTATTTCAAAGAACAATGCCAGAGGCAAGTTTAACATTATGACATTATTCTGCAAAAGGCATATAAACTCAACGACATGGCATGTATCATATTTATTATTATTAAATATGTCCTGCTTTCGCATCTCTCCAAGATATTTAGTGTATAAAAATAAATATGTGTTATTGTTTGATGTTCAAATATTGTAAGATGATGAGCTTTTATTTATTTTTTTTAAACTTAGGGACACATGAATAATAAAGGAATACCTCTGGAAGCATCTTTTAGTCCTGATTCTCAATTTATATTCAGTGGTAAGTTGAAGTATACTTTATATGTGCATTCACTTTGTTCTTGATATCAAAAGAAGAAATCACATTATTTACTGTTATATCTTCTTCTGTTGAATTCTTTTGAAAGCGTCTTTCAGTTAGTTTGGAAAGAGCTGGTTTCATGAAGTGTTTCTCAGCAGAAAATTCTGTTCATCTATACCTTCTTTGAATAAACTGAGAATGAGCAATTTGCATACTTAAAGAACTTATTGACTCCTCTATTGTCCACCTTGAATTGTACTGAATCCAGTATACCTGTGACTTGCCATATATAAGTGAAACACATGATTCCAGACTATGAAAAGGGAACACAAACAACACATCTGATTTGGGCCTTTCTTCTCATGCCCTGGACACTTGGCATGAATTGATTGGAAAGCCATCTATTCCTTACATCTTACCAAGACTTGGTATGAATGAAAATTTAAAGTCTGTGAAATCTAATCACTCCCCCTAATCTCAACAGTAATGGTGGCCTAAAATTTTCAAGAATATGGATGGCATACATTCATCCCACAATTTCTCTTTCATGTTCTCCAGTAATCCCCTATGGACTGGAGGTAGTCATTTTAAATATCGATGCTTTCTATCATTTCATCCTTTAGTGTACTTTATGGAAATAGACAACAGAATAAACAAAGCTGATATGAAGAGGAGCCAGTTGAATAAATTTATATGGAATAAGAGATAAATTAGCCAAAATACCAAACTAGCAGTATACAAGACAGTGTTCAAACTAGTTTTCAATTATGGATCTGAGAGTTGGGTTAGAAATAAAGCAATTTTTCAAAGATTAGAAATTGCATATATTGAGGGTTCTGAGAAAAATTAGGGGAGTGAACAGATAGCAGCAATAGCAGAATCATATTAAAAATCAATCAATTACTCGTATTGTGTACGACTACCCAAGGTGCCAATTTCACGGTGGTGAAATTGGACAGGACATCCACAAGGTGATGAATGAGGCCTTGAATTGGCTTTCCAGCCTGGACCTTGACCTGTAGTTGGTATGGTGGTTGTAGTGGTTATGGAGGAAACAGAAGATCACGCTCCCGTCTCACCATGAAGATGTTATTCTCGTAGTCACTCACAACATAGTCCTCGTCATAGTATCAGCAGAACTCCTCCTCCTCATGCTAGATGATGATGATTAAACCTCGGATACAACGACATTTATGTTGTGAAGTGTTGTGAGAACATGCAGCCTTGTCATACTTGTTGCAGCAGGACGATAATTGTCTCTGGCTTGATTATGACAAGTTACTTTTGCTTTATTTTTAAAAAAAAAGGAAAGACTTAGAAAGCAGGTTGTGCCTTTTATGTAATGAACTTTTAGATGTTAAGATTTTCATCATTTGTTTCTGGAAATTGTGATTGATTCACTTACCAGTTTCATGTAGCCATAAGCATAAATAAATAAATTAATTAATTAAAAATCAAAATATTACAAAGGTATTTGACATTGTTAACATTCAAGAATGTGTGAACAGAGCTAATCTGAGGTGGTACGACTGCTTAAACAGAATGGGAGAGTGAAGGTTATCAAAATAGGTATTTGATGCCGAGATGGCAGGAAAGAAACCAGAGGAAGATCAAGATCTTGGTGGATCAAATCAGTTGGAAGTGCCTTAGAAGAACAAATTGTTAGATACAACAATATTGAAGCACTGACAAGTAATAGACTAATTCAGAGGACAATTGATGATAAAAGAGTGCTGCCATATTAGCCTGAACGCCGCTTTGACAGGAAATTGATGATCATTTCAGCTCTTAGATATTGATTTGGACACTGATAGTGATATCAATGGAAATAACAAGACTAGCTTTCATTTACTCCAATGCTGTGGCATACCATGTGGATTGTAATGTCTCTGTGTGTGTGTGTGTGTGTGTGTGTGTGTGTGTGTGTGTGTGTGTGTGTGTGTGTACACTGCTTGGAAAGAAGTCAACAGACACCATAGTGTGAAGAATGCAGCCATAATGCCCACCTTAATAAGGTGTAGGACCTCCTTTCACTGTGATTACTGCAGCATTCTTACAGTGCATTCTTTCCACAAGTGTACAATAGAGATCAGTGGGAATTTTACACCATTCATTATGTAGGTATGTAATAAGGCCCTGGACTCTTGTGGGGTGGATGATCCTCGACCTCACCCAATGCTCCAGTTCATTCCACAGATATTCAGTAGGGTTGAGATCAGGACTCTGTGGAGGCTAGTCAAGTGGGGGTGATGATGATGTTCATGTCCATAAACCATGCAGTTACAGTAGCTACTTTATGACATGGTGCATTGTCTTGCTGAAAGAGACAGTGGAACAGTTCTGTAGAAATGCCACAAAGAGGAAGCATTGCATTATCTAGAATGTTCAGATACCTCTTGGAGTTTAATGTTTGTGACACCACAGAGGTTAGAGGCCAAGCCAGGAAAAATAGGACCATACCATTACACTGCCACCTTCGAATTTCACAGATAAGCTTATGCACTCTGGCAAGAGATGTTCAACAGGCATCTGCCACACCCATCTATCTACTCAGTAGATGGTGTAGTATGATCCATTGCTTCATAACACAGCTTTCCAAGCTTCCACGTCCCACTGTACACACTCTTTACAATGCCAAAGATGATGCTGCATGTTGATTCAGGTGTGGGGCTTGCATATTGTGGTTCTTCATGGAAACCCATGTTGTGAGTCTTGGTTCTCAATGTTTTTGTGCTAATTCATGTTCTAGTTGATGCTCAGAACTCCACACTCAGTGTGTCAGCTGATGAATGGCAGTTTTTACATATTATCCTTCATAACACCTTACAGTCATGCTTGCTGAGTGTAGTGAGTTGTCCACTGCAGTTAGCACTTGCAGCTGACTCCCTGTACTTCCATCTCAGTATGGTATATCACTGATTGTTGACTTGAAATGGCCCAATTTGTCAACAGTTTGCCAAACAGATAGGCCTGCAACATGGCATCCTATCACAACACCTTTTTCAAACTTCATCAGTTCCCTTCTCACAGCCATTTCACCCAGACACACGGTTGCACTGATTTGGGAGCATCATATTCCTCCAATGGAATATACCGACTACAAACATGTAACGCATTACATGGCACAATGCACTTTGTCCATTGGGGGGGGGTGGGTTGTCTTTCCAAGCAGTATATGTGTTGAAAGACTGCTAGTTGTTGCTGCATGTTCTGTAGAATCTCGTCTGTCAATCCTTTGTCTGCAGCAGGTAGGCATCTTTGTTTGCTGTCAAACTGTTTGATTACCTGTTGTATGGGATGCCCATCCTGATTTATGTTTTCTTCTTTTGTCGACTTCCCCTACGTGTTCCCATCTGGCCTACATAACAAACACCACAAAATCAATGAATCTCATAAATGCCTGGTTTTTTCATGAGATGATGTGGAGGTTTTGTTGGGTGTAACAATTTGTTTATGAGATTCATTGCTCTTGTGGCGTTTGCTATGTAGGCCATGGGAGATCAGCATGTCTGAACACATAAGCTGTGTTGAAAGAAAAAAATAGCATAAATCAGGATTGGTGTTCTATACAAATGCAATAGGCCATCAAGTAGTTTGGCAACAAACAAAACTGCTTCATGTTAATCAATTGTTTTTCAAGAAAGTTCAAGGAAGTCTTGCAAATGCTATGGATCCCCACACAATCACAAAAATAAAGGCTTAATCCTACACCAAAAGTTTGATCTGCTTTCATTAAAAACCTCACTGCTATGGACTTAGGATACAACACGTGTGATGCGACAAAACGTGACAGCAACAACTATCATTGCTCTAACACATATATAGTAATTAATTTAACATTTTTTTATTCTTGTTACTTATTCATATGCATCAGTTGTGAAATTACAATGACATCTAATATGTGTAATTGTTTCTAGTCTCTTTTTTGTACAACTTTTGCTGATACTCCTGACAATGTAAGTCTAACAACTTACGTAACTTGTAGGGTTATATTTGTTTAGTTTTATTGAACTCATTTTTTTATCTTAAACATGTGATCTCAATATCAGAAGCTGTCTATCACAACTCTTCCTCTATCACAGCCAGAAGTGTGTAAAGTTTCTGTGTCTGTCGCGTTGCTTACTATAGACAAGAAGATCTGTTAATGTCTGATTTGGAGAACATAAATACATTCATTCATCATCAGTATGGCACCGATGACTGGCAGACCATGTGGTGGTCATCCCTTCATATAGGATTAAACTGAAGAAAACTACAACTACACAAGAAGCCATTACAAGTGTCAGATACTATTTTTGGAATCAATCAGAATCAGCAATTAAGCAATTCTGAAACTCAACAAGGATGGCAGCTCAATAAGCAACCATATTTATTAAGTTCCAGGAACGCTTCATTTTTTATATATATATATATAAATCAGCTCCACAGAAGTGACAGTGCCATGCTGTATATCGGTAAGTGGTTAGATGGAAGGGAAGAATTTGTTGATGTGTTTTTCGAAAATCTGAAGGTTGTAGTCATTGGGGAAAACTTCCAAAGAGGAGAGGTGTAGGAAATGAAAGCAGAGGATGAGAAATTGGTTCGATGATGTTGGAGGTGAGCTGAAAATGGGTGTTGACACCACATGGTCTGTTGAATCATATACAAACACCTGATCGTGGTTTGTATATGATTACAGGAAAGTGGAGGGATTATAGCAGCCTATAGAAGAGACATAATGCAGCAGCAGTACATCTGTGGTAAAGTGACTGAAGGGATAGCAGTGAGGGAGGGATCATTTAACCAAATTGCTACTTCTGTATACAATTAAGCATTCTGGGAGAATTTTAGATGCACCACCCCAAATGTGGAAACAGTATTTGAAGGTTGGGCAGATTTGAGCTTTATAAAGTGTCAGGAGTTGAGCAGGAGAGAAGTACTGTTTAGAATGGAAAAGAATATCAAGAAATTTGGAGACTGAAAAAGCAATAACAAAATCATGGCTTAATCCTACACCAGGTTTGGTCTGCTTTCATTAAAAATCTTATTGTCAGTATTGCTAAGGAATGCATTTAGAAGGGACATGATTGCAAATGTGTCAATGCATAAGTTATGAAGGAGAAATAGTGTGCACTTTTTTTGAGGTATGGAGTAAATTTGATAGACAAAAAAGGGCTTGTATATGACTAATAGATTACACTTGAATGGATTTGAAGTTAGGTATCTGGATAAAGTTTTGTTTGCTGAGTATGCAGATAAATATGTGCAAACACCATTGAGTCACTCATCATGAGATTGAGAAAGATCAGAGAATGCCCAGTGCAATTTCTCAGGTGTCAGATCTCAGTGGAATACTCATTAAATAGAGGAATATTACGATTTGTGTATACTAATGCCAACAGCATCAAGAACAAAAATTATAAGCTTTTGACTTTGGTAGCTTGACTTGGCAAAAAAAAAAAAAAAAATTGTAGACATTAATGAGACTTAGTTGATGGAAGAGGATATAAAGTAATAACAAGAAAATATAATTAGTCATTAAAATTTGAAACTTACATCTGCTAGTTTTGTGCACCTACAAAAAAACTGGTGGCTTCATCAGAGCTTAATAAAGATCAAAATTATATATAAATAGGAACAACAAAATTGTGCAAACACTGAAAAACCATTACAATAAAAATAATTAGATTCATATCAACAAATGAATGTAACATTGCATGACGGCATTAGCTGCCTGCAGTTGACTGACGATAGTTGTTAGTGAAGTTGAAGCTATTCTTTTCTTTTATGCTTGATATCTGCAACATGTTTCTTCCTTCTCACTTCAAACCAATAGCTTGGCTGTCCTGTATAGGCATAACCACATGATTGTTGGTTGTAATGTTCCATATCAACAGTATGGTTAGTATTAGAAGCATGGTTGGCCAGGCTAGATCTTTTTTCTTTTATGCTCAACAACATGTTCCTTCCTTCTTACTTCAATTGATCTTATGCAGGCAAAACCACATGAGAATGGAATTCTATATACTCCTGGATATTTGTAATAGGGTGTGCTGTCCTTAACAGACCTAAGGAGGCTGCAAACTGTTTGTATCAGTTTGAAATTCACTTTGATGCTGTGATTCTTGAAAAGAAATGCAGTTTTAATCAGTGGGCTGTCATTATATGGAAGTAAATATAGTCTCTGTACTTGACATTGTGATTATTGAGAGAGGTAGGATTTAAAAATAAAACCCTGTCAATTGTTTTCTTAGAATAGCAATTAAGAACATTTGAAAGTCTGAAGTTCAGTCTTGAGTTTGTCCTCAATTTATATAATTGAAACTGCTCAGTTCTTTAGGGTGTAGATTATGCCTAATTTTTAGGAAGGATAGTGAAAAGATGAGGCATGAAGATAACGTCCTGTAAGAGTACTCTTACAATACACCTCAAGAGAAACACCAAGGAATGTTCAAGGAAAGGGAGTTTTCCATCTTTTTCAAGCTCTAATGTAAATTTGATTATTGGTTTGTAAGAGTTAAGAGAATGAAAAAATTGTTAGATTTGGGAGGTCATGTTTCCAAATAAAATATCAACATATTTCCACCACACTACAGATTTCAGAGTCATTCCTGTTAGGAGTCTTCTCAAAGTTCTCATAAAGTGATCAGCTGATGGAGGAAAAAGGGGCTGCCCATTGCAAGTCCAAATTGTTGTTTGCAAAACACATTATTCCAATGAAAAAAATTGGACTGGAGGCAGTGTTCAAACTTATTAGTTTGTGACTTATTAGTTCAAACCTATTAGTTAGTCTGATGGGAAAAGGTCTCCAATAAAGTTTAACACATCATCATCTATGGGAATATTAGTAAATAGGGATACTATGTTGAAACTTTCAAGGATGATACATGTACTTGATAGCTTCTAGATAAAATGGAATGAATTTTTGATGTAAGAGTCAGATGATTTTATGTGATGTCCTAATAGGCTTGCCAGATATTTAGATCAAGCATAAGTTGGGAGTTGATGTCATCTATGATTGGTCACAAAGAAATGCAAGGTTTGTGCATCTTAGAAGATCTGTAAAGTTATGGAGGAATAGGATGTAACAACTTGAACTTTCATAATAATCAGCTGTAATTCCAACCAAACCAGACCCAAAGTAAAGTTTGGATCTAGTTTGGTTAGAATTATAGCACTTTTACAGTCCCTAATTATTATTTGATATGAAATCATAAGTAACCAAGCCTTGAGTTGTCGTGGTTGTATATTAAATTTCATGATTAATTCTTATATAAGTTATATAATTCATGCATCACCTCAAGCATTCTCTCTGTTCTTCGACCTTTTTTCATATCCTCTTTTGCACTCTTCTCATCTCCTTATCCATGCTTGCATTCTTTTATATATATTGTAATATGCTATTTTTCACTCATACTTTTCTTTTTCATACAGTTCCAAACACTTCTTTTTCTGTATGACAACATCTTTCCATTACCAAAATTCTATTATTGAATTTGACATTCTAAAATTAACATGTGTGTGTATACATTTATATATATTTTATTTTTATTTTTTTTTTCCAGAATTCATTTTTACTCGGAATATTATCAAAAAAACTTTAATGACTGTTACCGAGAGATAAAAAGATGACATGGTATATTTAAAAAGATACTACTAGTTAACAAGTTTCGTTGAATACATCAACATCTTCAGGTATCACAATCAAAGAAATATATAAAGAATTACAGAGACTTAAAATTATAATAACAGAACAAGTACAAAAAGACAGTAGTGTGTGTGTATATATTTCTTTGATTGTGATACCTGAAGATGTTGATCTATTTAACAGAACTTGTTAACTAGTAGTATCTTTTTAAATATACCATGTCATCTTTTTATCTCTCGATAACAGTCATTAAAGTTTTTTGAATATATATATATATATACAACTGTTAAAAAGTCTAAAACCACAAACTAAAATTCAGCTGAAGTATTCTGAAATATAAAGATTAGTTTTTAAACTGAAAACAACTAGATATATAAACAAAAAAATGTAAAACTTTTTTTTTATCATCAACAGTATTACATGCAATTAAGCGTATCAATATCTAAACTGAATATTACTATTTTTAGGCTCAACAGATGGTAGAATACATGTGTGGAGCGCTGAAACAGGAGTTAAAACTGCCGTGCTTAACTGTGATCATACAGGGCCAGTTCAGTGTGTACAGTTTAATCCCAAATATATGATGCTTGCCTCTGCCTGTACAAATATGGTATGCATAGTTTTCAAACTAGTTTTTATTTTTTATTTTAATTGTAATCTGTTTACTATATTAACAAATAACTTGGGCACTCACCCACCCACTGAACATTGAAAAGAAAGAAAACTCCACCTAAGTAAGCATCATAGGGAGGATTAAATAACAAGTCTATACCCAATTAATATTGAAATTAGATTGAAATTTACTTTAAAATTTGGATTAGAATTTTATTATTTAAATTATTACATTATGATGCTCTTTAATTGGAAAGACCTGGGTTCAGATCCCATCTAGGCCTCCAAGAACCTTTATCAGGGCTTTCTTTTCTTTTCAAGTGAAGGTGAGTTAGCTAATATCATATGGAGGTGGTGGGATTTTCTTTTCCAGAAATACAGGTTTTTCATCCTATGAAATAAGCAAAAACCAGCCAGAGGAATTCACACGGTTTAGACATAGCAGGCAATGCAAATAGGATTAGCCACCTAACTCATAAGCAGTAATCAGATCTCTAAGATGTGAATACTTGGGTATGATAGGCTGTTGAGCCTAATGAGAAAAGAAGATGGAATTATTACATTATAAATGAGTAGGAAGCCAAAGAAAATAATGTAGGAAGGTTTTTCTGACCACCCAGCCAAACTTGACCTGGTTGACTGAGTGGTTAGCATATCTACTCTCCAACTTGACAGGCTTTAGGGTTGAATCCCACATGGACATGGATTTTTATGAATGTTGTTAGATGGTAGATGAATTTCATTGTTCAGTGTGAGTTTATCATCCTGCTTATTAGAACTGGAAGCAACTCTAAAAAATTTCACATTAAATCTAATCTAAAGAATTGTTTCTGAATTGCCCAACTCTTAGCCTATTATTAGTTTACTAATACAAATAACTGGATTAACTTAAGTTAATCCAGTCATTTGTATTAGTAAAGATAGATTCTTCAAATGTGAGTCACATTAATGGAGAGAAATCCATGGAGGAAAAAAGCTTCTCAAATTGAACTGGAGTGTAAATTAGCAGATATAGCAAGTGATATTTATTGGAGGAAAATTACTCAGGAGAAGGAGATTAAAATCTTGTTACTAGAAGTTAATTCTAATAATTTTTTAGATGTATGATTTTTAGGCAGCAAACAGGTAAGCAACATATCTTGATGAAGAGGATTCCAATAAATAGAATAATATCCCAAGTACTTCTGTAAGTAGTAACATTATAATTTATGGAAATTGCATCTTACAGGAAGTAAGAATCCATTGACCATAAGCATGCCACTCAGATATGCTTGTCTGTAGTGGTGAAGAGACAGGATCTGAATATGCTATTTTCAGGAGGGAGTGCTAGGTGAAGAAATATTATTTAAAGGAATTTCTTGGCACTCATTTAGATCTCAAAAGAAGCAAAAGTATTTTTATATATTACATAATTGCAAATTCCTTGCTTTATAGGATTGATTCATTGGAAATAGCTTAATGGCAAGGTATACATTGCAATACTTGAAGGATCTACTGGGATGGGTAAAACTATAATAACTATAGCATTTTTTAAATTTTATTTATTTATTATTATTTAAGAATGCTGAAAAGAAGTCAAAGGATAGTCACTTAAACTGAATGAGAGAAACATAACAGTGTATATCTGAGGCAGACTAGGATGTTCAAACAAATAGCAAGGAAATCATGACATCAAAGGATGATTTTGAAGGATATAACAAGTGGTATTTATTGGAAGAAAATTACATCCATTAGTGTCCATTCTTAGACACTAATAAATGAATTTAAAAAGTAAGCTTTTGTTGTTCAGATTAGTAACTGGAAACTGCATATTGCAGATATTTCTGAAAATTGGCTTAATAAAGGCCTTAATTTTTGAGGAGAAATTATTCCATTGTCCGAAGAAACTGAGTAGTATAAAGTGCAATTTAAAAAAAAATGTATGGGTTAAATCATTTGACCCATGAGTTGATCATTCTTTATATTTAGTGGGGTCTAAAAATGCTGACAGTTTTATATGTCATCATTTGTAGAACTACTAAATATAAAGAATTACTGTATAATTCTTACTGTATAAAGAATTATACAGTAAGAATTCATTGTCTGTGAAATTTTTAGGTGGTAACGGGCAGTAGATGGCATTAGTGTAGATGATGCGTTTTGCTGTAGTTGGTGGGCTGAGTGGTAGAGATGAAAAGTTGTAGAGTGGGTTTCCTCCCTCAGTGAGTTTTTGGACTCCTTGGAGGTGTCATGTAATAATAACAACAACAATAATAATTACAGGCATTCAAGAACACATAGCCAATATATATATATATATATATATATATATAAAATGATATATATATCATTAAACAGAACCATCTTACTTTTCATGTGGCTATAGATGACTTGACTATAAGATGGATTGGAATAACATTTGTGTTCCAGTCAGAGCAGAACACATGGAATTCTTAATCATAACCAAAGGATGATGGTGCTTGATAGATCCAGTTGGTATGCTGCATAACTGTGGTGGTAATTTAATGAAATGATTTAGAAACTATTGTTATGTAAGTAGTTTATATAGTACATACACTTTCAATTTTTAATAGCCATTTCTAAAAGTTTTATGGATACATAAAAAGAAAGTCATTTTGAACTGATATCAAGATAATGAGCCCTGCAGGAATAACCTTAAAAGACTCATAGCAGATGTAATTACTTGACAAGTGTTAAACAGAAGTAGTTTACAAAAAATAATAATAAAATAAATAACAAACGTCAGGAGAAAAAAAAAAGAAATACAGAATGAGAAGCATAATAAAACTTCTGTAACTGATAAAGTTAGAAGGGGAAATTGGATATATTGCTCCAGTGTATGTTGCTATTATTTTATTATCAAGTCATTCCAAAAGTAATGTAATTTTCAGCATTAAGTGTTGAAAAGATATAAAAGATAAATCACTTGCTAATTTAATCAAGTATATATATTCTCTATTTTAATCAATAATGCTCTTCCAATGTTGTGAAAGCTTCATAATGCCATTTCCATAGAATTCAGCAGGTTTGGAGGCAATGAAGGTGCATACGCTCAATTTCAGTGCCTCTGATGTATCGTATTGTTTTTCATTAATGAAATGTTGCAAACTTTGAAATAATTGGTAATCTGAAGGTACAAAATCAAGGAAATACAGAGGATGTGGAAGCTTTTTCCCAGCTGAGATCCTCATCTTGGTACAGGTGATTCTCGCACTATAAGGGCATGCATTACCATGGTGAAAAACAGCACCCTTTCATTTGACCAGAGAACACCTCTTTCCTTTCAATTTTTCATTCAGTCGATCAAGTTTCACAGTGTACTTCAGCTGTGATTGTTTGGTTTTGTTGCAAGAGTTCAAAGTGTATAATATCAGCCATATCCCACGAAATGTTTAACAAAACCTTCTGAGGGTGAAGATCTTGTTTTGGCTGAGGTTTAGCCTGTTCTCTTGAATGGACCCACTGCCTTCAATGCTTAACATTCTTGTAAAGTAGCCACTTTTCGTTACCAGTGACTGCACTACTCAAACGGAGATTGAATCTCTCGAGAATGAAGAGCAGTGCAGATGTTGATGCTCTCTCTCATCATCATCATCATCAAATTCCTGCTATGTACCCTCAAGGGGTGTACAGGATATGACAGTACTACATGAAAAAATTACATCATTACTAACTTCCTATCTACAATTTTCCTCCAAATCAGTCTGTTACTTGTCAAGACTCCAACATTATCAGATCTTATATTTCTATCGTCTAAGGCACTTTGTATCGTATCAATCCACCTATATCTTGGTCTTCCTCTGGGTCGTTTTCCTGCCAACCTGGCAGAGAACACTTGTTTTGCTAATCTTTCCTCTCCCATTCTATTTAAGTGACCATACCACCTGAGATTAGCTCTGCTAATGCATTCCTGGATGCTGACAATGTCAAGTTCTTTCCTAATATCCTCATTTTTAATATGATGTTGCCATTGATGCCATCTGTTCACGCCTCTAATCTTTCTCAGGACTCTCATATCTGCGGTCTCTAGTCTTTGGTCAAGTGTTTTACTTCTGACCCAGCTCTCTGATCCATAAGTTAAAACTGGTTGAAACACTGTCTTGTATACATCTAATTTAGTGTTCCGAATAATTTCTCTCTTATTCCATATGAATTTCCCACCATACCAGCTTTGCTGATTCTGTTGTCTATTTCTATATTTAATTTACCATCTTCAGTAAAAATTGTGCCTAAGTAGCTGAAATGTTTTACTTGTTCCACAGGTTCTCCATTCACAACACAGTTGACATTTTCAATGATTCTGCCTATTTTCATTGTCTTTGTCTTTTTATTGCTGACCTTCATACCATATCTATTACAACAGCTATTCAATTTAGTCAGAGAATCTTGCAGACTTGTAGCGGATTTATTTAGAAGTATAATATCATCCGCATAAAGCAAAGAGCTGACATTAACATCTCCAATTCTGATATCATGTTTAATACCACTTTCCTTCGTAATGTGATCCATATAGATAATGAATAACAGAGGGGATAATGTACATCCTTGTCTCACACCAGATTTAACATTAAACCATCTTCCTGTACTTCCTTCAATTCTAACTGCTGACTTACAACTCAAATAAAGACTAAGTATTGCTTGATATAATGCCCCATTGACAGCATATAACTGCAGCGTATTGAATAGCTTCTCTCTTGGCACCTTGTCATATGCCTTTTCCAAATCGACAAAACTTAAATAGAGATCTTTGTTATATTCCCATGCTTTCTCGACTATTTGTCGTAAAGTGAAGATCTGATCCTGACAGCCTCTATTTGGCCTGAATCCAGCTTGTTCTTCACCAAGCTTTTCTTCCACAATTCTTCTCAACCGTTTCTCAAGTATACTGGCATAGATCTTGCAAGGAACACTCAGTAGGGAAATACCTCTGTAATTCTCACATTGTTTTATTTCCCTTTTTATATATGGGTACTATGAGAGCTCTACTCCAATCATCGGGAATTCGTCCCTCTGTCCAGGCTTTCTGAACTATGCAGTGCAGCCACTGTAAGACTTTTATACCACCATACTTCAGCATTTCTGGTCGAATATCATCTACTCCTGCTGCCTTTCCACATTTCAAGCCTTTGATGGCTTTTTCTACTTCAAGTATGGATATGTATTCCTGACTGCATGCCTGGTCAGTGTTTTTTATCACTGTGCTGTCATCACTGCTTGTTTCATTTAGCAGTTTTTCAAAGTAATTACTCCATACTTCAAGGATATCTTTTTCTCCTGTTTTCATGTCACCTTTATCATCTCTAACTCCTTTTACAGCACTCTTTCCTCCATTCCTAAGCTTCTTCAACAACCTCCAGAATATTTTGCCACCTTCTTGATATTTATTTTCTATATTCTTGCCAAAGTCCTCCCATGACTTTTGTTTAGCTAGTTTTACACACTGTTTAGCTTTCTTACATTTGTCTCTGTATTCTGTAAGAATAAAAGCTGACTTATTTGCCAGGAACTTTTGATATGCTTTCTTCTTTTCCTTCACTGCCTCTTTAATTTCCTGTGTCCACCAGGGAGTTCTGATTTTTTTATCCTTGCACACAACCTCACCACATGCCTCTCTGGCAGAATTAATCAATGTTTTCTTCAGAGTTTGCCACTGAATCTCCAAGGTTTGATTCCTGTTCTCAAACTCTTTCATTTTCTTTTCAATAATCTTTCTGTATTTTAGTCTACAGTTCACATCTGAGAGCTGCTCAACTTTTATTCGCTTTAAAACTTTCTTACATGTTATTCTTTTCAATATGAAATTCAATTTTATCCTGCTCAAGACTAAATAGTGATCACTTCCAATTTCAAATCCTCTGTACACTCTGGTGTCCTGCACCAGGGAGAAGACATCACTATCAACAATAACATAGTCAATGAGACTTTTCTTATTCCTAGCCTCTTCTCTCCATGTGAATTTGTGCACATTTTTATGTTGGCACATGGTGTTAGTAATAACCAGTCCATGTCCTGAGCAGAAATCCAACAGATATTTGCCATTATTATTAGCTTTGCTCTTTTCTCCAAATTTTCCCAAAATATTTTTGTATGTCTCACAAACATTTCCTACTCTGATATTTAGATCCCCAACAACGACCAACTTTTCCTTTTTCATTGTGTCAGTTGCTTTTTCTAAAGCCACAAAAAATTCCTCCACTACATTTAGGTTCTACATTAGTAGAACCTAAATGTAGTGGAGGAATTTTCCCACAGGAAAATTGATCCCACAGAGGAATTGATCCCACAGGAGGAATTGATCCCACAGAAGGTTCTACATTAGTAGAACCTTCTGTGGGATCATAAGCACAAATAAGTCTCATTGTCCAGTTCCCCATTCTCATATTTGCTGACATTACTCTACTTGAGTCTGACTGCCATTCAAGAAGATTAGCCTCGTATTTTGTGTTGAATACTATGGCTACTTCTTCTTTTCCTTGATTGTCATTGCCTGAATATAACATTTTGTATTTATTGCTCAGAAAGATCTCACCAGTTTTTGTCTTTTTTGTTTCAGTCACCCCTATTATGTCGATCTGGTACTTATCTAATTCTTCAGCTAGCTCCATTTCTTTGCTATTCAGGCTTCTTACGTTGATAGTACCGATCTTTAACTCTGGTGATGTTGAGTTGGGGTTTGTTTTCAGATTTGTTCCAGTTGCTGACTTTTTGCTGTTCGCCCTGGTTCCCTGGCGAAAACAATGGGGGCCTTGTTTAATCGGGTGACGCCCCAGCCGGCATGAAATTTTGTCATGTTGTACCATCATTTTTTATTTTGGTTTAACCAATAAGAATACAATTTTGTCGGCTAAATCCCAAATTGCCAGCCTATCCTCGTTCGTTCAGTATCAAAGTAGATACCCAACAGGGTGCACCACGAGAAGGTGAGGATTGGACATTAGGTCAGAAGCCGTGGTCGGTTCTCCGCATTCCTTTAAAGGCTATGTGGAGGTCTCCTCTCAGTTATACAGCTTTGACCCTTAAGCACCCCATGCTCTCTCTCTCTTCAGAAGGAAATGTTTATCAAAACCTTCTGAGGGTGAAGATCTTGTTTTTGCTGAGGTTTAGCCTGTTCTCTTAAATGGACCCACTGTCTTCAGTGCTTAACATTCTTGTAAAGTATCCACTTTTCATTACCAGTGACTGCACTACTTAAACGGAGATTGAATCTCTCGAGAATGAAGAGCAGTGCAGATGTTGATGCTCTCTCTCTTCAAATGTTGTTCGTCAGTTCATGAGGAACTCGCTTGCTGAGCTTAGGCACTATTGCAAATTCTGATGGATGACGATGTATTAAGATCTTTTGCTAAATCTTCAACAGTTTTGCACTAAATCTTCAACAGTTGCATTGGTATTTAGTGACTTCCAGCGTGTCATTATCGTGGGAGACAGGGTGCCCAGAGTGAGAGGAGTCTTCCAGCTAAAGTTCCATTGCTGAAATTTTTGGAACCATTGCTGGCATTTTTGCACATTTAAAACATTATCACCATACACTTCTTGCATATTGTTTACAGTGTTACCAGCATTATTGCCTTTTTTTTGAACTTATTATTATTATATGACACCTCCAGGGAGTCCAAAGACTCATCGAGGGAGGGCACCTACTCTACATCTCTCTGTCCCCACCAACCGCAGCTATCATCATCATCACCAATGCCATCTACCACCCACAACCATGACTAGATTTTCACAGACAAATCACAAACATCCATGCCCACAGCAGGATTTGAATCCGCAGCCTTTTGGCTAGAGAGGGGATACACTAACTGGCCAGCAAAAAATAGCATGATGTGCATAATGTACTCTTCAGTGTACATTATGCACATAGTAATATATATTATACACTATACACTCCATAGTAATAAAGAGTTATTTAAAAAATAACTTATGTATGATGTTCCTGCAATGTGGAATTCCTTAGAATGATGCCGCTTCAGCTTAGCAGTACTTATAAAGCTTTAAAAATTCATATTTAGACAAGCGACAAGCTGAGACATGTTTGAACAAGTACAGTATAAAAAATGACATTACTTTTGGGATTACCTAATATTAATCTTTTTTATGTGAATACCACTTATAAAAGTTGTAAACCTGCATTCACATTAATATTGTGGGTAGTCTAAGGATTAGATAATCCGTAAGCCCTGTACTAGCAAAAATCATGATGCTTTTCCAATCCAGTGACTGGCACAGATGTTTGAATTGTTTTGTTCATTCAAATATCAAAGCCACAGTGAGATTCAAGCCCATGGCTCTGTGAGTTAGAGATGCTATCAGTCGTCCAACTGAACAGCATTAAACCACTTGTTATTTTTGATGAATCACTGACTTTAGGACTTTCTTTCTAAATGGGAGTTTGCAAGGATTATCCCTGGTTGTAAGGGAAGTTCATTGTATAAAATGCAAAATTAATGTTCAGTTATTCTTAAGTGTTATTGAAAAAGTAATCGGAAAATTAATTATGATGGGAATAATTTCTTGAGCAGCATGGTTCTTTTAAGGGATTGTTGATTTTAGCAGATATGCTAAACTTTTAAGAAATAGATCATATTATTGATGATCTATTTCTGATGTAACCTCTTCATAAAAATGTGATTTATTTAAATTATAGAATTTTTTTTTTGTCATGTATTTCTGGATTATCTAACTGTTAGAATTCCTGCTAATGTGTTATTGATTTCCAACATTTATAATGGATAAAAAAAATTTATGGGTAAAAAAAAAGAATGTTCTTTTGGCACGACGTAAATACCTGGATTTTGGAGTGAATTACCTAAGTTTCCAAACTAGATAATTGGAGGAGGAAATCCATCAGAACTTCTGGCCAGCCACACCCATAGAATCACTGCTAAGTGGCATTTTCTCTGTTGGCTTTTGTCATTAGTATATCTTTGTTTGATTTTATTGCTAATGCTTTTTCTTTTCTCACTATTCTTTTGAATAGTAACTTCATCACTAAAATATTTTGGAACTTATATTCGAACGTTAAGTACTTTTTAATGACAGAGACGATGTTCTGTGAATTATTATTTTTTTTTTTTTAAATCTGTTTCATGTCATTTCCATTATTGGATGTATATTGACACCTCTACCACATGAACAAGCCAAGGGTAAGCCAGAAACTGTGTTCAAGATACTAAATTAACAAAAGTAAAATCTGCTGTGTGTGTGTAGAGAGAGAGAGAGAGCACAGTTTTGGCTTACTATGAAACAGGTTGGTGTTTTCATGCTAAGTGATGCAAATCATGAACTACTTATAGGTCTTTGGACAACTGTAATTTCCACAATTACAACTGATAATTTCACATTAAGAAAAAGCAAATAAAACACTTAAGGAATATGCAAAAGGATGATAGGGTTGATTAATGTGCTAAAAATTTTTAAATAATATTTGACAAACATTTTTCTGGTTTTCTTTTCATGAAATTAATGCCAAATCGATGAAACAAAATATAGCTGCTCTTTTGGATATACAAAATAGATTTAGAAAACAAGATTGTTTCACAGATTGATGATAAGTGAAAAGCAAGATGCATTAGCAACAATTTCCATAAACCTATTTTAATCAACAAATGACCAATAGAAAAACTACATCCACATGGATTTGTGTTGTATATGCACATTTATATAAATTGACATTTTCAAACATGAAATATAACGATTTGAAGTGTACTCACACTCACTGGTGATCATTATAATGATTGTTTTCAGTGACAGTGATGAGCTACAAACTAAATTATCAGTTTTCTTATCCCCATAAAATGCAGTATAAAAGTTAATTTATATCATGTTTTATGTACATTTCTTTTATTATTATGGATATTTGTGCCAGGTATCCATTATTGATATTTCTGCATCATACACATCTTCATATGCTCTATGGTCTAACTTTTAATCTTAAATGTTATCTTGCCATAGTTTATTTAAATAATATGTTTGGGTGAAATGTAACTCCTATCTGTTGAACAATTAATTGGCAGAATTTTACAAAAAGAGAGTAACATGTTTTTAATGAAAGGAAGGATTGCATCTATATGTGAATGCATATTCATGCTCTTTTTAAAAATTTCTCAGTTTTGATAGTTTATTTTATATTTGGAAAGAAAAATTCATGTGGCACTGTTTAATAATTATCCTATTTTTGTGTTATATCTATAGGCTTTTTGGTTGCCTACTGTAGAAGAAAATCTTTGACATACAAGAAAGAGAAAGTATTTTATAGAACAAATCACCAAAAAAGCGGGACTGCTAACATTTGCCATTCCTGAAACTATCATCAACATTCATTTTTCAGATAGCACACTGTTTTTATGTTTTTTTCGAGGAGATTATCATATATGCATTTTAAATCGAATGTGAGTGTCTTTTGTCCACTCTCTTAACACTGTAAATTTTTGAGCATTTTAAATTTAATGTGATATCACTCTCATTTTTCAGTTACATGCATACACCATTTTGTAATCTAGTGCAGCCATAATTGAATTGTGAAGACATGCACTGTAAATAAATATCATAGTGTGAAACTAGTACCTAGTTTGAATAAGAGTAAAATGTGTTATCTATTGAAATAGTTTTTACAAAAATGTATATATTATACATTATTCTCTTATGTAGTCAATTCATGATTTTTTTTGCAAAATGATACAAAAGAAAACAACTCTTTTTTTTTTTAATAGAACAAATAGAATGTCAACATAAATTTAAATGTTGAATAATGTGAATATGTAGAAATGGAGTAGTTCTATTTTTTTATATTATAATTGGCATTGATATGAATATTTCAACCACTTCATTCTCAAAACATTACCATACATACTTTTTAACCTCTGCTTTTACCATACATAACTATTTATAGTAGCTATATTAGGGAAATGGAAAAACAGATTTATCTGCTACATCTTTTCTATTTTCTTTTCTACCATGTATCAACTTATTATTATGGCTCCTTCACTTGATTCATTTTTGTCCTTCGAATTTGTGCTGTCAATGGGAAATTCTTTAATGTTTACACCAGTCATCATAAAATAGTAGTGTTTCATGGTGACCGGAGTCTTTTTATAGATATACATATATATCTTCTTAAATGAGAATGTTGCACTGTCTTGAATGACTATAGTGAATCAGATTTATCAAGAGATGTTCAAGGATATGTATGAAAATTATTAAAAATATTTCATAAGTTAAATATTAACAATGTTTTGCTTCTTTTGAGGTCTTAGTCAACCTTATCAGTGGCTTGCATAAACATTCTTTTAACCCTTTGAATAAGCGACATGATTGTCATCAATAGTAAGTCTTCTGTAATGGTCAATGTGAGCTGATCTCTTGTGGTCATTATTTGCATTCTTCTCTATTACCTGTTTAACAGTTTGATATAAGAAGACCTGTTCTGTTTGAAAAATAAGTTATTGGAACAAAAAAAAAAAAGTATTAATAGGAAATTTCAAGACCTTCTGGGAAAGTCTATCATTGAAAAATTTAGCTTCCAAACCAGCTGCACTCTTTAACCACTTCACTACCCACTTTGTGTGCATGTGCGTGCACACACAAACATAAACTATAATGATGACTGTTAAGTTAATTGCGATGCCTTTTGTATCAGTTGTGTTCATATACACGTAGATCACTGCTTTTGTTAAGAAATCTTGCAAAGGTTGCCAAGCAGCAAAGTCGATTTTATTTTACCTGCATTCTCTTTTTCTCATCATTTTGGATTTTGTATTTATTACAATATTTTTATCTCTAAAATATGTGTAATTTTTTTTTCAAAACGTTTCTAAATTTCATATTGAAGTGTAGAAAAGGCTGTTTTAAAGAAAGAAAGAGTTTCAACAAGTTGAATGTGCATGCATGCATGCATGCTTTGTGATACAGACCAGTCATTCATTGAACACATTTTTTGTCATGGTGAAAATGGGAAGTTACAGTGTATGCCATATCACCTTATGCTATAGTTACATATGTTGATTTCTTTTTTTTTTTTTTTTTTTTTTTTATGTATTTCTTATGCTCTTTAGTTTGCCATTTGTTGGACTCTCTAAAGTTATATTTTGCACATGCATGTGTTGCACTCTTCTTGTCACTTGATAGGGATTAACACAACTACAAGCACAGATGGAACATACTGATCCACCTCAGTATACAGTAGGACAGACCTGAGATATGCAGGCTAACTGGATAATGCATGAGCTGTACAATCCTAGGAATGCCATAATGATTAAAACCAGTGCTAATGTAATATTTGTTTTTAGTTTTTCATTGTGAGATTGCTTTCATATATGTTTTCTTCCAGCTTGTTCTGCAGAAGAAAAAAATTGTGTGGGATTTAAATCTGATCACTGTCAGGACTACGTGTCATGATTTTTAATCCTGTTTTAAAAGTGTTGTAAATTTCTTAAATTGAAAGCATGCATAATCAGTATAATTCTGAAATATGCTTAGTAGCAAAGCTACTAAGCATTTCTGTCCATCATTTGGAATCACTCTATCTCTGTTGTATGAATTTAAAAAAAGAAAAGGATCATTCAATATAAATGTATGTTGCATAACTGGTAGACAAAATAATGAAACCACTGAAGAACTTCCTAATAGAATAATAAGTGCACATTGCAAATAATGTAATATGCATTCAGTAATGTTTGATATATTCCTCCTGAAGAATGCAATACTGTTCAATTGCAGGTAGACCCAACTCATACCACAGATGGGTAATGAAAATGCTGCTAATCAGATGGTCAAATTGGGATGTTTGTTAGAGGGACCACATTAGTAACACTGTCATGCTTCTTTGACTATCTATAGATGGCATATACTCTTTATAACTTGGACGTTGTTATTCACAAAGACCCTGTCAATGATTGTGTAAATGACTGCATAGTCATAGTGATTTACAGGACCCCTGTTCCTTCAGTGGAATAAGTAGCCAATCCACTTAAAAAAACATGTTGTCCTTGAAAGTCATTGAGAAAGCTCAGTGACTTTCTAAGAGAGAGAAATGCAGTTCTATTATTTTTGGGGAGTACATATTGTGAATCCCATTGGTAGGTATTTTCATTGTGAAAGATCACCATTTGCATTCATAAGAATCCCATCATAATCATCAGTAGATATGAATACTCGCTTAACATGAATATTCATATAAATTTCAATTTTCATCAACTTGCTTTGATTCCTAGAATTAATTCCATACTTTTTCCTCTTTGTCTGTGGAAGCAGCTTATATCATTATTTAGTCATTGTCTTTCTCTTCTTATTTCTCAGGTATTTATCATTTGTTTCTTATATTTGTCAACTTTTGTTATATTTTTGTGATTTTTTTTCCCCGTCTTAAAAGCAGCAACTCTGATCCAAACTATAATGTGTGCAAAGATGTGTACTTTGCTTTAAAAAAAAAACAGTGCCTTTTCAGAAAAGTATTCAGAGCAGCCTTCAACAATTACACGATATCATAAGAAAAGGTTACATAGTACACCTTTACTATCACAATATTATTTTATTGCACCTTGCATAGATGATGGCTCAGTATTTGAATGAAATTGGCTAGAAAACATATATGGAATTGATCAGTGTCATAAAATCAAACATACCACTGTCAAATATGGCCATATTGCTGTGTTGGGAAAATGTCTGTGTCAAAGTGAAGGAACAATATTTACATTTTAAAATTATAAATGGAATAGTTATAGTGAAACTTATTTAATTAGATCTGAAGAGAGCAAATCATGAACTTTGAATGAAATGAATTTGAATTATACAAACGTTTTTCACAAAGCTATGTTATCTATGTAAAAAATTGTGTATAAAATTTAGAAAGAAATTTGCATCTATGTTTAGTTTTTTTAAGATAAATGTTTTATGTATGAAAGATACAAAGGAGCATACATTTTTGCCTGTAACATTAAAAAAAATTTTTACTTTAAATATTGTTTATTTTGTCAGCCGATATTTCAGCCAGTTATTGTATATTAGTTTTGGTTTCAATTTGATATATAGCAACACTGTGTTTAATATTTTAATTGAATGAATGCTGTACAGTGAAAATAAATATATATGAGAAGGTAAATTGCAGTTAGAGTAAGTACTTATGATAAATGCTAGTTAATGAACCCCCCCCCTTAAACCCTTGTGTTTACTTTGGATGAAAACAACAGTGCATATAAATGTTGTGTCCTGCAGCAATTAACTAGCATGCCACCCATGACAATAAACCTGATTCTCCCTATGGTTTATTATCAACTAAGTTGTATAACTGATCCAAATCTTCTGAAGGCCTAAGGAAAATTAAATGTTAAATAATAATACTTTTTTTTGCCCTTAGTTTGGCCTGAGTTCTTGAACTTTAGATAAAGGCAGCATGGTCAAATATTGGATCTTGCACAGATGCATTTGATTAGTTGGCTATACTTAATGAATTGGCAGTAAACACTGTCATGTTATGTGCAAAGTTGTAAATGAAATATCTGAAGTATTTTAAGGCAAGTTATTAGTGTGTGTGTGTGCGCGCACATGCATGTATTCTTGTGCTTGAATGTATCGTAATTTTAAAAAACTTGCAAAGTATACAAATATACTTCAAAAATTCATTTGTGAAGTACAAATAATGATTTCCCATTTGTACTTCACAATTTTTTTTCAATTACATGATACGTTCAAGCACAAGAATGCATGCGCGCGCACACACACACACACTCTCTCTCTTCAATAACTTGTCTTAAAACACTTCAGATATTTCATTTTGAAATTAACAGACCATAAAAAAACATCATGAACTATGCCAGGTGCTATCTCTATCTCAGTCATGCATAAAATATTTTATATTTTAAAATCGTTATCATTAAAAATCAATTATGACAGGAGACAGAGTATCTCCACAGACCTAATTAATTTAATATTGGTATTAAATTGGGAGGTGGAAAACAATCGCAAACATCCATGCCTACTCGGGATTCAAACTCGCAGCCTCTTGGCTGGAGTGCGGATATACTAACAACTCAGCTAACCAGGCCATCATACAAAAAAGGAAAAAAAAATAGTGAAGAACATAGTTACAAATACACAGTTAATTTTTTACTGTTCTGGTGGAAAATATACTGCTTGGAACAAAGTCATTGGGCAACAGGCACCACTGAAGACGATACCGCATATTGGTTCAGGTATAAAATACCAGTGTGAGAAACAAAGTAATGATATATAAGTCTTTATTTAAGCCAATATATCACACTGCCATCTCTGAATTTCATGGTTGAGATTACACACCCTGGTAATAGACATTTACAGGGCATCTGCCATACCCACACTCGTCCATCTGCTCTGTGGAGGGTGTAGTATGATTTGTCACTCCATAACACACAGCTTTCCACCTCCCACTATACATGCTCTTTGCACCACTGAAGACGACACTGCATGTTGGTTAGGGTAACGTGAGGCTTGCATATTAGTCCTACCCAGGGAAACCCATGTTGTGAGTGGTGGTTCTGAATGTTTTTGTGCAGATTTGTATTCCAGTCAATGCCCAGAACTCGACATTCAATGTGTCGGTTGATGAATGTTACTCCACACTATTGTATTCTTTTTGCATTTTGTTGTCTTGTATGTGGTTTTTTTGTGTGTGGTAGCATATGCATGTATTCTTCTTAGCCAAATGCTAAATAAAATAAACTGCTGCTACTTCAGAACCTTTCGATTAAGGCAATAAAGACACGATTACTTAGGGCATGCTTACAGAACCAACAAACAAACTGCATCCAAATAAGTCATAGACTTGGGCCATTTGCTCTACTTACTTGGCCAAAAGAGAGAGGGGAGGAAAAAAAAAAAAAAAAAAATCAGCTAACACCTTTTATTCCCATATAGGGAGTAAGCGAAGCCGTTTTAGGTATGAATGAAAATAATGCTCAACAGTAAACTTCTTTTCTTCTAACGTCAAAATCATTGCTATAGCTAAATGTGATGGCATATACTCTACACCAGTGATGGCGAACCTTTTTATCCAAGTGTGTCAAACTTTTTTTTTTTTTTTAAATATTGACACTTGCATATATGCATTATAAATTAATTATATACATAATTATAGATGGTGACTTATACATATCATATTAGGCTATTTATTTAATAGGACATTGACATAAAATCTATGAATTCATATTATACAATTAATTTAATAAACTGAAATTACAAACTTACATTACATTTAATGACTTTTCTGTTGCTGAGTACTGGTAGAAGGTTCTTTCACTTAACTGAGAGCGATCTTACACGATTTATCGCAGTTTTTTCATCAGAATACCAATATTTTTCAACATTCAAGGTGTGTCATCTGAAACCCTAAAGTGTGTCAGTGCTGACATGCGTGTCATAGGTTCGCCATCACTGCTCTACACATGTTCTTCTATTAATGTACATGCAGTCGAACTTCATATTTCATATCGCATGTACTGAAGGGGTATTAAAGTTTTTTTTTTTTTATGTGCCATACCATATGAATTATCACATAACACCTTCAAGGAGTCCAAAGACTCATCAAGGGAGGGCATCTACTTTACAACTCTCCATCTTCATCAACCGCAACTACCTTCATCATCTACACCAATGCCATCTACCACTGACCACTAGTATTTTCACAGACAATCACAAACATCTATGCTCACAGCAGGATTTGAACCCACAGCCTTTTGTCTGGAGAGCGCATATGCTAACCACTCGGCCAACCGGGCTGGCCATTTTTAAAACTATAAAAGTCAGAAAATTAAACATGCTACCCTTACAGTTGATTGCACACTTATGAATCATGAATATAATGGTGCAAAAAGAATGACAATTGATGTTAAAAGCTTCCAAAAAGAACTTATCATTCGACACCGATATTCACCACTTGCACTATTTTCCACCCTCTCACGGCGATATTATCAAATTGCGTTTGATAGAGCAGTGTTGGCAAGCATAAATGCTATTGGCCTTGCTAACCAGGCCAGTAAAGTATGATGCATGCTGAAAAGTGGTGTCCTATTTTTGTTTTCAAAGCAAATCTCCATAAGTGTTTGCAATTTGTTGAGCACTCACCAAAGTGTTACCAATATAGGACAATTATAGCTGCTGTGAAAATGATGGGTTCAAATCCCATCCAGGGCATGAACTTTTGTAAGGCTTTCATCTGAAGGTGTTTGTAGTTTTAGCTGCTGCAGATTTGTGTTTTCATCCCATAAACAGGCATATGAAGAAAGCATTTACAGACATAACCATCTGGCTTCAATCCTTATTTGCTTGGTCCCAAACCAAAATAATAGAGGTGAAAATGGGCACTTAAGAAGAAAATATCACTTCAGATGAAATGGTGCAATTAATAAGTTTCTGACTGTAGTAAATGTTTCACTTACTGATATTCATTAGCAAAATTTTTATGTAAAAAGAAAATAAAATACATAAAATTAGTATAGTATAGTAATGTTGTAAAATGAAATTAATAAATTAATAGAAAAAATTCCTTTTACCACCATGTTACTAATACCCATGATTTGAAGCCTTTTGTGGGTGGGAGTCACAAAAAAAAAAAAAATAACTAGAGAGATGAGTGTGTCGATATATACATAAATTTGATTTTTGACTATACGTATTCGTGATGCAGCCTGTGTAGCTCAATGGAAGAGGCACTTGCTTCCTCTGCACTACTAGACTGTCTAAAGATAGATTTAAGTTTAAGTCTAGTTGCCGATTGGAGGAACTTTTTCTAAGTCATTCTTCGACTAGTTCCCGATTTAGTTGATCTCTGGCATGGGCAAGTGGGTTTTTCATCCCATAAACTCAAGAAAAGCAGCCATATAACCACACTATTTCAGATAATTAGATGTCCTGCTATGGTTGGGTACCAGGAGATGGCAGCACTTGTTTGTCATACTCTTCATTGGTTGCTTCATAATTAGTGATAGTTGGCCAGCTGTCTCTGGTTGGCTACCAGTGGAGATTGAACTGCCACTCAGTCTCCAAAAGCTAGATAGGGTTAAAAGGCTGATTTATTTGTTTTACATAGCCATGCTGCAAACTTTCTAGATGTGGATGATGTAGTTCATAGCGTTCTTACATCAGTACAAAATCTTTGGACATACTCCTTCATTTATTGTAGTGTTCTATCACTGAATCCAGTTAGTTGTAGTGGTGCCAATGGAAATGAACTAACTATAACTAGACACGAATTGTTCAATTACAAAAGTGCACACGCGAGGTCGGGAATTTTCCCCACTGGTTTCTCTCTCTCAGACCACTTGCCATACAGCCCATTAGTTACTTCAAAATTTTCTCTTTTCTCAAAAAATATTTCAGAAGATACCACTACATGTCAGGTTATGAAATTGAGACAGTCATAAAGCTATTGAAATATGTAGACCATAGAGGATAACTAGACTGAAAAATAATTGTGGAAATTCTCGGAAAAAGTTTGGGTTAGATACTTGTTTTGTTTCAGTGAATCGAAACTTCCATTACCAAAAACGAAGACAAAGTAAAAAAGTCTTTTTACTTTGTCTCGGATGAGACAAAGTAAAAAGACTCATTGCAGGGATTCCTTACATATCAGTTCTTATCAAATTCCATCTTAAACTCATTGTTTCCACACACTCATCCACCATTCTCTAAAAGAAATTAATCTTCACTCTTACACACAGCGACAAAACTACATGGATGTCTCTTTTTCTCTGTGAAAAATTTCTTCAGTATTAATCTGGTATAAATCTCACCAACTTGTATCTCAATCATATCACCAGTGCCATATCTAGCTTTTAATGGGCCCTGTGCAAGATTTTATTTTTGGTCCCCCTTTTTTTAAAAAAAATAAATAAATAAAAAAACAAATACAATAGAAATGGATCAGTTAATTTTTAACTTGAACCAAAAACATTACGGAATCGGCCATCACGGCAACAGAATTAACAATTTGAAAATGAAAATATAATACTGATTATTTTTTGATACCCCATTTCAGACCCCCTGTGCTTGTGCCCCCGTTGCACCTGCCTAGTCACGGCACTGCATATCACACTTCCTTCACCATAACAATAAATATTACTTTTTAGAACTTTCATACCTAAATAAAGTATGCTTTTATATATATATATATATAATGTTATTTTAAATTTGCTGGACTGGTTTGGCTGAGTGGTTAGCGTATCCGCTCTCCCGCCAAAAGGCTGTGGGTTCGAATCCTGTGGTAGGCATGGATGTTTGTGATTGTCTGTGAAAATACTAGTGGTCGGCGGTAGATGGCGTTGGTATAGTTGCGGTTCGTTGTAGTGGGTGGATATGACAGGGTGGAAACCTCGAGTTGTATACACAATGAGTCTGAATTCCATGGAAGTGTCACTTAATAATAATTATATTTATATTGTTTTAAAATTAGTTCAGTTGTTTTCATTTTTAATCTAAAAGCATTTCCATCCTTAAAATAGATGAGACAGGAGGGTGATTTTGAGATATGTCATGCAAAAAGGGATGTCTCTGCTACTTTAGGTTTTTTTTTTTTTTTTTTTTTTCTGATGCTGCTGCTGCTGTGATGTTTACCTTTCTTAGTTTTGGAATTTCTTCAGTATAATATAATAAGCATTGCTATAGGTACACCAGCATATTTCTTAAAAGGAGCACACTTTTAAGATTATAAAAATGAACTTGTTAAACTGGTTTCAAAGAACTTTAGATGTCTCCATCTTGTAGTAAAAAAAGCAGCTGTGCATCATGAAATCCCATGAAACGTTAGTTTAATTTAAATACAATATTCCAAACTAAGTCTGTTCGAGATATCATAGTACTTTATGTTGCAGGGTCATTACAGTGCTTTATGTTATGACATAAAGCACTGTATCAAACATATCTAACAACAACAACATAGAACATTAAATGTTCATCTTTCAAATAACTATCTCCCAAATGGAGAAATAGATATTGAATCAGTTTTGTTTAGATATGGCTAATGCACAGAAACTTCACAAGGTTTCTTGAATTATTTGAAATGCCTTTAGTGCGATTTGAGATAGTGGGTGGTTATGCATTAATTCTACAAAGGAGTAGACAGCACCCTTTTTAGTATTAAGTTTTGGTAATGATAGGGATGCTAGTCTCCTCCATCAACAACAGCCCATGACTATCAATAATTTTATACGAGTCAAGGGATGCACTACAGTAGATAACTGTCACCACTGATTATCCTACACCTAACTCAGTGCCAGTTCTATGGTGATTTTTTTAAAAACTCGAGTTTCCAAGAGAGAAGGAAGAAACTAATTGCTTCTGCTAGAGATGCTCTAACTCAGAAACCTGGTGAATAAAAAAAGTTCTAAAATCCAATCTGTAATGGTCAGTACAAAAGCTGTTACACAGGCACCTGCATATTTTCTTTGCTGAAAATTAAGTTCAAGAAAGGAAGCTCGTTTCTCAGCAGGAAAGAAGGAAGTGGAAAGTTGAATTTGTTTGGGATATGTGAATTTTCTGAAACAGCTGTGACAAGGAACATTATCTATCATTCATTCTGAGCAGAGGGTTTAGGCAAATAGTAATTTCGTATCTTATTAAGAATAGATAACGGATATATATTGTATGATGATATATTGTAGCCAGGTAGATCAGTCTACAAATGTTCATACTAAAAGATCATCATTTGAGCAAATGATTCTGACTCAGTGGGCAATGCTTTATGACATCAAATTTGTTTCTGACTAGATGGATGGTATTCAGTTGGTATATTAGTGAACAGTGATGTCGTATTGAGTTTTAACTTTAATTTTAGAAAAAGAATCGAAAATTTTACGTAACATAGATACATTCCTAAGACTAGAAAGGATTAGCTCTGATAGGTATTTTACTATTATACATAAGCACCATTATAACTGAACTCACAAACTCAATGGAATTCGAGTTTTGTGGATTCTTTGCAACCACATATTATTGGAGATCTTTTGTGAAAGGTATGGGGTCAGATCAGAGAATCTTTATTCCAAGCAATGTTGTCCAAAATTTTACCCATTCCTTGACTTGCAATTTGGTATGATCATTAGAAAGTCATCTGCAAGTAGCCCTGTTCTAATAAGAGACATTTTCCTATTCTGAAGAATTCGTGATGACTCGCATTCCCTTTCTCAGCGTCAGTAAACACGATATTGTTGTTTCAGACTAACCTCTGAATACTAAAGATTTATGCCTAGCACTATCGGAGATATTAGCCCTATACTAAACTTAAGCAACTTTAATATTAACCATATTGAGGTTGCTCAAGTCTATTCACTACAGGATGGCACTGCTGAATGGATAACCAAAATCACACATTTATTGAGGGATATCTGAAGAAAAATCATTCCGTTTGTTTCTTCCAGAAGAATTTGTCAAACTTTTTTTTTTTTTTAAGATCTGGGCCCCTTGGTTTCTTCTTGATGGGTAAGAGGTAGAGAGGATCCAGAGGCGAGTGACCAAGATGATAGCTGTCTATGGAATGAACCTTACGAGAGCAGGTTGAAGATTTGTGGGTTACAGAAATTGGTTGATAGGCGGAAAAGGGGTGATATGATTGAGACATTCAAATTACTGAAGGGTTTTTACAAGATTAATTCAGAGGAAAATTTTCAGAACAGGCCTGGTGATGGGAGAACTAGGGGCCATCCATGGAAACTGAGCAAGAGTGTAGTTAGCAAGGGTGTTTTACTTGGAGAGCGGTGAATGAGTGGAATAAGCTGCCAGAGTTTGTTGTGTGCCAGAGTGTGTTTGTTGTATGACTAAATTTATATTTACAGTCATGTAAATGAGTTCAAAGCGAAATATGATAGATACTGCGAGAATGCCTAATACTTGTTCTTGATATGATCTTTAGGACCTCCCTCGATGAGTCTAAGGACTCCTTGGAGTTGCTTAATAATAATAATAATTTTGATTAGTTCTTCGTAATTTTAAGAGCAGAATCTAAGAGCGCTGTTGACCAGAAATGGCCTGTAAATAATATAAAACAGTTCTTCTTTAAGATCATTTGCAGATTTCCTTTAATTTGGATTGGATTTGCATTTGGTAAGCTTAAATCGCCTTTGTCAATATGCAATTGGTCAAGGGGGAAGTAACTGACTGAACTTTTGATTTTTTTTAAATAAAAAAGAACCTGTTCGGCTTAAACATCTATTTGAATTCGATTCTTGTCGTAACTAGATGGATCATTATTTATATGGGCTTTTTCAATTGCAGGTGAGTTAGCTGATCTCATACGGAACTAGCAATGGATTTTACCTCCTGGAAACTCAGGTTTCCCATTCTGCATACAGCATGGCCCCCACAAGGGTGGGGCTGACAGGGCTCTAGCTTGGGGGGGGGTCTGGAATTAGGGGCCTGTCTTGTCAGGTCAGCCAGTTAGGTGAGACTAACAAAAGACAAAAAGAAACTTTATAAAATAAGAATGAATATGTGCCGAGAGGGATTATTAGCTTTTGCAATTGTTTCCAACCCATTATCCATCTTTTCAGACTTTTATGGTTATGCTTCTGAACTTCCCATTCGGAAGGATTTACTTTAGTTTTCAGTTTTCGTTTGCCCATCTCGCTTTCTCCTTCAGCACTGAACACAATTAAAGGCCTGAAAAAATATTTCAGATCTTATAAAGGGATGCTAATGACAATGTTTTGGCACAAAATATTAACAAATATTGACAATAAGAACATTATTATACAAAGTAAAGGAATACTCTTGAGGTCGAGTGCGCACTTATAAGAGAATTAGTGCAAGAGATACAACACTTACGTGACTCGTGGGAAAGTGTTGTCCAAGAAGTAAAAGTAGTTGGTGAAGCAATCAGTGTGTAACCTCAATTTTGCGAAAATCGAGAAACTACTGTAGAACCTGAACAACATTTCGAAATTTTCGTAATTTATCCAGTATAGGATTTCATTATTATTATTATTATTCGTGATACCTCCAAGGAGTCCGAAGACTCATCGCGGGAGGACACCCATTATAAGTGATTTAAAAACAAGGCTTGTGAATTATTCTCACCTATTTTAAATTCCACAACTTGGATGATGGTCAACTTATCGCAAAAGCAGCAAACCTTGTGAAAAAGATCTGTCAGAAGAGTTATTGAATGAAATTCTTCACCTTAAAAGTATTCATAAGATAATTTTTGGCACAGAAACAAGTCTGGTGAGACTTCTGAGCATAATTTATGACAAAAACCTGAAAGGTATATTTGCCAATATCTGCCTCGCCATTAAACTGTTTTGCACAATACCGGTTTTAGTTGCTGTTTCTTCATCTCAGAGATCATTCAGTAGACTGGCCAATTCATTGAAAACATGGTAAAGAAGCACTAGCCAAGAACGACTTAATTCCCTTGCAATTTTGTGCATCGAAAATGATTTGGCTAAGCGAGTTGATTTTACTGACATTATTGATAAATTTGCGTCAACAAAAGCTAGAAAATATCCTTTGAGGTAATTTTGAATGTTATTATTAGTTTGTATTATGTAGATGTCGGTAGTTTTTTAAATAAATATTACTTTTGTGTTATCATTTTAATTGATCCTAAAACCATGGAGACTGTAAAGCAATGCGTTGTCCTTAACCTGAGCGACAGGTAGAGGGTCCGCCAAAAATCCTGGCCTGGGGGCCCGCTTCAGGATGTGGAGGCCATGGCATACAAGCAAATCTACTAGAGAACTCATACAATTTAGAGAAAAAAAAATACTGCTGGCGAGAGTAGTAAATTGCATCGTATGCTGTGGTCAGTGCTGTTGTGTAGGTGGTATATGTGTTGGTATGGCGTAGAGACAGAGGAGTAAATAGGGAGGATCTCCATGATGAATCCTTGGTGATGCACATAGTAATGATAATAATTGAATCTTCATGCGGGACAGTAGAACGTTGCGAAAATCCGTTTCGATAAGTAAAGAGTGAACCTGAGATTGTCAAATCTTTGTCCGAAAATCTCAGGATAAAGTTTCTTTTGTACATGCTGACTATTTCATATGCCCAGGAATGCCAGGTGGAAGAAACAGATACAGGTACAATTATCTCACTAAACAGCAAATTTTTATATAGTTCACTATGAAGAATAAAAGTTTGCCGCTGTGTCTCCTCAGTCTGTTTTATAATGTTTCGTTAATAACATGTTTACTAGCTGATGTGGCCCTAGACCTGAATATCAAAATTTCCTTAACAAGATCATCAGATCCATTCGTGCATCACTGTTGTTCAAACAGAAAATCATAATTCCTTACCTTCCTTTTTTTAATTGTATTATTTCATACTTAGTCTTACTGAAGGATTCTTAATTTTTTTTTTATCGTTTATAGTAATTGCACTTTTATTGAAGATGTAGTCATATGAACTAGCGCCATTCGTCTTGTTAGAAAATTGGTCTCCTGAAAATCCTTACACATTTCAGCTTGTGTTGTTTGCTTAAACGAATATCTATTACCCAATGCGTGAACATGATAGCATACTGACTGACCTTTTTTGAAATAACTACAATATATCTATTATTTTTATTTATTTACATAATTGATACACAGTCAAAACAAGATTTAAACAACAAATATTAATTAAACAACAATTTGACTGGAGATGTAGAACAATTCAGATTCTACCCAAGATTCTAAGAATAGCTGTCAGGTAGAGTGGTAAAATATAAACTGTTCCTAGTAGTGCTGTTTTTTTTGCAGGTCATGTGGGATCACTTCGTTGATGTTTAATTGCTGTAAATAATTGGATAGCTTCTTTGAAGTTGCACCAAGTGCACCGATAACTATTGGGATGATTTTTTTGTGTTTAAGCCACAGTCGGCCAACTTCAATTGCCAGATCTCGATATTTAGTAATTTTTTCCAGTTCTTTGTTGTTAATGTTGTTATCACTGGGTACTGCGATATCGATAATCCAAACCTGTCGATGTTCGATAATTGTGATGTCAGGTCTATTGTGTTCCAAATACCGATCAGTTTGTATTCTAAAGTCCCAGAGAAGTTTTGCTGTTTCGTTTTCCAATACAGTTTCTATTTTATGCTGCCACCAGTTATCAGAAGTAGGAAAGCGATATTTTTTGCATACGTGCCAATGAATTATTTTGGCCACTTGATCATGGCGGTATTTATAGTCAGTTTGAGCTATTTTGCTGCAGGCACTGATTAGATGTTCTACAGTCTCATCTTTCTGATCGCATAATCTGCATTTGCTGTTATTATTGATGTTGAAAATTTTTGCTTTGATTGCATTAGTTTGAAATGCCTGTTCTTGAGCTGCTAGAATATATCCTTCTGTTTCTTTTTTAATGTATCTGTGTTGTGGCCATTGCCATGTCTTGTTCACGTCGATTTTGTCCTCAGTATTTCGAAGAAATTGGCCAAGCACGGGTTTATTTTTCCAGCGTACATATCGGATATTTTGTTGTTCCTTTTTGTAATCGGATTTGTTTCCTGTTGCTTTTAGAAGGTCCTCTTGTGTAATTGCTTGAAGCATTGGCTGAGAGCTATTGTCGATGTAATTTCTTAAACCAATTTCTTCTTCTTCCACAGTCTGTCTCACTTACAGCAGACCCCGTCCACCTATTCTCCTCGGTAGGTACAACCGGTCAACATCACTTCGTGGGTGTAATGCACGATGCATAGTCATTAGTTTTCTAGTTTTGCGGTCTAGTTTGTCAGGGTCTTCTTTTGTCCAATTAATTACGCCAGCTGTGTATTGGATCACTGGTATAGCCCAAGAATTCATTACTCTAATTGTGTTTAATCCATTTAGTTTTGTTTTCATAATATTTCTAATTCTTTTGATGTATTCTGATCCTGCCTATTGTTTAACTTTCGAGTGGAGAATATCATTGGCTTCTAATATTCCTAGGTGTTTATAGTGTTCGTCAGCTGAAATTTGCTTTTATATATTTCTCTTGTTCAAAATTAAAATTGCTAGTGTCATTAATTTTTCCTCGTTTAATAGATAAAATTGCGCATTTATCTAAACCAAATTCCATTTTGATGTGCTGACTGAAAATACGAATTATCTTCAATAAAGAGTCTATTTGCTGGGCCTATTTTCCATATAGCTTCAAGTGATCCATATACAACAGATGGGAAATTTTAATATTACATTTAGGAATTTCATATCCAAGTTTTGTTTTCTTCGGAATCATATACAAAGGAATCAAAGAAATGTTGAAGAGCAATGGTGACAAGTAATCACCTTGGAAAATTCCACGTTTAATGCTGATATTCCAAATCGTCATTATTCACTATTAATGTTGTTTTCCATGATTTCATAGCAGTAGCCAGAAACGAACATATGTTTTTGCTAATTCCAAATATTTGTAGTGATTTTAGGATACAGGAGTGTTTCAGGGAATCGAATGCTTTCTTGTAATCTATCCATGCCATGTTTAAATTAGTTTTTCGTCTTCTTGAGTTTCTGAGAATCATTTTATAATAAGGATCTGGTCTTTTGTTCCTCTAGATTTTTGCAAATTTCCTTTTTGTTCAATCGGATAAATCTGATTATCTAATAAGTAACGGTATATGGAATTTGCTATGATTGCAGTGAACAGCTTAAGCATAGTTTGTAGGCATGTTATTGGACGATAGTTACTTGGGTCTGCATCCTTATCCGTATCTTTCATGAAGAGAAAAGTGCGCCCAGATATCATCCAGTCTTCCACTGAGCCAGACTGCAACAAATAATTAAATTTTTCTGCCATTCGATTATGTAGACTGGTTAGATGTTTTAATCAAAATCCATGTAGTTCGTCATTGCCAGGTGCACTCCAGTTTTTTAATTTTCTAGCTTGAGAACTGACCATTTCTTTAGTGATGATAATGATATTTTGCATTTGTTTTTGTTTCATTTCTGATTCTATTTCCTTAATCCATGAAGCATCTTTATTGTGTTCGATAGCATTATTCCAGATTGACTTCCAAAATTTGAGTGTTTCTTCTTTTCCGGGTGAATGATGGTTTACATTTGTATTTCTCTAGAGAGACTGGAAGAACTGACGTTGGTTCTGTCGAAATTTCATATTTTGTACGTATTGGTTTATTCTTGCTTCATATCTTTTAATTTTCTCTGCAGTCGCTGTAATTCTTTGTTTTAGCTCTTCGGTAACTTCAGCAATTGTTTTGTTGGCCAAATTATATGTGTTAATCAGTTTGTTTTTATTATTCAACCGTCCTTCTTTAAAACTCTTTAAGTTGCTTAGATCAGCTCGAAGCCTGTTAACCTTTCGTTCTAACCGGATTTTCCATGGTGCAGATTGTTTCATCCTCAGCTTTTGCTCTTTCGGTTTGCAACCAAGCTTCACTGAAATGATATAGGCTGTGCTGTATAGAAGGTGATTTGTTTCCTTTATACTGTTGGTTGTGAAGGTTTCAATTACAGCATTTGCGTCTAAGAGGAGCTCTTTTAGCTTAGATTGTTGTAAAGCTTTTAATGGTGGTAGTCTTATACGGTCATTTATGGAGTTCATATGTTCCAATACTCCTGACTTCATTTTACACTGCCCTTCTGTCAAAACATTCTGAGGTATGTTGTCAACTTGATGTTTACTGAGTTGAATTCCATAGTTTGATACAGCTACTTCCTGATGATTTTCTGTTACTGGAGTTGTTGGTTTATTACATAACTCTTGCAGCTCAAGTTCAGCAAATATTTTGTTATAGAAAATGAAATTCTTTTGATCCAGAAGTCTTTGTTCTGTTATTGCAGATTCTGGGAATTTTTGTTTCCAAATTAAATGCATATGCTTCCTGAAACCTCGTTTTTCTGGTGTTGATCTGTAAAAACATTTCATAATGTCTCTGTTTTCTTCTACAGTCCATTTTTTACGTTTGGTTTCTTCCAGTCGCTTTTCAGCTTCCTGCCCTGATTGCCCAGCAAGGAGAGCTGGGTCCTGTAGCCCACTTGTCGCCTGATGCCCAGGATCCCCAACATCTGACGCAGTCCTTGATGACCCGGGCGTCGACTGATCCGGTATGGATCTCTTCTTCCTTTTCATCATTGATGGGGAATGGAATACTGTTAGTCTGGCTCCTCAGTTGATACCTTCCTGACAATGGTGGCCCTGCTGGCAGCTATGTAACCGCCTGAATAGCTCTTAACATCACTGAAGCACGCAAGCCCCACCACCACGACAAGGCCGTGTTCCTTCAGAGGGGGTTATTATTATTATTATTATTATTATTATTATTATTATTATTAGAGGGCGCTTTAGCAGCAAGCACGCTATTTCTATGCTCCCATATTTTAAGTTGCAAAGTAGATCTTTTCTTGTGAATTAAAATTTAAAGTACATCAGTGAACTCCGTTCTTCAAGACGAACATATAGATGTAAAAACTGTAAGTATCTGTTAAGTAATAAGTAAAATATAAGTATTCAAAGTTCGAAGTATATGTTGGTCAACTACGCGAGAAGAGAACAAAGGAGGACGCCATATTAGAAAATACAGCAAGATCGTCAAACAAGAAGTATGAAGTGCTACAAATGCCAAGAAGACCTAACGGGCGAAGAAAACCACGTAACATGTAGGAACTGCCAAAGAAACATGCATTTTTTATGTTCAGGATTGTCCGAGACTACCTGGCAGCGAAAATCAAACAAGAATCGTGACGAGTGGAAGTGTCCCCATTGCAGAGATAACAAAGGAAAGTCGCCTTCGACCGCAGGCGGAAAACAGCCAACGCAGTAAACAACCGCAGGCAGTAAACAGCTATCAACAACAGAGGGAATTAAAAACAAAGAAAACAACAACGGAAACCCAGGTGAGCCATCTTTAAATGCATTACTTGAAAATAGATTACAAAACCTAAAAGACTGTTTAATCGATTTTGTTGGAGAACTATTTAAAAAACATAACGCACAAATTACAGAAAAATTTAACCAATACGAGGCATTTATTAAATTTAATAATAACTCGATAGAAGATATGTTACAGACCGTTAGAGAAATTAAAAACTGCATCAAAGAGCTAACTGAAAGACAGCATAATTTAATTAAAGAGACAACGGACCTACGGCAAGAACTAAACTCTCTAAAGCAACAGTACGAGCTCTCCCACCCCCCCCCCCCCCCACCCCCCCCCCCCCCCACCCCCCCCCCCCCCCACCCCCCCCCCCCCCCACCCCCCCCCCCCCCCACCCCCCCCCCCCCCCACCCCCCCCCCCCCCCACCCCCCCCCCCCCCCACCCCCCCCCCCCCCCACCCCCCCCCCCCCCCACCCCCCCCCCCCCCCACCCCCCCCCCCCCCCACCCCCCCCCCCCCCCACCCCCCCCCCCCCCCACCCCCCCCCCCCCCCACCCCCCCCCCCCCCCACCCCCCCCCCCCCCCACCCCCCCCCCCCCCCACCCCCCCCCCCCCCCACCCCCCCCCCCCCCCACCCCCCCCCCCCCCCACCCCCCCCCCCCCCCACCCCCCCCCCCCCCCACCCCCCCCCCCCCCCACCCCCCCCCCCCCCCACCCCCCCCCCCCCCCACCCCCCCCCCCCCCCACCCCCCCCCCCCCCCACCCCCCCCCCCCCCCACCCCCCCCCCCCCCCACCCCCCCCCCCCCCCACATATAAACCTTATTGTAAATATTGTAAATATTATTATTGTATGTAATTTATACTGAGACATAATAAAATGTTAAAAAAAAAAGATACTGAGACATAATAAAAAAAAATTATTATTATTATTATTATTATTATTATTATTATTATTATTATTATTATTATTATTATTATTATGTATATTCTAAATTCAAAAATTCTGTATAATTCTTATTGTAAATATTATAAATATTATTATTGTATGTAATTTATACTGAGACATAATAAAATGTTAAAAAAAAATTTTAAAAAAAATTATTATTATTATTATTATTATTATTATAGCACATTATTATTACAGCACATATATTATTACAGCACAGCTAATAAACCAATGAATAATAACTGGTGTCATCCTCAGATAAGCTCAAAATAAGTTTCGAGGATGAAAGCTGACAAAATACATCTCATCTCATCCAAGATAAAAAAATACCATTATTATTATGCCTGTACCTCTATGGAGTCAAAAGACTCATCGCAAGAAATCCATTATTCACACAATATCTATCACACCGCTCCTTAAACATATTCCCTGATGAAGCACTCTCAACCACATCTGGCAACCCATTCCATCCATTCACCATCTTCAAAGAAAAAATTCTATTCCTAATATGCTTGCTAATTACACTCATTCTTTTCCTCCCTTTACTAAAAAAAAATTAGTATCAATCCTATATAACCATATTAATAACTTATATGCTTCTATCATGTATCTTCTTTTTTCGAATATCAGTTTTTGAAGCCCACAGACCACCAATCTATTAGGGAGCATTCCATAGACCTACCATAATCCTTGTCACTTACTTCTGGATCCTCTCCAGCACTTCCCCCTCACAGAATCTGGGTATCAGCATCCGTGTGCAGTAGTCAAGATGTGAACCTTATTAAAGCCTTATATATAGGAAAACAATAATTTCTCTATCCCTGCTTGTTAGTGTGTTCTCAAGAACAACGTAATTTTATGTGCTATTTTGGCTTCTTTTGCAATATGCTCTCTAAAGTCGACTCCCTGTCAGCAATCACTGCCAATTCTCTGGCTTCATTAGTTTCCTGCAGTTCTGTTCCATCAATATAGCAAACAGCTTGTGATACCTTTCTAAAGTGCATCCCATTACACTTGGCCACATGGCAGCCATTTAACTTTGCCCATATTGTTAGTCTATTTAAGTCTTCTTGCAGGATCTGTACATCACTTTCATTCACCATTGCTCTTCGCGGTTTAGCATCATCAGCAAACAACTGAATATTTCCTCTCAGATCATTTGCTGTATCATTGATGTACGAATTAATTAATTGATGTACTGATTCCTGTGGTATAACACTAATCACCTGTTTTATCCTGTACTCAACTCCTCCATAAATCATTCTTTGATATCTGTCCATCAGTCATTCTCTAATCCAACTCACCAGATTGATCTCCATCCCATTTGCTTGAATTTATACAACAGATTTCTAGGTTGAATCCTGTCGATGCAAAGTCTAGCAATAGTACTTAATTTCCCTTATCCAACTCCACTGTCATTTATAAATGAAATAAGCAAATTACTAATGCTAGACCTACTCTTCACAAAACCCTGTTGTCCCACATTGAGTATCATATTCGTATTTGCCAGTTCTGAATTCTATCTTTTATCAGTTTCTCCAACAGTAAGAATACGATTATTAGTCAGAGAAGAAATCAGTGGGTATAGAGTTAGTTAGTTAGCTGATCTTATATAGCCGGCGAGATCTTTCCTCTCAAAAACTCTGTTCTTTCATCCTACAGATAAGCCAAACCTGCCAGAGAAGACATGCAATTAACAGCAATACACTGAGTTAGCTTTGCATTAGGAATACCCTTCTCCCCCCCCCCTATTTACATATTCGGCGCGATGACGAAGTACTACGTGATATCAACGTGACGTGCGGCTATTATAAATGGATAAACCTACCCTTTGTAAGTAATCAGTAAACGTTTGCCCACAGGGCAGGTGCGAATATTTCGAAAACTTCCGTACTTGTTGGTTACTACCATTACTACTGTATCAAGGGTGTGCCAGGATTGGATTAACCATGAACAGACATCCATCAGAAGGGCTTAAATTGGTTGATGCTAGAAGTGAGTGTCTGGTGTCACGACTGGTATCTCAGCAACTACGTGTAACAGTCACATAGCTCACCCACCAATGGAACAGCGGGGCAGCTAGACCCGTTTCCACATGCAACTTGCACTGTACCTTCCTTCGCCTGGGGTTCCACTGCCGGAGACCAACAGGGGATATCCATGATGACGGCAAGGCCTCGCAAACAACGCCGTTCATGGGCCAAGGAACGATGGCAGGGCACCATGCATTTTGTGTAAATAGCATGGAGCCCTTCCCCCTTCCTAGTTACAAACTAGAAGGGGAAGGGCTTCATGTTCAGAGGGGAAGTGCAACAGGCCGGTGGAGGTGGTGTTATGGCCTGGGGAAACTTATTCTAGGTCCGTTGGTTATCATCCCACAAACGTTGAACGGTGAACGCTACAGGTACCTGTTAGCCGATCATTTCCATCTACGAGAGTGGTCTGAAAAGTCCTTGGCTTAACAATGAAAAAACGAATTTATAATTTCAAAATTATTTTTATTTTTCAACATAATATCCCTTAAGACTAATCCATTTATCTCCAACGCCATTATCCCATCATCTCTAGTGGTTCTCAGTAAGATCTTCAAAATACCCCTCTACAGCTGCAATCACCTCTTGATTCGAAGAAAAACGCTGACCAGCTAGGAAGACTTTTAGTTTTAGGAAAAGGTAGAAGTCAGAGCGAGCCAAATCTGGGGAATAGGGTGGATGTTCCAACAATTCATAATGTAGATCCTTTAATTTTTCCATTTCCAAACATCTTTGTGGCAGGTGCATTGTCCTGATGAAAGATGATTTTTTCTTCTGCAAACCAGGTCTTTTCTCACGAATATTTTTCGTCTATTCTGGTTAAAAGATTGGAATAATATTTCCCAGTTATTTTTTTACCCTTTTCAAGATAGTTAATAAAAAAATGCCTTTAGCATCCCAAAATATCGATGCCATGACCTTTCCTGCTGATGGAACCGACTCTGTCTTCTTTGGCGCTGAACAACCACCATCTGTTCAGCTTCTGTTTTGACTGCTGTTTGGATTCTGGTGTGTAATGTGAATCTAAGTCTCATCCATAGTAATAAATCGATGCACAAAATCTGTTAAAACGCTCCAAGGTTCAGAAATTTTCATGCGAGTGCGTTTTTTATCTGCTGTGAGCAAACGCCGCACCCATTTTACGCAAAGCTTTTTCATTTGCAATTCTTCATGCAAAATATATCCTATACGTTCTTTTGAAATGCCTATAATCTCAGCAATTTCACGCACTTTGACTCGTCGGTCATCCAATAATATATCATCGCTTGATCAATGATTTTTGGTGTTGTTACACTTTTTGGACGTCCTTCAAATGGATTATCTTCAAGGCTGGTACGACCACGTTTAAACTCGGCAGCCCATTTCTTAATTGTCGAGAACGAAGGAGAAGAGCGCCCATAAACTTTTATGAACTTTCGAATGAATTTCTTTTGGCGTTAAACCTTCTTTTACAAAGAATTTTATGAACGCACGATACTCAATTTTATCCATTTCAAGGGAATACAGACAACACTTTTGCTTCAGACAGGTGTATAAAACAAACTACTTGATAGAATGACTTGTAATTTCACATGGATGCTTATGACCGATGTACCAACTTAGAAAAAAAAATCTTGCCGAAAGTGTTGCCATCTATGGTCGAGGCCGAGAACTTTTCAGACTACTCACGTGTATCTCCAGGCGGTCTAACCCAACCACAGTGCCATCTTGCATCAGGACAACGCACTTTGTCATCGGGCTCGTACAAGTACTGAGTGGTTGGGGGAACCAAATTTGCCACATTGCCTTGTCCCCCAAACTGCCTTGACTGTAACCCAATTATGTGGAATATGCTAGAACGGGGTATGAGAACTCCTGATCTTCCACGGAATGAGCATGAAATGAAGGATTTTCTGTGGCAGACATGGGTCGAGTTACCCATGAAGGATGTTCGACAACTTGTGGAATCTGTTCCTAGGCGTCTGCGAGCTGTGATTACACAGAGAAGTGAACCAATACGTTATTAATTGGGCGTTTCTAATGCAAAGCTAACTCAGTGTACACTTGATTTATTATTCGTTCCGTAATTCCAACAATCCAACTCCGTTGCAACAACAGAGATATCATTTTCGTAAGTACAATTAATCAAAAAATATTTTGGAAGCATCATATCTCATAATCTCTTTTCCGTGGCTACAGTTTCAAAAAAAAGTAACTCCGAAATCCGATTGTCGTCAGGAATACTATTACCATGTCGGAGAAACAGAGTTCTCAGTCCAGTGGAAAGCAAACAGAGCATTGTCATTTTGACCTTGGATCTATAACTCCATTTCTCTTTCTCTCTCTAACTTTCAGGATGTGAAAAACATATTTAAGGACTATTCACCTGAAAGTGAATTAGCATAATTCAGATATAGTTTGACATTTTTCATCCACAAAACAGGCAAACCGATAAAAGGAATGCACATAATTAACGAACATAAATACATTCACCACATAGACTCAGTTGTTTTTCAGCCGTATTAAAACAACCAAAAAATCTACCTCCCTCCACATGTATGTTTAAACCAGAGCAGCAATCGGTTAACATTATATTTTATTTAAACTAGAGACCCATCATCCTAACAAGTCATCCACTTTCTTCTTTGCGATATCTCTGAAGAGGTCCTCGTCGAAAAACTAGCGTGCATTTTGACCCTTATCAGACAAGTTTCACGCCTCATGCAAAATAAGCTATAGATGACGTTGCAATACAATATGGGGAGGGCAATGATAGTGTTCTAGATGATGATGATGAAATGCACTTTTTTTTCAGTGTTATTTCTGGTAACATGATCTGCCACTTGGATGTTTTATTGACTGTTGCAATGAGTCTCCTTTCCAACCCAAGCACTGGCCTTTTTTTATCTTGAACGGTAATACTAGCCAGTGATCGTTCCATTTTCTTCAAATTCTTCAAATTGTTTGTCAGTTTGTTAGTCAAAGTCCATGATTCACTTCCATAAATTATGATCGGAAGGATACAGCTGAGGAATAGTTTCTTCTAGGATTCGGATGTCCTCCTGTGTTTCATGGCATTTTCCAAAAGCTATACAACCAGGTTGAGTCCTTAGTACGAGGGTAGCCTGAAAAGTTCTCGGCCACGAGAACTTTTCAGGATGGCAACACTATCGGCAAGATTTTTTTTTCTAAGTTCATACATCTGTTATAAGCGTCCATGTGAAATTGCAAGTAATTCTATCAAGTAGTTTGTTTTTTACAGCTGTCGGAAGCCAAAGTGTTGTCTGTATTCCCTTGAAATGGATAAAATAGAATATCTTGTAAAAGAAGTTTTAACGCCAAAAGAAATTCAGTCGAAGTTCACAAAAGATTATGGGCACTCTTCTCTTTCATTCTCGACAATTAAGAAATGGACTGCCAAATTTAAACGTGGCCGTACCAGCCTTGAAGATGATCCACATGATGGACGTCCAAAAAGTGCAACACCAGAAATCATTGATCAAGTGCACGATATCGTATTGGATGACTGGCGAGTCAAAGTGCGTGAAATTGTTGAGACTATAGGCATTTCAAACAAACTTGTAGGATAAATTTGCATGAAGAATAGCAATTAAAAATGCTTTGCAAAAAATGGGTTCCGCGCTTGCTCACAGCAAATCATAAACGCACTCGCATGAAAATCTCTGAACAGTGCTTGGAGTGTTTTCACAAGAATAAAACCGATTTTGTGCGTCGATGTATTACTATGGATGAGAATTGGATTCACCATTACACACCAGAATCCAAACAGCAGTGAAAACAGTGGACAGAAGCCGGTTGTTCAGCGCCAAAGACAACCGGCAAGTCAAAGTCGGTTCCATCAGCAGGAAAGGTCATGGTCATAAAATAAGGGACCTGCACTATGAATTGTTTGAACATCCACCCTATTTCACAGATTTGGCTCCCTCTCACTACTATCTCTTCCCAAAACTAGAACTCTTTCTCCCTAATGAGCGTTTTTCTTCGAATCAAGAGGTGATTACAGCTGTAGAGGGGTATTTTGCAGATCTTACTGAGAACCACTACAGGAACATCGATGGATGTATTAGTGTTAAGGGAGATTATGTTGAAAACTGAACAATTTTTAAATTATAAGTTCGTTTTTTCATCGTTAGGCCGGGAACTTTTCAGACCACCCTCGTATTACTTCTTCCGCACGACTTCCCTGTACTGTTAACGTTTTGTCCTGGGTAAACATAGGAAGTCACTACTGTATATCAATTTTGTTACAGATATTTTGGTTATATTATTATATCAATCAATTTCCATTCATGTAGACTTTTTTTTGGTGATGTTATTTATTACACATTGTTTTTTTTTTAATTTGTTTATATTCGATCCTTTCATTTATACTTTCTTATTAAATGTATTGATAATTTCTTGAAGTTCTGCTGGGTAGCCTAAAATAACAATATCATGAGCAAATAGTAGCTGATTTAGCTCTTTTACATTTATTATTATTATTTCCCTTTTTCTTCATAGATTTTAAATTATTTCTTTTAGGGGTACCGTAAACAGTTTAGGTCAGTGGTTCCCAAACATTTTCGATTCTCGGCGCCCTTGCTGAATCCAGGTTTTTCCAAGGCGCCCATGTCAAATTCTAACAAGTACACTTTGCGAAATAGCGAATAATTTTTTTAAATTAAAAGATTATGTAAAAATAAATAAAACACGTATTTAAGATCACAAAAAAATAATTGAACAAATTCAACTAATTATCATCAGTGGGATGGATGAGCATGTTGATCACCGGACATTTTCTCAAATTTTGGAATCAAACTGGACACAACCACCCTCATTTCCTTCTTTACATTGATTTTGGCGCGATACTTAGTTTTTATCACAGCGACCGCCGAAAATCCAGCTTCGCACAAATATGAAGTCGCAAATGGAATTAAAATTCTCTGAACTTTTTCACTCAGAAGCGGATATTCATCTTTTACTGATATCCAAAATTCAGTTAATTCCATGCTTCTAAATTTGTTTTCAACGTAATGTTGCAAGACAACTCAATAAGATTCTCTTCATCTGCAGCAATAAATTCAGATGGAGCACTGGCATTAAATGGATCTTGAATCCATGAAAATTTATCGATATTATCATTGTGAAAATATTTCTCAAACCAGGTGATAAGTGTTCTTCAAAAATCGATTTCATACCTCGAGAGAAATCAACTCCATTGGAGGTCAAAAACTCTTGCAATAAGGGGAAACATTCTTTGCCTCCGTCTTCATTTATTTTTCTTTTCCATAGTTTTAGTTTTTTTTTTTAAAAAAAAAAAGCTGAAATTTTCTCAATCGACTTTAAAGGTGCATTTTGCATCCCTGCAGGGAGAGATTCAGAGCATTCATCTTTTCAAAAATATCACACAAGTATGCTAGTTTTACCAAAAAATCTTCATTCACAAAATTTTCGGTATACTTGTGGTCTTCCTCTTTAAGAAAAATATAAATTTCCTGTCGTAGTGTTCAAACGTACGAGACAAAACATTACCACGAGAGAGCCATCGCGAAGTGCTGTAGTACAAGACGTGTGCTCGGATCCCATATTCTCACATAGTTTTTTGAAAAACTTTGCCTTCAACGGCCGAGTTTTTATAAAGTTTACTACATTCACTACATGTTCTAAGACCTGGTTCAATGTAGGACTCAGATATTTTGACGCGAGTGCTTCCCTGTGAATAACGCAATGGGTCCACAGTGCATCAGGGGCTTTGCTTCGAATAAGTGCCTGCACTCCTACATAACAGCCGGACATAGAACGAGCACCATCAGTACAGACACCAACGCACTTAGTCCACTTCAAATTATTTTCAGATATCTCGAACAAGTCTTGAGCCTTAGCACCAGCAGTAATACTTTTACAAAAGAAGTCTCCTGCAATGTTATTACCATCTATAAACCGTACATAGCAAATCAAGTGAGAATCATTATTATTATCTGTGGCCTCATCCAGCTGCAACTCAAATTTCTTCCCTTTTATTTTTTCAATTAATTGATCATTGAGGTCCTCCACTACGTGCTGTATTCTGCGACTGATGGTGTTATTGGACAAAGGCACTTTTGAAAGCAGCTTCCCAGGAGACTCACCGATCATAATGTTCACCATATCTACAGCAGCCGGTAGAATGAGTTCTTCTGCGATGGTATGAGGCTTCTTATATTTTGCGATTCTATGTGCCACCTTGTAAGATGCTATAAAGCATTACTTAGTATTGACGCCTGCTTATAAAAACTACCTTTTTGTTGATTTAACTCTTTTAACTGTCTGATAAAGTAGTCACGTGATGTACTAACCATGCTGGGATGTTTGGTTTATAAATGGCGTTTCAACTTACTTGGTAGCATGCGCTCTGGTGCCAAAACTGTCATACACAGTACACACTGAGGCCTCCCTTCACCTTTTACTTCTGTGGACGTAAAGCCAAAGTCCAAATAACTGCTTTCATATTTTCGATACTTACGCTTCTTCACACTCTTGCCACTATTTGACGGTGTGCCCACTTTATTTTCTCTCTCAAAACGCTTATTACTGTTTAGTAAAAAACCGATCAATTTTTAAAAATACATACGAGAAGAAATACTTCAAAAACTTCAATTGACTAAATCACAACAATATTCAGTTTATACAATCTCCGAAAACTAATTCAACACTAAGACCTAGCGAAACCGACAGCTATTTATATACGAACACAAAGTACCGAAAACGTTCGAGAACCTACTAAAACAATCGAGAAACTTAATTATTGTAGAGCGCCATCTAGTAACCATTTGTAGAGGCTTCTGCAAACAGTATTACTAAGAGAGTTACTGGTTTGCACCAAGTCCGCTAGATGACGCGTCCTATCACATTGAATTGAAAATTGAAATAAAATTATGAATATTTTGTAATCGCTGCGCACACTTTGGGAACCACTGGTTTAGGTGGAACAGTATCTTCATGACTAACTTCCCATTTTACAGAAAATTTCCTAAATGTTTCTGATTTTATAGATGCAGCCAGTGGCGGCCGATGAAAATTTTAAGTGTGGGTGCTGCATATACAAAATAAGAAAAATAATTCATTTCTTCCTAATCAGTAACCAATTTATTAATTAGTAAATTTACATATTAAAAATTGCTTTATTAAAAATATTTCACCCTCACCATGAACACACACCAATAATAAAACTGACTGACTGATCCGTTATTTCGTACACAGAAATAACGCGCGCAAGCATACAATTTATCTGTAGCGACACTGCTCAACGAGCATTGTCGGTTTCGACGTAACGATAATTGACCAGTGATACTCGTCATGATTCAGCCTTGTATCTATAATAAATAAGTAATTCTAAGTTATTTTAACAGAATAAAATAAGATTTACCAAAAATAGTTCACCCTCACCACGAACACACACCAGTAATAAAAGTTACGTATCTCACAGAAATAACGAGCGCATGCACACAATTTATTTGTAAGCGACATTGTCCAAACGAGCAGTGTTGGAATCACTTGTAACGTGCAATCACAAGCGCAAACGAATATCGGCGAGTCTAGCTGCAATTGGCCGAACGTGATAATTCCGACACTGCGTTAGATCGCAGTGCATCTGTTTCGTAATCTAAAGCGTTAATCGAACAATTCCAATTATTAACTATTCAATCAATGTCGAAGCATAAAGTGTAACCTTCAACAGGTTGTATTGCATTTATATAATGTTGTAAGCATTGTTATTATTTATAAACACAAACAAAATTTAATTTTTTCATTTTTTCCCCCTTGGGGGTGCTGCAGTGTCGCAGTGCTTATGTACGAGCCGCCACTGGATGCAGTTGAATTTTTATACATATGAATGTGTGTCAAAATCAATACAGGGTCAGAATTATGAATTTTTGACATGCATCATTTGTCCCATTATATATACCGTATATGATGAATAGGAGTATAGGATGTTTTTTTAATTCTTTAATATAGTTGAAAGAAGGCTGAGTGGGTGGTAATTTTTAATATCGTCTCTGCTTCCCTTTTATAAAAATTATAATAAGGATAGCACCTCTGACTCTTTGATATTATCATCTGTCATAGGCAGGATGCATAGATGTTCTCTAGCACAATCGTGTGTGGTAACCACTTACTTTTAAAACTTCTGTTAGTATTTCATCTCCACTTCATTCATGCCTTCCCATCGTATGGAACTTCTTTTACAACATCAGGTCATATTTCTTTCTTCCATTTGGAGTATTACATTTTTGTTTTCGTACTGGTCTGAGTTTTGGTGATCATCATATCATTTGTTCTAGTTTTCTATTCTTCTTCTGAATGATCTATTCTTTGTCTTTGATTAGGCTTCACTCCATTTTCATTTTTAAGAGCTATTATTATTATTTTTTCTTCTGCCTAACTCCCCAGTCCTTTTAGACTTATATTTTTTCCATTGTCATGCCTGATTTTATTATTCTCGTGTTTCTGATTTTGTGGGTATACACTTGAAATAGGATTATCAAGTCTGAAAACTGAAGTTGTTCTTTCTTCACCTGCATTTTATATATAGCTGATGTTATATAAACTATTTTTTTAATTTTTTTTAACGGAAACGAAGTTATCAAGTATTTAAGCTGTAGATAAAAGAAAAGGTATCAAAATTCCGGAATGTGATATGTTCTGATACAAAATTATCTCACAGATAAGAAATGAGGGAAAATCACCTAATGGAATAAAAGATAAGATAAACTTTGGCATGTAAACAAGGAATAAAACAATAAACACCCAAGTCCAAATACTGCTGAAGTATAAATATAACTGTTACAAGTAAAAATCCAATCTAACCAGTACTTCCTTAAAATGAAGATCTTTTTTTGAATTGCCAGTATAAAAATGTTAAACATTGGAATAGTTTTTGTTATAACGATGACATTAATTCATTATTTTCTAAATTAAAAATAATAAAATATTTGAGTTATTTTCTAATTTGTGGTTTCATACACTTTCGAAATATTCATTGTTCCACACACACACACACACACGCACGCACGCACGCATAAATTGCACACCATGTAAAAACGATTTATAATCATAAAGAAGTTGCAAATATTTTTTTCTTAGTTTCCTACAAAGGTTATACAGGTGCCTCAATACCATTATGGGAACGTTTCCATAATGCTAGACCTTAAGAAAAAAGGCAGTTGTAGTCAGATTATAGTTCTCCGACTGAAGAAATATTTTCTAGTTTTTTTTTTTTTTTTTTTTTTTAACGGATGGTTTCCGAATTAGTCGATTTTAGGAGCAGTCTGAGAGGTTTATTTATTTATTTCTTCTCTTTCAGAAATTGGCGTCTATACCGCGAAACACTCAGAAAAATCGACTCACTCTGTTTCAGATCATAATGGCACAGTTGCCATTATTGGTTTAAGTAGCGAGATGCAAGCAGTCTACAGTTCTCTCTCTTCGAATTCTTCAAAAGTATCGGTAGTAATGTACTCAAGTATCGGCCAGAGGCTGGCTCACCACATTTCCGAAAAGTTAAGGCTAAAAAGAATACCCGCTCTCTTTGACGAATAAATTTCCAAAATTACTGTACTCCATTGAAATAAAAGCAAAAAAAAAAAAAAAAAAATATTATTATTTTTATCAAACCGCCATAGAATCAAAAGACTCACCGTAAGAGATTGATTGTCACATACACAGTTTATCATACCGCACATTAAATATATTCAAAGTCTCTGCACTCACCACACCCTCAGGAAATACATTCCAATCACTCACTACTCTGAATTCTAAAAATCAGCTCCTCAACCCCTAGTTCACACTCTCCTTATAAAGCTTCCAAGGATAACCTCTTGTTTTCTCACTGTCTCAAACTCTGTCACTATGTAAAACCTCCACCACATTAATTTTGCAGTTATAGTTTTTTTTTTTCAATACCTAGTGATCTTATATATTTATTGGTTGATAATAGGGAATAAAATAATAGAAAAAGCAAAATAGGAAAACTAGCCAGAGATTACATGCAATTGATAAACTAAAATGCATTCAGAATAAATGTATGAAATGTATTTAGAATAAATCTACTAAAATGGGTAGAATTGATTACTAAGAAGTTTCCACAAATGCGAAAAATACTCGAGAGGGTTGTATAGGCTACTGGCATTGTATTTTTTATGGAGTAGCATTAGAAGAGTGAACCAATAGTTTTGTCCTTCATTTATTATCTACTCATTTTGATGTTGATTAGTGAATACCTTTCCTGTTTCCCAGGGTGTCTCAAGAAAAATTTTACGACAGTGAGTTTTAGTGTCCTTTTCACTTTTTAAACAAAAAAAAAGGCAGTTTTACAGCAAGAATTTCATTATTTTACCGTCAATTTTCTAGAAACCTGTGCTCGTTACAGTCTTGTTGCATTTAGCTCTCCATATTTTCCTCTGATCTCTCAATTATCCAATATTCTTAATGAGATCTTGAATGGGTTAGTATGGCATACGTGTATTTACATGAGACCCTATGATTCAGAGAGTGAAGAGAATAAGTAAGCTAATTAAAGATTGTTAATGCTCATGCCAAAGAAAAATCGTGTTGCTCTTCATTAATACCTTTTCAAAGAAGGTGTTCTGGCAGGAAAAAAAAAAAAGATTGCCATTCCTAAATATCCAGAGCAAGAAACCATTCCAGATTTCCATGTCATCAAAGCAATGTAATCATTCTAATCTGGTGGATTTGTAAAGGAACAGTTTGCATGGTGCCGTGATTATTGGTATGTCACGAATGAGGGAATACAGTCTATGATAGATTTCCTCCACTTACCACCAGAAATTGCTCCCGCTACATTAAGAAGACAAATAAGAGAGGCAGCAATTAGGTAGAAGCCAAAGACATCAGTGGAACAAGCAACAAAATCTGAAACTTATCGTAGTGCCTACCATAGGGTGGTGATGCGGCAGAAAAAAAAATGAAGTTGGTATGGGATATTGTTACAAGTCTAGAAATTAAAGGAGGATTTGGAAATGGAAGATCACCTGTAATAAATGTAGTGGATGACATAATCCTGATAAAATCTTTGTGCAAAATGTATTTTTATGATTTAAAAATTATATTGTTATTGTTAACTCTTTATAAAATCTGTCCGCATTAATCTGGTAATAATTCCTTAACAAGTTATATGTCTCCATCATATCCCCTGCTCCTCCTATCCACCAGTTTCTGCAATTTGCATTTTCTCAATCTGTCTTCATGTTAAACATTCCAGAGACCAGAAACCAACTTAGTCAATCTTCTCTACATCCTTTCCAATACATCGTCATCTTTTCGAAATCCAGTTGACCAAATCTGTGCAAGATAATTCGGAGGGCACTGACTTGTAGAAGTCAGTGCCCTCCGAATTATGTGCTGTCCTCACAATTCCAGTAACATGTCCCAGAAATTTTAGCTCCTTGTCCACAATCACTCTCAAATCTCTCATCTCTTCTACTTCCTCCAAGGTATTTCCACCAATTATGTACTCTACATTCCGACTTTGCTTACCAAATTTTAAAACCTTACATTTGCAAAACTACAGAGGATGATGTGGTTTTGCAAGAGGACTTGCAAAACCACAGCATCCTCTCTACTGCTCATAGTTCTCTACTTTGCATCATCTGTAAACAACTGCATATCACTATTCAAACCCCTACCAATATTATTATTATTAACATACAATTTGAACAGAAACAGTTCCAAAACAGACTCGTAGGGTACACTACTATTAGCTTTCCTCTTCTGGGATATCGTTCCTCCATAGACAACTCGATGGTACCTATTGGATACCAATCTCTAAACCAGCTCGCTAATCCACTATCTAGCCCCATCCGTCCCAGTTGAATTACCAGCTTATCATCTGGAAATTTATCAAAAGCTTTTGCAAAATCCAAATATATGTATGCATCACCCTTATCTAATGAATTAGTCACCCTATTGTAGTAAGTGAGTAAATTGTTAAAACACGATTTTCCTTTATCATACCCATGCTTAACATCAAAGGGTATTTTGCTATTGTTAACCCAATTCTGAATCTTGGTTCTAATTAACGTCTCTGGCAGTCTCTATTAGTCATAATTTCCCTATGAATTGGAACAACTTTGCCCTCTTTTCACACCTTTGGAACCTGACCCAATGCAAGACTCATGTTAAAGGTTATATCAAAGTTGTTTTTAACTACCTGAAACATTCCCTCAGTCTAGGTGGTGAAATGTCAATTTCTACAGCCCTATTAATATCACGTTTATTCAATTCCTCATATACCTCCTACTCCATTCCCACGGCATTCAAGTTCTGCAGGAGATCACATTCACAAGAATGAAATACCTTTATGACTTGCTCATTAAATACCTCAACTATATCCTCTGCAGTGGTTATTGTTTGACCACTTTCGCCAATTAGAGTCATTCTTCCATAATCATTCTTTTTTTTCTACTGTCCACATATCGAAAAATCTCATGATTTTTTAGCCTCATCCCTAACTGTTGCTCGTAATTTACTTTTGCAGTACGAGCAAAAGGCAAAAGTACTGGATAAGTACTCTTATCAAACGACTCACCCTCCTCGTTCACTATTTGTACCCATCATGTAACTGATTGTTACCACTCTTCTTGTGCTTTTTTCCAGGTCGCATGTCTTACCTCTTTATTCATATATTTAACACTTGTTCTGTTTAACCTCGACCTTTGGAAGACATTCTCATAATGTTCCTACCAAATAGTTCTTCAATAGGGCCCAAGTATCATTTATATCCTTTCCATCCAGTTTCTCATTTCATGTTATTACTGCAAGCTATCACCTGAGCTTCTCATAATGATCAGCCCCATAGTTACACATATATCGCTTTCTAACAGAAGTCCTCATATGGATGGCCACCCTCCAAGTGATCACTTCATGATCACTCTCACTAAATATTGGAAGATTTGACAATCCATTTATAATAACATCATCTAATGAGATGATCAAATCCAATATCCTTGTTGGTGTACCCTTTGTTACGTACTACCTATGGTAATTATCTCTCAAAAATTCCAGAAATGCATTCTCTTTTCCCCCGGATGCAGTCTCTTTATTCCAGTCTATGTTATCATAATTAAAGTTACCCATAATCATCACTTGTTTTACGCTAACCAGGCTAATTCGCCTATTCATACCCAACTAAATATTTCATCCTATTCACCTCTACTTCACACCATACTATCTCAAATCCGTTGGTACAATATGCCTTTTGTAAATCCACCCCAGATGGGTATAACTCATCTACTAATATCAGCAGGAGTCCCCCCTTCCCTTCTTCCATCTGCCTTCACGAAAAATATCATATCCATCCATCCATCTCCATTACTATCAAGATGTCATCTTTGTCTAACCATGTCTCGTTATACCAACAATTGTGGGGAGAATAAACTCAATCAACGCAACAGTTTCGTTCCTCCTATTTCGAATACTTCTGGCATTAATAAACTAACATAAGAAACCATATCTAGTTCTACAAATCCTATGGACACACTTTCCCCAATATCTTCTTATATATTACCACCGATTCTACAACTTTCCCAAGCTATCTCAATCCATTTTGTCCACCCACATATTCACTTCTGAATCCAGCATCTGCACTTTGCATTGAGTGTCTCCACGTTCACCCTGACTCCCCGATTTTTACCTCTTTGTGTTGTGCTTCCACCCGCTCATTTACTTTACTCATAATACTCACCTCTCCATTCACAAGCTTCCTTGTCCTGCTTTTTGTGCTCTTTCGTATCACCTCGCACTACCTCAGATATTTTAGTCACCACAGTCATTATCTTTCCTCCCAGCCACAATCGCTCTAGCTGATTCACACCCAAAACATTTAAACGCAGCCATCTTCTTTATACAGTTCCATCAGTTCCTCAAATTCATTCCACACATTTACGAAATGCGCTCTTTTCTCCTCACATAGCTAGGCTAACATAGCATTCATAATCTTTGCTCGCCGCCTCAACTCATCACTATTTCCTTAGCAAATAGTGATGAGTTGACTGCCTTTCCTACCACACTGTTATCTTTTACTCTTCTTAACAACTTCTTGATATTCAATCTTATATTTTCCTTATTTCCATCCAAATCATTCGTCCCTACTACTACAACTAATTCTTTTGTTAGCTTATTCCTCATATCCTTATTCCTTCAATCACTCTGCTCATTACAGCTCCCGAAAAACAAACCTTGTGCACCATCTCATTCACCAGACCTCTAATAATGGAATTTCCACAGAGAGCAACTCAGGAATCATGGAATCTTTCCTTCCATTTTCAAGTTAATGCGATTATATTGGTTATGCTAAAAAAATATATTTTTTTATTTTATGTTATGTTTTTATTAAACTTGTTAAAATATACATTGGAAGATAGATAACAAAAAGGACTATTTACATATTATAAGAATGTACATTACAGAGAAAAAATAAGATTTTCGTTTTAGATATACAATAGAAATGAGGGAAAAAAGTACATTAGTAGTAGACCGAATGTGTCTTTTTAGTAAGAGTCAATATTACAGTTCAGTATCACTTTTAGTTATTTTTCAGCTGAAGTGTATTTTCATCGGCAATCCAAAAAATGGTACCAGTTGAGTTCCACTCTATGAATTTTGTAACAGTTCCTGTTTCTTTGTAATAATCAAATTCCACTGAAAGCCTGCTTTGTAGTTTCCGACGTAGGCTACACATGAGGGTTTGTTCCAATTCAGTGATGGATGGGTGCTGGTTATTTCTTGTGTGCTTAAGGTAGAAACTGTAAATGACGGCCTTGGCGCAGATGAAGAGGAAATTGCATATTCTGTATTGGTTCTCTTCTGTATGGACTAAATTCCAGTAGTCTTCTTGGCTGTGTGTGTAGTTACAGGTGCTAGAGGCTGTATTCAGGGCGTAGGTGATCATCGCTTTCATCACACAGGAGAGGTTAGATATGTGTGTTCCAAGGTGTCTGAAACTTCGCAGAATAGACACTGATCCTTGTCTTAGCTGAAATTTGTGGAGCTTAGTAGGCGTTGGTAAGATGTTATACCATAGCCTCCACTGTATGTCGGAATCTGGTTTTGCACACGTCGATTTTTATGGAAGATCCCACTGAAAACTGGGTGGCATGTGCAGCTTAGTAAATAAGAGGGATAAGGATGAATATACGAAGGGAGAAGTTGGAGGCACTGATATGAGGAAGTGATATATTTTCTTGTAGTTGGAAGGAAGAATTAGAAGTGAGGCGTCAGATGATGCAAGATGAAAGGTAGAATCCCGCAGTTTCTAGAAGAAATACGGATTCACTGAGGTGTAGCGATATCTGGGAAGGCTTTTATAATAGCAACTTGCATCAGTTGATATTGCTTTTCAATTTTGGAGTTTTTCAATGGTAGGCATGTGAGTGTTTTCCAGTTTAGCTTCTGGGTCAGGAGGTCCCTTATGATTCTTATTCCTACCAGTTCCATGTAGGGAAAAGGAAGGGCTGGCCAGTTGTGAGACTTGTTATGTTTCTGTTCGAAAACAGTGGTTCTGTTAGTACAGCTGACTCTGTTGATCCTGTCAGCGTGTGATGAAGTTCTGTATTTTCCCACCGCTGTAGAGCATCTTTGTAAAAATGAGATAGTTTAGGAGGTGGTGGCACAGAACTGACCATTCGAGGACTGTGGAAAGTGTAAGTCCTCTGGTGGATGATTTCATGATGTAATCGAAGGTGGTTACATAAGTATGATTGGACTGAAGTGTCTTTAGGAGAAGGATTATCCTGAAGGATGTGATCTTGTTTTCAAAGGAAATCAGGCCTTGCCTCCCTTATTGAGTGGCTTGCAGAGTTCAGAGTCTGTTGTCCAGTTAGTATTGTTCCATTGCCTTTTTAATGTGATGGAGAAGATTTTCAGGGGATGTTAGTACTTTGAGGTTATGCCATAGCACATTCGCAGCCATCTGGTTGATTATTAGGATTCTTCCTCTAAGTGAAGACATTGAACGAATGCTGTTCCATTTTCCTAGCACTTGTTTAAATCGGTTGTGTAGCTGTGTCCAGTTCAGTGCATTATATATTTTGGTGTTGCCAAGGTGTACACCTAAATATGTTTGTCCTTCATTTGACCAGGAACATTCGATCGGAGAATCAGTTCTGGCCTTCCATATGCCTGACCACAAACCAGTGGTTTTTGCAGAGTTTAATTTGGCCCCTGGGGCTTGTGCATATTGTCTGTGTGCTTCCTCGGTTACTGTCATTTCTTCTTCATTTCAGACTATTACAGTGACGTCATCGGCATATGCTGATAGGGTTATTTTTTGATGTGGCTCTATTATGCTGATTCGTTTGGAGATGATGGTGTTGTGTGCTCTTTTTAAGAAAGGTTCTATGATCACTGTGTATAATTGTCCAGAGAGAGGACATCCATGCTTGATCCCTCGAGAGTATGGCAAAGTGCGGGTGAGCCTGTTGTTAATATTTAAACAGAAGAGTGCATCTCTGAATAGCAATTGCACTGTTTCAATGATGAGCAGAATGTCTTTAAGACTTCATAAAGATAATCGTGCCCTACCCTGTCGAAAGCCTTCTCCTGATCAAGGCTAAGGAGTGCTAGGTCTTCATTTTGGCTGTTTATGATGTGGATGAGATCGCTTATTAAAGGGAGGTTATCATGTATTGATCTTCCAGGAACAGAATAAGTTTGATGTCGGCCAATAACCTCGGGCAGTGTTGGCTTTAGTCGGTTTGCAATAACTTTGGAAATGATTTTATAATCTGTATTGATTAGTGAGATTGGACACCAGTTTCGGATATCTGTGTGGTCTCCTTTCTTTGGTATCAATCGTGCTACTGAGGTCGTGACGGATTCTGGGAGCCCATCGAGGTAGGCTTCTTGCAGTGTTTTAAGGAGAAGTGGTCCGAGTTGATTCCAGAAGACTTGGAAAAACGTTGTTGTGAGACCATCAAAGCCGGGAGATTTATTCTTTGGCAAGGATGTACATGCAGGTTTTAGTTCCTCTAGAGTGATTGGGTTTTCTAAGTGAAGTGATTCCGAACTGTCGCAGGGATTCTTTTTTTTTCTTTAAGTATTTCGTGAATGGCGTGAAGGTTTGTTCCTGTAGAGCTGTGTGCATTCTTGTATTATTGTAGGATTTCAGAAGTGATTTTACTTGGATTTTCTGCCATCTTGAAATCTAATAGCGGAGATGCAGTTTGCTGACTGGTATGTTTTTTTCCAAAGAGAAAAATATTTTGTGGGTGCATCTGAGGAATGTATTTGTGTATGTCGCGATCTAAGTAGGGCACCCTACTTAGACCACCTTTAGTTATTAAAGCCTGCGTGTTTGTTATGTATTCTGGATCTTTCAGGAGGGTATTGTTGAAGATCCAGTAGGCACTTCCTGATTTGGATGCTTCCATAGATAATGAAAGTTGCAGCTTAATGAAGCAATGATCTGAGATGTAGGAAGGAATGTGTGAGATGTTTCTAACTAGCGGAACAGTGTGTTTGGAAATGTAGTATCTGTCCAGTCGTGCTTGGTAAAGTGGCATATTAGTTGCTGTGGTTGCTGACCTCCATGTGTAGGAGTTCTTATCTGAATGTTGATGCCAAAAGACATCGATGAGTTCATTATTGTTTACCAAGGTTTGAAGTTGGTTTATTAATGAGCTACTATGTTCAGTACATTGACGTCTGTCTTTTTCTTGGTCAAGAGTGCAGTTAAAGGCTCCAGCTATTATTATATGTTCTTGGTCAATACTAGAACGATGGTTTTGAACGAAGTCCAAGATTTGTGATGCCAGAAAATCCTGCTGTGGTATGTAGATATTGAACACATGCAGGGTATTATAACTGGGTGTTTTTATGTGATCCTGGTATTTCTGCAATCTTTTTAGGTTTGTAGGGGGATTGATGATGTACACCTAAGCTAACCCCTGCTCCATGGTGTTGTTGGGTTGCAGAGTGATGTAGGTCATAAGACCACTCTTCCCATTTTCTAGATAAATTGGATGAGGAGTTGATATTTGTTTCTTGAAGAAGTATTAGGTCTATATGATACTCCTGTAACTGGTCAAGGACTAATCTATTGCGTATAGAAGAGTCACATTCTCTTGTATTAAGAGAAAAAAAGGCTCAACGACATTATGTTTATGAAAGTTGATTGTAAGTGGAATTTAATATTGGTCCTCGTATTGTGCTTGTAGCCCATTAATTAGGTAGTAGATTTGCTTGCTCCTGTTTACCTCTGCTCTGCTCTTTTTAGATTTCAATTTCGAGTGAAGATCCTGAAGTTGACATATTAGTTCAGGGATTTTTGTGGTGTATTTAAGGGCTATAGTTAATTTGTGAGGGGAGCTTCATACTTTTTGTATGAAGGATGACAGCTGCTTCATGATTAGGGGATTGTCAGTGTGGGGAAGTTCCCCTCAGCTTCTTCCTCCTCTAAGTCGTAGTGTGGAAGTACAGTTTCCTCATCGTCTGGAAACTCTGTTTCTCCTTTTCTGGCTGCAAGTGATGAAAGGCCATTCTGATTATTTTCTTCTATCAAAGAAGGTTTTGAATTAGTGGTGACCTGGGTTGATGATTTTAGTTGTGTCCAGGGATTGCTTATAATTAGTTCATCCTGGTCATCTCTGTTAGGAGGGTCCGTGTTTTCATGCTGTTTGTTAAATGTTGCTTGATGTGCGACTTCGTTATCAGAGCTTTGGATCTCATTACTCTACAGGCATTCCAGAGCGACGTGAACCCTGTCTTTTCGAGTTCGGTATTTTCTTGGCTCTGAAATTCGTGAAGGGGAGAGGATTTTCGGTTTACTTTTTCCTATGTTTTGATTTCCTTCATGTACGATGTTTTCTGTTCAACTGGTTTGCTATTCTGGACTGGAATATTTGTTGATGAATCGTTGGAAATATTATTACTATTACTATTATTACGGGCAACTCCAGGGAGTCATTGGACTCATCGAGGGAGGCCCCAAATCATATTCATCACAACTATTTGACATTCATACAGTATCTATCATACCTCGCCATAAACTCATTCACTGTCACAGCATCCACCACAGACTCAGGGAGCGCATTCCACTCATTCACTACTCTAAAAGTAAAGAACCCAGCTCTAACACCTTTACTAACCACACTTTTGCCCAGTTTCCATGGATGTCCCCTAGTCCTCCCACAACCAGCCCTGTTCTCAAAAATATCTTCTGAATCAATTTTATAGAAACCCTTCAGTAATTTGAATGTCTCAATCATATCTCCCCTCCTCCGCCTATCAACCAATTTTTGTAACCCACAAATCCTCAACCTGTTCTCATACGGGTTCATTCCACAGACCTGCTATCATCTTGGTCACTCGCCTCTGGATCCTCTCCACCTCCTCCCCATCAAGAAGAAACCTAGGTGACCAAATCTGAGCACAGTAGTCTAGATGGGGTCTTATCAAGGCTCGATACAGAGGAACAATAACCTGCTTGTCTCTGCTTGTCATCGTATTCTTCAGCAACCAAGTGATTTGATGAGCTGTTTTGGTCACTTTTGCAATGTGTCCCCTAAATTTCAATTCCTTATCTACCAACACTCCTAAATCTCGTGCCTCATCAATTTCCTGGAGCACGGTTCCACCAATGCAGTAAACTGCCGCCAATCTTTTCACCCCAAAATGCATAACCTTACATTTTGCCACATTAAACTGACATCCATTCTCCTTAGCCCAGACCTCCAATCTATCCAAATCATCCTGCAAAATTTTGACGTCATCTGTATTCACTATTGCCCTACCCAACTTCGCATCATCCGCAAACAAATGAACTGTTCCTCTCAGATCATTTCCTATATCATTTATGAACAAATTAAACAGCAGTGGTACAAGAACAGATCCTTGTGGCACACCACTAGTCACAGGCCGTCTTGTGGACTCTACTCCCGAGTAAACCACTCTCTGATATCTCTCCGTCAACCACCCTCCTACCCATCTCACCAACCCTATGTCCATTCCCATATGCTGCAATTTACTGATTAGAATTCCATGTGGAATCCTGTCAAAGGCCTTGGCAAGGTCCAGTAGAATCACCGTAAACCCATTACCCTTATCCAGTTCAGCCGTCACTGTGTTATAATACGTGAGCAAGTTACTGAGGCATGACCTACCCTTCACAAAACCATGCTGTCCCCGATACAGTATCCCATTTTCTTCTATCCAATCTTGTATTTTCCTCTTGACTATTTTCTCTAAAACCTTGACAATGATTCCTGATATGCTAATCGGTCGGTAATTTACTACAGCAGTCTTGGAACCACCTTTATGCAGTGGAACTATTTTCCCCTCTTTCCACTCCCTCGGGACTAACCCAGACCCGAGACTCAAATTAAACAAAATGGTCAAGGGTACTGACAATTCTTTAGCTGCTTCTCGTACAACACGAGCTGGTATACCATCCAATCCCACAGATATATTGACATTGAGGTTATGCAATAGACTACTCACCTCCACTTCATTAACCACAATTCCCGTATAATCTACTGGTTTATTCGTTTCTGCAATGTCACCACCTGGATGATATACTTTTGCAAAGTGCTCACTCAGTAACTCAACTATCTCAACTGATTCAGTTACCTCCCTACCATCGGCATTCTTTAAAATCAATCTGCCATGTACATTTTTCCTTTTACTTGCTACATATCTAAAAAACTGTTTAGGATTCTCTTTAGCTTGCATGGCCAATGTTCTTTCGTAATCCTTTTTTGCTTTTCTTACCACACTCGTCACCCTTCTGGCCTGTGCTTTATACCGTTCATTTGCCTGCCGGTCACCCTTCTCCTTAAATTCCCTCCATAGTTGTTTCTTTTTTTGCAACTCAAGCTTAATGGTGTTATTCATCCATTTAACCCCTACTTGATTTATTATTCGGACTCTAGGTATACAGTCAGCCATTGCTTCTTGCAAGCACTTCTTAACTACCTCCCATGCACTATCAACTTCTAGTCCTTGCAGTTGTACATGCCATGGCACTGAACCAATCAAACTCCTAAGCTTGTCATACTTTCCAGCCCGATAATTCCACATGTACCCTGTCTTAATTGAAAATTCTACACCTTTAGCCACCTCCCAAGTTAAGACCATATGATCACTCTCACCGATTGGTGGCAATGTGGTCATATTTTTTACAGCCAAATCCTCAGATGTAATTACTAGGTCAAGTACTCTCTGACCCCTAGTATTTTCCATTACATCCTGTCGCAGATAGTTATCCCTTAATAACCGCATAAAATCCAGTTCCTTCCTCCCATGTGTCCTCTCCTCACTCCAATCAATGCGACAATAGTTGAAATCTCCCATAATAATCACCCTCCTTCCACCCATTTCTTCTATTTGCTTGTGCATACTGTCACCACCATCTTTTCCATCACCTGGTCTATAGCAGCACCCAATTGTATATTTAGTTCTGCTAGCCACAATCTCACACCAAATGGCCTCAAATGTGCTCTTTTCTCTATCCTGCAATTCAACTTCTATTCTCCTTGGCTGGAGCTCATCAGCTATCATCAACAATACTCCTCCCCCCATTTTATTCTCTCTGTCATTCCTGAACACACTATACCCATCACATTCAATCCCACTAGTTATATCATCTACAGTCAGCCATGTTTCACTAATACCTATAACCTGTGGTCTGGAAGTGCCAACCATGGCCAAAAACTCTTCCTTCTTGTTCCTAATACTCCTAGTATTAGTGTACATGAATTTAAGGCCCCCATTAGCCCCTACCCTACCTTGATGCCTTATATTAACTATCCCACTCAGATTTGTTGTCCTTATTTGCTCTGGCATATTATATTCATTCTTACATTCAACTGCCTCCATAAGGACTGTATCTCTACTCCCCCCCCCCTAACAAATCTAGTTTCCCTGAATTTGCACATCCACTACATTCAGCAACACTTTCTCAAGTCTTCTTACACCGTAACCATTCAAATGCAAGCCATCCATCTTATATAGATCCTTTCGCCCATCAAACTCACTCCACACATCCACAAATTCCACACCACTCGTCATACATAACCCACGCATAAAGTCATTTGCAATTATAGCCCTCCTTTTAAACATTTCACTGTCATACCGTGGCAAAAGACTAATCATTCTAACTCTCTCACTCTTTTCTTTTGCTACCTCAAACAATTCATTCAGGTCTTCTATCATTTCCATTTTATCTCCTTTCAAATCATTCGTACCTGCCACAACAATCATTTCTTTCACCCTTTCCTTTTGCTCTCTAATAGACGCAGTTACGTCCTTTATGGTCGCACCAGATTGGTATGATTTTGTCAAATCCTCTACTAACACACCTCGTACTAACGAGTCTCCATACAGCACTCTATCCTTCATTTTGTTCATGTTCACATTCATACGTCTATTTTTCCTGTCATATCTTTTATTATTGGTTGGTTCATTCAGTCTACTTTTGTTCATGCACTCTAGCTGCTGTTTTGCTCTTTCTATCGCACTATTCAACAACGCGATCTCACTCAATGCATCTATCTCATCTTTTTTGTTCTCTGAGAAACCATTTATACTATCATTCACACGCTCACAATTTTCATGTACAACCTTGCCGTTTCTTGTCATATCCCTGTTTCCTTCATTCTGAAGGTTGACAAAAATATCACACTCACGATCCGAAATACACTTCAATTCCGCATTCTCCCTGCATTTTCTACACACATTCAATCCTTTATTATCTTCTAACCACACTCCGACCGCACTCCGCAAAGCGTACGTTTCACAGCTAGTACACTGACTCATTTCTTTTATGGGGACAGTGTTTCCTAATGTGACCCTCTTCTGACAGAAGTAGCAGTGTGATGAGAAGGATAAGTAGAAAGTGTAGGTGATTCCATTTATGTTCGTGTTGATTAACTTTGGCTGGTTGTGCAGTGCGTCGTTGTTTGGAAAGTGCATTAATGTCTATCTTCGGAAGCTTTTCACATGGGCGAATTCGGGCTTTTTCGTAGCTGCTGACAATGTGCGTATTTTTCCAGTGACAGAACCATATCTTGATAATATGGATCTAATGAGTTGATGGGGAATTTCAGGGGGGACGTTTGATATTGTTACTTTTGTTGGGGCCAGAGCTATTGGGGCTGCTTCGAAGTGATGATCGCCTATATCGACGCCTTTTTGCAGTACCGTTTGTGCCATGAGATGTAGCTAAAATACACCTGCAGAGTACCAGCTATGCAGGAGACGTCAGTGATGTTTTTTTAGGGTACCATTTTGGCGATCGCCGTAGATACTCTTCTAGTGTTATGTTTTCTTTGGTGGTGAAAATAACAATTCCATTTTCTCGGGAAATGACGTTGGTTACAGTGGTAGTTGTTTTTGCGTTAATCGGTTTACTGTTGGCTGTTGTGGCATTCGTGTGTGAGATCGACGTGTTGGGATACTTCGATTAGATACACAACATTAGCATAAGATTTGGAATTGACTGACCTGTTTTCCATGTCTATAGCATCTATGAACTTTGCTCTTCCTTCCGGGTTCGAAGTCGTAAGGAGTCTTTGTTTTGCTGAGTCAGTGGTAGTACAGGAATGTGCGGTTGCCATGGCAGGTAATCCTTCGCCCGCGAAAGCCGCTGGTGAGGAGTCCAGCTATTGCAGGTTGCGAAGAAGGAATTATGGCATCGAAGTTGAAGTTATATAGTAACTCATACAGCAGGAAAAGGAAACTGTCATAGATCACTTATCAATACACTTACGCGTACACAACTTGTATGAGTGGGTAGCTCTCAGATTGAGGAATATATCTATATAAAAATGCAAGTCCTTATTTGCGGACAAACGCATAACAGGTGGAAAAAGGCAGGAGCGATATGAACGCACGTGCAACACAATAAAGATTTTTTTTTTTTACACACACATATATATATATATATATATATATATATATATATATATATATATTTTTTTTTTTATTGTAAACATAACAATCTTATGTACAGGATTAATCGGTTTTTGATTCTCTGCAGTCAGGCAGAGAGGTTACATGCTCATACTCTTGTTGAGGTATGTTGCATCGAAATATCAGTTATAAGGTGAATTACATTTTTTTTTAAATTACAGCCATTAACAGTTTGACGATACTCTATAAGAACAAAATCTGACATGTATGTATAAGAGCATAACAGTTACTGTGGGACAATATTATCTATTTACATGAGGTTGACAGCTGATTAATATTCGCACTGTTAAGCACGAAAAGTCTTTCTTCCCCCTTTCCTTGGGGGGAGGGGATGATGTCACTTCTATGCTGGAAAGTGGACTATGAGGCAGTCGCCCTGATCAGCCAGGAGTTGATTCCGTGGATTCCAGTCTTGGTGAAAAAGATCTAAAGTGTTGTTTTGCCTGTGGTGGTGATGCTCGTGTAGGATCCGATTCTTACCTTTTGTTTGAAGGCTGCAAGGAGTTGGTCAGCTGCCTCTCTCTGTGAAGTTGCTGTGCTGTCTGGTCTTGTATGTCTGAGGTAGAAGTTGTATATTACCGCTTTCGCGGTGATGAAGAGGTAATTGCGATTATTTGACTCCACATGGATAAGATTGAAGTACTCCTCTTCTATATGAAGACTACCACAGGTGAGAGCTGCCGTTTCCCGAGACAGACTGATTAATTGGGTGTTGACTGGGCATTCCAAATAGATATGTCAGACTGTTCCTGATTGGTAGCATAACAGGCAGTTATCTGAGACATCTGAGTTAAATTTTCGTAATATAGTTGGAGTGGGTAGTACGTTGTGTCACATTCTCCACTGATCTGGGTCAGGTTTGATGGCTCTTGTGCGATACGGTAGGTCCCATTGAAATGGTGTTTGATGAGATGATGCAGGATTTTTCAGTAAAGTGTTTTGGTTCGACTGTTGTGTTAGAGAGCTGTAGATTTTGTTGGTGTTTCTGGGTGTAAGTTTCTCCTATGAATTATTAGTTTTATCGGAAAGATAGGCGCTGGATCTTCTGAGTTAGGAGGGCTAAGCCCCTCTTCTGTTATGCTATCGGACATAACAGAAGAGGGGTTTTGAAAAAACGATTTTGGAAAGCGCCAGGTGAGGCTCGGAGAAAGAATGTCACCCAAGATCCTCACGACTCGCCAGCTCCATGGAGGAAAGAAAATCTCTTTCTGAGTGATCGGGTTTCTTACCATCATGTTGTGGAAGATGGGTTCCAAGAGGATTTCAGGAAGGGATACTGTCTTCACTGTGTGCTGGAGGTTTAGCTTCTTCCATCTTCGAAGGACATCTTTGTAGAATTTTGTTAGATTTACTGGAACGTGAGCTGTTGTCATTCTTAAGGTTGTGAAGAGAGAGAGAGAGAGAGAGAGAGAGAGAGAGAGAGACTCCCCAATGTCTGCTGACCAGTTACCAGACAGTGGGGAGTCGGTTCGGTTTGTCCATTTGCCACATCACAGTCCTGTGGTTTTATGTGCATTTAGTTTGGCTCCTGAGGCTGCCTGGTATTGTTCGTATGCTGTTTGTATATTATGGAAGTCCTCTTCTTTGCAGGCTATCATCAGCATATGTTGTCAGGGTTATGGTTTGGTACGGAATTTTAGGACAGGATGCCCTAAGCAGCATGATGAGTCTACATAAAAAGGGCTCAATGGCAATTGTGTAAAGAAGTCCGGAAAGTGGACAGCCTTGTTTAATACCTCTGCTGTATGGTACAGTTATGGTAAGTCTGTTGTTTATTTTCATGCAAAAGTGCGTCTTGACATATAATATCTTAATAGAGTGAATGATGCCTGAGCCAATGCCAAAGGCTTTCAAGCAGCTGAAGAGGTATAGATGTTCCACGCGGTCGAAAGCTCTTTCTTGGTCTAATGTTACAAGACCCATTGTTTCACTGTTGTTGTTCGCTATGCTTATGAGATCCCTTTATGAGGCGTAAGTTTCGTGGATAGATCTTCCAGGGATGGAATAGCTCTGATGCCTATTTATTATTTCGCTCAGAGCGGGTTTATGTTTGTTGGCCATGGCTTTTGATATAAATTTACAGTTGGTATTTATGATGGAGATGGTTCTCCAGTTGCCTAATTTCGTCGCGTCTCCTTTTTTTGGAATGAGTTTAATCACAGATGTTGTCATATTAAGTGGGAAGCCATTGGTATTCGCGTCGACAAAAATTATGTAGAGGATCGGTCCGAGCTGTTCCCAGAAGGACTGGTAATACTCAGTGGTGAGCCCGTATATATGCCAGGAGATCTATCTTTAGGTAAGGAGGTGCAGGCAGTTGCGAAATCGTGTAGCGTGATGGGGAGTTATGTATTTCGCCTTGTTGCTGATGAGAGTCTTTTCACATCGGAGAAAATTATATTCGTGGCTTCAATAGATATTGAGTTGGCTTGATATAAATTTTTGTAGCACTGCAAGATATATAACAGGATTTCATCATGATTTTCTATAATGTTTCCACTATCTGTTGTTATAGCAGATATAGTGGTACACTCTTGTTGGCGTTTTTCTAGTGAGAAGAAATACTTTGTGGGTGCATCTGTGAAGTTAATGTGTTTGCGTCGTGCTCTTATTAGTGCTCCTCTTGCACAGTGCTCTAGGTGTGAACGTATGGTGACTTTTAGGGACTGGTATTCCTCAGATTCCTGATAATGTAATTGTTGTTGTTGTTGTTGCAGAATTTTAAGGACTGAATGCTTATTCAAATTCCTCTGGTGACTATATTTTTGGGTAAATACCCTAACATTGGATTTAAAGAGTGACTACCACTCGGAAATTGATTGGGAAGTAGGCATATCTCTGATGAGAGTTTCGATATAGATTTTGGAGGTTCTGAGATATTCTGTATCTTGTAGTAGGCTGTTGTTAAATATCCAGTATGCTGCTCTTTTGTGTCCGGTGTGTCCAGGAATGCAAATGCTCAGAAGGATGGAATCATGATCTGATGCATGAGATGGATGGTATGTGACTCTCCTGACATAGGGTATGGTGTGCATCGATGTGTATTACCTATCGAGCCGTGCCTGGTATAGGTCACTGGTAGGCCCACCTTTGGCTCTCCAGAAGAACACTTTCTCATGTGGGTGCAAGTGTCTGAAGGTATCTGCCAGCTCGTAGTCATTTATTACATCCTGGAGAAGATGAGCTAGTAAGTGTCGATGTTCTTGGCATTGTTGTCTGTCCATTGCAGGATCCAGAGTTCAGTTGAAATCCCCTGCCAGTATGATGTGGTCAGTCACCTCGCTGAGGTGGTTTCGGACGAACTCTAGTACCTGCACTGCAAGTTGTTCGCTTTGTGGAATGTATATATTAAAGATATGTATGAGTTTTAATGAGTGCATATATAGCGCACCCAGGAAAGGTATCGATTATTTCTAATTTTAGGGCGCTATTTTGGTGAATTCCAATGGTAACTCCTGATCCATGAAGTTGTATGGCAGGACAGTGGTGCATGGTATATGGCCAGTTCCTCCAGTGTTGATCTGAAGCTTTGCTGTTGCAATGGAAGTTTGTTTCACAATAAAAATAGATATTTTTTTTTTTTTTATTGTGAACATAACAATCTTATATACAGGATTAACCGGTTTTTGGTTCTCTGCAGTCAGACAGAGAGGTTACATGCTCATACTCTTGTTGAGATTTGTTACATCGAAGTCACTTATAAGGCTAATTACATTTTTTTTTAAAAATAAATTAAAGCCATTAAGAGTTATTTTAACATGATACTGTATAAGAACATAAATGTAAAAGAACATAGAAGTTACTATTGCACAATATTATCTATTAACATGAGAGTGCCAGCTGATTAATTTTCGCACTGATAAGCACAACAATCCTTCTTTCTTCCCCCTTTCTTTGGGGGGGAGAAGGTGTCACTTCTATGCTGGAAAGTGGATTACAATGCAGTCGCCCTGCTCAGCCAGGAGTTGATTCCGTGGATTCCATTCTTGGTGGAAAAGATCTAAGGTGTTGTTTTGCCCATGGTGGTGATGCTCGTGTAGGATCCGACTTCTCACCTTTTGTTGGAAGGCTGCAGTGAGTTGGTCAGTTACCTCTCTCTGTGAAGATGCTGTGCTGTCTGGTCTTGTATGTCTGAGGTAGAAGTTGTATATTACCGCTTTTGCGGTGATGAAAAGGTAATTGCAGAATGAATGGTTATTTGACTCCACATGGACGAGATTGAAATATTCCTCTTCTGTATGAAGATTACCACAGGTAAGAGCTGCCGTTTCCCGAGTCAAACTGATTAATTTAGTGTTGACTGGGCATTCCAAGTAGATATGCGGACCGTTCCTAATTGGTAGCAGAAGAGGCAGTTATCTGAGACGTTTGAGTTAAATTTTCGTAATATAGTAGGAGTAGGTAATATATTATGCCACATTCTCCACTGAATATCTGCGTCAGGTTTGATGGCTCTTGTGCGATATGGTAGATCCCATTGAAATAGTATTTGATCAGATGATGCAGGATTTTCCAGCAAAGTGCTTTGGTTCGACTGTTGTGTTAGTGTGCTGTAGATCTTGTTGGTGTTGCTGGGTGTAAGTTTCTCCCATGAGTTATTGGTTTTTATCAGAAAGATAGGCGCCAAAACTTCTGAGTTTGGAGGGCTAAGCCCCACTTCTGTTATGCTATCAGGGGCATAGCGGCTTGAAAAGCGGCCTTTACGGTGTCTATCTGCTCAGACTCATTCCCATATTCCAGGTTTTCGAGCGAATTTGGAAAGCGCCAGGTGAGGCTTGGAGAAAGAATGTCACCCAAGATCCTCACGTTTTGCCAGCTCCATGGAGGAAAGAAAAACTCTTTCTGAGTGATCGGGCTTCTTCCCATCGTGTTGTGAAAGATGGGTTCCATGAGGATTTCAGGTAGGGATGCTGTCTTCACTGTGTGCTGGAGGTTTAGCTTCTTCCATCGTCGAAGGGCATCTTTGTAGAAGTTTGTTAAATTTACAGGCACTTGAGCTGTTGTCATTCTTAAGGTGGTGGAGAGCGAGAGACCTCTAGTGGCAGAAGTGAAAATATACTCAGTGGTGCATTTGTGTGATATTTCCTGTTGTAGGGCATTTATGAGAAATCGAGCGCGGAACGTTGTTATCCTGTTGTCAATGGAGACCAACTTTTGTTCTCCATCTTTGAGAGAAGTACATAGCTGGGCGTAGGAAAGCCAGTTTGTTTTATTCCATATGAATCGATATATGGTTGACTTTATTTGTTTGATGAATTGCACTGGTGGCGTAAGAATCTTTAGTGTAGTCCAAAGGACACTGGTGGCTATTTGGTTAACGATTATTGTTCTCCCTCTTGTGGAGGCAGAGGCTCGTATTGCTGCCCACTTTCCTAGAACTTGCTTGAAACGCTTGTTTAGTGTTTCCCAGTTCTTATCCACATAAGAGGGTGTGTTTCCTAGGTAAATCCCCAGGTATTTGTTTCCCTCTGTGGACCAGGTACCAGACATTGGGGAATCGGTTCGGTTTTTCCATTTGCCACACCACAGTCCTATGGTTTTATGTGTGTTTAGTTTGGCTCCTGAGGCTGACTGATATTGTTGGTATGCCATTTGTATGTTATGAAAGTCCTCTTCTTTGCGGGCTATGATTGTAACATCATCAGCATATGCTGTCAGGGTTATGGTTTGGTAGGGAAGTTTAGGGCGGCATGCTTTGAGCAGCATGCTGAGTCTACACAAAAAGGGTTCGATGGCAATTGTGTAAAGAGGACCGGAGAGTGGACAGCCTTGTTTAATACCTCTGCTGTATGGTGCAGTTATGGTAAGCCTGTTGTTTATTTTCATGCAAAACTGTGCCTTGGCATACAACATTTTAATAGAGTGAATGATGCCTGAGCCAAAGCCAAATGCTTTCAAGCAGTTGAAGAGGTAAAGGTGTTCAACGCGGTCGAAAGCTTTTTCTTGGTCTAGTGTTACAAGACCCATTGTTTCACTGTTGTTGTTCGCTATGCTTATGAGATCCCTTATGAGGTGTAAGTTTTCGTGGATAGATCTTCCAGGGATGGAATAGCTCTGATGCCTATTTATTATTTCGCTCAGAGCGGGTTTAAGTTTGTTGGCAATGGCTTTGGATATAATTTTGCAGTCGGTGTTTGTGATAGAGATGGGTCTCCAGTTTCCTAGTTTCGTCGCGTCTCCTTTCTTTGGAATGAGTTTGATAACTGATGTTGTCATATTGAGTGGAAAGCCATTGGTATTCGCTTCGATAAATACTCTGTAGAGGATAGGTCCAAGCTGTTCCCAGAAGGACTGATAAAATTCAGTGGTGAGCCCGTCTACGCTAGGAGATTTATCTTTAGGTAAGGAGGTGCAGGCAGTTTTCAGATCGTGTAACGTGATGGGGAGTTCTGTGTTACTCCTTGTTGTTGGTGAGAGTTTTTTCACATCGGAGAGAATTATATTCGCGGCCTCCATAGATGTTGGGTTGGCTTGGTACAAATTTTTGTAGTACTGCAAGGTATATAAGAGGATTTCGTCATGATTTTCTATGATGTTTCCATTATCTGTTAATAGCAGATATAGTGGTGCACTCTTGTTGGCGTTTTTCTAGTGAAAAGAAATAATTTGTAGGGGCATCTGCGAAGTTAATATGTTTGCGTCGTGCTCTTATTAGTGCTCCTCTTGCAGAGTGCTCTAGGTGTGAGCGTATGGTGGCTTCTAGGGACTGGTATTCCTCAGATTCTGGATGATGCAGTTGCTGTTGTTGTTGCAAATTTTTAAGGGCTGAATGCTTATTCAAATTTCTTTGGTGACTATATTTTTGGGTGAATACCTTAACTTTGGATTTAAAAAGTGACCACCACTCGGAAATTGATTGTGAAGTAGGTATATCTCTGATGAGAGTTTCGATATAGATTTTGGAGGTTCTGAGATATTCTGTATCTTGTAGTAGGCTGTTGTTAAATATCCAGTATGCTGCTCTTTTGTGTCCGGTGTGTCCAGGAATGCAAATGCTCAGAAGGATGGAATCATGATCTGATGCATGAGATGGATGGTATGTGACTCTCCTGACATAGGGTATGGTGTGCATCGATGTGTATTACCTATCGAGCCGTGCCTGGTATAGGTCACTGGTAGGCCCACCTTTGGCTCTCCAGAAGAACACTTTCTCATGTGGGTGCAAGTGTCTGAAGGTATCTGCCAGCTCGTAGTCATTTATTACATCCTGGAGAAGATGAGCTAGTAAGTGTCGATGTTCTTGGCATTGTTGTCTGTCCATTGCAGGATCCAGAGTTCAGTTGAAATCCCCTGCCAGTATGATGTGGTCATTGACCTTGCTGAGGTGGTTTTGCACAAACTCCAGTACCTGCACTGCAAGCTGGTCATTTTGTGGGATGTATATGTTAATGACATATATATTCTCTCCTCCTGAGTTGTAATGAGTGCATATATTGCACACCCAGAAAAGGTATCGATTATTTCTACTTTTAGAGCGCTGTTTTGGTGAATTCCGATGCTGACTCCAGATCCATGAAGTTGTATGGCAGGACAGTGGTGCATGATATAAGGCCAGTTCTTCCAGTGTTGATATGAAGCTTTTGCAGTTGCAATGGAAGTTTGTTTCCTGCAGCATAACTATTTCTGGCCGGTGGGCAAGGATATGCTGCAGGACCAGCCTGTTTCGCAGTGGTGTGGCACATCCTCTAGCGTTTAGTGAGAGAAGGTTTATTGAGGTGCTCATTATTTTTATGGTTTAGTTTTATTTGGTGCGGTAATCCTCACATCCTTTACGGGTAGTTACGCTGCCGCTGGGATTCAAGCCCGTTTATCAGGTAGTATATCCTTTTCCTGAGATTGGTGGTTTTTCTCCCTCTTTTTCCTGCCAGAATAGTTCTTAATTCTTCCAGCTGGGTGATAAGGCCACTGATGTCAGCGGTGTAGTCATAGGCTGTCAGCAGTTTTTGAGAAGAGCCTCGAACTTTTTTAAGAAAGCTCTGAAGCTGCTCACTTGTAAGTGGGCCTTCAGTGTGAGGAAGACCTGCATTTCCAGTTTCCTCTTCATCATCTGAGGACTCAAGAAGCTCGATCTCTTCATCCCCCTGTACAGGCTGTTGAGAGGGTTCCAGAATGCTTGGAGGCAAAGGTTCCCTGCTGCAGCTGCGCTGGTTTGTCTTTGGCTTTTTTTCCGTTTTTGTTTCTTGCTCCTCTTCGTTATTTGTATCTTTATCAGAGTTAGTTAGTTGTCTGTGTTCCGTTTCCTTTTCTCTAGGATTGCTTTTAATCGATGTTGGTGGAGGTTCTTTCGAAAGTTGGGTTTCTTTAGTGCTTCCACTTGATTTTGTCTCCTCGGTACTGGACTGAGATCTTTGTTGTTTGTTAGGGATGCTCTGTTTTTTGGGGTTGGCTGCTTGCTGCTTCTGATTCTCTGATCCGCTAGGGTTGGTAGTATTGTTAACCGGTTTCTCATTTCTGCGTATATACGGGCATAACTTCCTTACATGGCCTTCTTCGTAGCAGTAAAAGCACTGAGCAGCAACAGTAATATAAAAGGTGTAGGGTACTCCGTCTATTTCTGTGTTGATTATTTTGGGTATGGAGCCGATTGTATTGTCGCCAAAGTGCATTAGAGCCTGTCTTCTAAAGCTCTTGATGTGAGCGAATTCAGGCCTAGTTGTAGAGGCGCGTAGCGTTCGGATTTTACCTGTCACTGCGCCGTATTTTGATAGTAATCCGCGAAGCATTTGATGGCTTATTTCCGGTGGGACATTTGACACTGTTACTTTTGTGGGAGCAATTGCGATTGGTGAGACATTCACGTGGCATGCTCCGATGTCTATTCCCTTTTCAATTAATGTCTCAGACCAAGATGCGTTGTTAAAGTACATTTGTACGGTTCCGGCAACTCTTGAAATGTGAGTTATATTTTTTGGGGGAACATGTTGAGCTACTGCGTCTAGATACTTTTCCAGTGGGGTATTTTCGATTGCGAAAATTACAATTCCGTTATCTCGGGAAAAGCGGTTGGCTGGGTGAACGTTTGTACGCGCGGTGGTCGTTGTTGTAGTAGTATTAATTCGCGCGGAAGTGTTAGCTACAATGTTAGCATAGGAGACAGAGAGTACTGACCTTTGTCCGTTGTTGTCCGGGGGGGCTGAGACTGATGTCTTTTCCTTTTCTGGGGCTGTGGCTGGCGTCTTTTCCTTGATCGGAATTCTGCGACCTTTGACGGATTCCTGCTGAGCTCGGGCATGGACCGGCTGCTGCTGGTGGTGATATGCTGTGGTTTATACTGGCCATTGATTCGGGCGAATAAGGGGAAACGCAAGCTATCACAAATTTCCGGTACTCGAAGGCATACCGTTATAACAATAAGCACACGAACAAAGAAGATTTTAAAATTTAAAAAATAATATAACTTTTCCTAGCTTCACAAATTTAGAAAACTAATTTTTTAACGCGATAGATTAGGTGCTTACGATTATGTAGGTATAAATCTTGAAGTTGATTGACGTATTCGACCGCACAAAATACAACTTTAGGCAAGAGCGACCTTGGACACGTCTGCACACTTCAGCGTCGCGAGATAGAGAGAGAGAGAGAGAGAGAGAGAGAGAGAGAGGATTATGTTAAAACTACCTTCTGTCGAATTTCTATTCTCAATGGCAGATTTTTTGGAGCTGCCTGAAGAAAATAATTACCATTTCCGCTTGCTGTCGGCTTCATTTAACTTACCTTCACGAAATACTTAGCATAGGTCATTTATCATTTTACACTGGTCTCCAAAACTTTAGGATTAACAATATTTCGGAAGATTACATCCGCAAATTGAGACGAATCAGCTTGTGGCAATTTGTATAATTGACGATTTCGAGTAGAAAGCGGGTACACATTCAAATTTTTGAAACTTGCGCAAAGGGATCACGTGGTAGCACTGAACAGGATAAACGATAAAAGGCTGCGCTAAGCGAACTGTATTTAAAGGAAGCTCATTTCATGAAGGAATAAAGTTGCAAACTTGGATGCCTTGTAATGTCTCAAAAATTATTGGAAAACTTGAAGAAGGCCGCAGAATTACTGATATTGCCAGAGAGTTTGGAATCTCACATAGAGTTGTATCCGGGATCTGGGAAGTGTTTCAAACCAATGGAAAGTAGTCCAGATGTTTGCTAAGAGGTCGTCTTCACTCTACCACGGAACATGAAGACATTTTGTTATCGCAGCAAAACGTAATCGACACAAATTGGCAGGTCAGCTTGCAAGTCGGCTCCATTCAAGCACAGGTACTCGGATATCTCCACAAATTGTGGCAAGACGTCAGCGACAAATAGGCTTATACAACATGTCCTTTAGTCTCGTCCCTTTATACACAGCTGTTAGTAGAACACGTTTTCAGTGGTGTTATATGTATAAAAATTGAACAAGGCACCAATGAGCTAATGTACTGGTTATAGATAAGAGTCGTTTTAGTCCATTCTCCGATTCTAGATGACACTTGATCTGGCGTGAAAGTAGTACTGCATACCAACGCGAGAATGCTCTTGATAGGGATAGATACGATAGTGTTTGGGACATGGTGTGTGGGGAGACATTATGCTTAATGGATGCACCGAGCTACACGTGCTGGAAAATGAGACTATGACTGGTGAACGTTATTGCAAATTCATGTACGATTGATCCCTGGCACTGTAGGCGAAGAATTCATTTTTATGGATGACAATGCTACCCCCACATCGTACATAATCATCACGCTGTCCAGATTTGAACCCCATAGAGCACGTTTGGGACGCGGTATGAAGACGTATTCTGCTCGAAATCACCCCCCCCCCCCAGAAAACAAACAAGGCCTTATCCTTGCTCTGATGGAGGAGTGGACCAGTTCACTTCAAGAACTCCTGAATCACTTGGTGCTAAGCATGGTATGACATTCCGAGAGCTGCATTGCAGTTCAAGGCGGACACATTCCGTATTGAAATGTCTCTCCGCATAGCTTTCTGTAAACACTGTACATTAATTCCTTAACTACGTCTCCTTAGGAAATTTGTAACTTTTGCCAGAAATGTATTGCAGTTTAATTTGTGCAAAATTTATAATATATGTTTTGTATAATATAATTTATTAGTATGCTGGCAATAAATTTATGTCCACATTTGGACATAATTTTTCATATACAGGTAAAAATGTACTTCGTCCTTAGTTGGACACCAATGTACTTAACTACTCCCTAGTCAGTTGACATCATCAGTGTTTCTCGGCTAGGATTGCTATTATACGTACAAAAAGAAATCGGTAGAGCACTTGACGAAGGAAACATTCGATAAAACGAAGATATTATTTAGTACAGTCACTATAGTTTTATAGTAAACTTTGTTATTATTACAACAACTGCAGAATTTTAACCAGTTGAACAAGATTTTGTCTTCTATACAGGCTTTACTTGATACGTGACTGGTGAAGTCGACAACATGGATCACTTTTCAGTCGGAAAGCATGGTGAAATCTTATCAAGATCCAAAATATAATTGCATTTCTTTTCAAAGGGACTTGGCTGGTCTAAAATGAAGGTTAGAAGATATTTTCTCAAAGCACCATTGTTTTTATTTTCATCAAGGTGTCTAGACAAACAATCCTGAACATCCGAATTGCTCAATTTTTTTTTTTCAGAAAAAATATTTCACGCTGCCTTCTACATTTTTTAATTTTAAAATTGAATGAAAATAGAAAATTTCATTTCATAAAATATAAATTTATCCTAGAAATGTAGTTATTTATATTTTGATATAATTCCATTCACAATATTACAATTACTGAAGATTAAAAAAAAAATGATGGAATGCTATTTTTCCTTCCCCAACCATACACGTGCTTCACTGGCTCCTAAAGCTGACGTTGTTGAGGTTTATAACAAATATTGTCGTTTTTCAGCATTGCATCGCATTAAAAAAAAAAAGTTAATACATTTTTCGATCTCAATTCATTTGGGACTGGTGAAGCTATATTTCACAAAGTACTCGAGGAAGTGCTTTTTTATTTTTATTTTTTTAAGAAAGAACTCTGTACTTTCTAAAAAAAAGTGCGGAAATAACGACCACACGCTTGGCTTACATTTAATTCAGTGCATTTGATATAAAATTTACTCCACCATCTATACCTATTGTTAACAAGGGATCCATTATTTATTCAAAATATTAATAAAACATTAGCCCAGTTTACTAATAAAAGAGAAGTTCTTTATCAGCATAGAAAAACACAAATCTCATAAGAAGTTTGATACTAATTACAAAACAGGAATTATATTTCGGCTAGTGTGCTCTACTCTTTTTCCTAAAAAGTAGTGACTACCACTTTGATGGGGATAAGGGATAATTTTTTTTACAGGGAATTATTCCAGGGTAAAGATATCGCAATACATCTCTACTATCAAGACCTAGCCTCTTCTTTACCAAGACTTCGTACTGCGTGGCGAAGAGTCACATCCTTCCAGAGGTGTCCCCGTTTTCACAGAACAGTGCGGATCTAGACTGGAAAGTCGAAAAATATTCCAGAGGAAGGCAATGGCAAACCACCTCTGTACCTTGCCAAGAACATTCCATGAACATGCCAAAAAATGAGAAAGTATGATATGGTGGTGGATGGTAAGACCACTGGGCCTGAAGGCATCCAACATGCAACTGGGCAAGAACAGAGGGCTTCCACAAGTAGAACTAGTTTTTATGATGTGTCCAGGTCAAACCCGGAAGGAAGCTTGGTCACGGTTGTTGCTGGTTGGAAAAGAAAGGCTCCCTGTTTCAGAAAAAACCACAGGATTGGAACGTGAAATGTTAGAAGTGTGAACCAAGGTAAGCTGGAAATAATAAAGATGGAAACGTAGCGCAAGAAGCTGGATATATTCGGAATAAGAGAACTTAGATTTATGCATAGTTTACGCATGGTTCAGGTTTATGCACCTATGACAGAGGTATCAGAAGAAGACATTCAAGAATTTTAAGGCAAGTTACAAGAAGTGATAGATGCATCACCAAAGCGAGATTTATGGCTACTTATTGGAGATTGGAATGCAAAAGTGGGAGAGATTAAGGAACAAGGAATAACAGGTCGTTTTCGTTTAGGTATTCGTAACACTGCAGGGAAGAGACTAGTTGATTTTTGTGCAGAGAATTCTTTGTTTGTTGCTAACACCTACTTTAAACAGCACAAGAGAAGATTGTGCACATGGGTATCACCTGATGGACAACACAGAAATCAAATTGACTATGTACTTGGACAAAGGAGATAGAGAAGTGCAATTCAGTCTGTTCAAGACGTTTCTAGGTGCAGACTGTGGAACAGACCATCAGTTATCAGTGGCTATGATACATGTGAAACTACGGAAACTGAAAACATCACCAGCTGAATACAATATTTGCATACAGAACAGATTCAACACACTCAATTTGTATGAAACAGAACCAGATGAACTATGGGAAGAGATTAAAGATATAATTAAAACAGAAGCAAAGAAGAATATCCCAACAGTTTATAAGAAGAAGTCCAAATGGCTGTCAGAAGATACCATCAAAACTGTTCAGGAAAGAAGGAAAATGAAGGCCACAGGAAATTTGCAGGAAGTACGGCATTTGAATGCAGAGTTTCAACGACAAGACAGAAAAGACAAGGAAAAATACTTTAACCAGGAATGCCAACAAATAGAAGACCAAAACAAGAAAGGAAAAACAAGAGATCTTTTCAAAAAGATCAGAGAACTAACAGGGAAGTTTAGTGCCAAAGTGACAGTATTGAAAAGTAAATACAAAGGATGTCTTACAGAAGCTGCAGACATCAAAGAAAGATGGAAAGAGTATACAGAAGACCTTTACAGAAAGGACTCCAAAATTACTGAGAAATTTGAAGAGCAGAATTATACACAGGAACCAGTACCAGTGGAGAGTGAAGTGAGGTGGGCACTGCAACAAATATCCAGTAAGAAAGCACCAGGAGGAGATGGAATACTCATTGAGCTGCTCAAAACCCTAGGAGAAGAGGCAGTTAAAAATTTAACAGCTCTATGTCAGCAAATTTATATCACAACTACATGGCCTAGAAAATGGAAAAAATCAGTTTATATACCTTTATTGAAGAAAGGCGATGTAAGAGAGTGTGAAAATAACAGAACTATAGCATTGATTTCTCATGCAAGTAAAGTCTTACTTAAGATAATTCATAAAAGTCTGTAACCATTAATGAAGAGAGAAATGCCAGATGAACAGGCAGCATTTCGAAAAGGCAGAAGAACAAGAGATCAAATTGGCAATGTGAGATGGATAATAGAAAGAGCACAGGAATATCAAAAGAATGTCTACCTTTGTTTCCTTGACTATAGCAAGGCTTTTGACTCTGTAGATCATGTGAAACTGTGGAATGTGTTAAGAACAGTGGGAGTCCCAGAACATTTCATTATCCTTCTGAGGAATCTTTATTAGGAAAAAGAAGCTACTGTCCGAACAGATCTTGGAGAAACTGAGTATTTCACAATAGGTAAAGGGGTGCGACAAGGATGTATTTTATCTAAGTACCTGTTTAACTTGTACAGCGAATACATTTTAAGAATGGCAGGGCTGGAGGAGTCTTCAGTTGGAATTAAAATTGGTGGGAAAAATATTAATAATTTGAGGTATGCAGGTGATACCACGTTGCTAGCAGAATGCAAAGATTTGAAGGAACTTATTGTGAAAGTTAAAGAAGAAAGTGCTAAATATGGTCTTAAACTTAACCTTAAAAAGACAAAAGTTATGGCAACATGTGAACTTAATGATTTTTGAAGTAGATGGGGAGAAAATGGAAGCAGTTAACAATTTTGTGTTCCTAGGATCCCGAATTGATAAAGATAGGTATTGTATTGAAGAAGTTAGAGGAAAATTATTACTCAGAAAGAAAGCAATGACAAATTTAAGCAAGGTCTTTTGATGATAGAGATATTAGCCTCACAACAAAAATCAGAATCGTGAAAGCAATGGTATTCCCTGTGGTGCTGTATGGATGTGAAAGTTGGACCCTGAGAAAAGTGAAAGAAGAAAGATAGATGCATTTTAATTATGGGTTTGGAGACGCTTACTAAGAATATCATAGACTGCAAAGCAAACCAATAAATCAGTGATAGACAGAATAAAGCCAGATTGCTCCCTCGAAGCTATGATCATCAAGCAAAAATTGTCATATTTCGGACATATTATGTGAGTAAATAACAGTCTGCGTTATTTGCTAAAGTTGATGGAAACAGGAAAAAAGGAAGACTAAGAATTAGATGGGTGGATGGAGTTAAAGAAGCAACTGGAGTGCGTTTGGAGGTTCTGAAAGGCATGGTCAGGGACAGATCGGAATGGAGAGTGCATGTTCATAGAGTCGCCAGGAGTCGTTTTCGACTCTATGGAACATAACATACACTACTTTGATGTCGAAATATGGTTACGCTGTTTATCCACAAGTTGTTTTTCCACTTCTTGTTCCTCACGAACACGATCCTGTTGGGATATGCAAGAACATGTTCCCATTCAACTGTCACAAGGTATGCAGAGTCGGAAGTCTGAATTAAGCGAAATATCGCCCCAACCGAAGTAAGGGATTAACGATTAGAATATTTTCTTGAAATATCACTTCAAAAGTAATATATGCAAATATTTAATTATCTTTTAAATTAGTTCAGATTTAGTTTATTAGGGAGGCACGGATTTTGATTATCCGGAAAATTGTAACTTAACCACTCTCTCCTGAAATTCATATTTTCTGGTTGATACATTATCATTTTATTTTGAAATTCGAGAGAATTTCATATCTCTTCCCCCCCCCCCCCCCAGTGCCATAATTACAAAACGGGGGAGGAAGGAAGGACATTTTACGTAAGTACATAATATGCCCATTTAAAGCCTCCAGATAATTTATTTCTATTTTTGTAATTTTGATTATTAGAGATAACACTAAGATTACTATGTTTACTATAATTTCCATTTTACCATATTCTGAAATAAAATATTAGAGCAATCGTTTTAATTCGTTTTCGTAATTTTTAAAATATGTTAATGTGTTGCTTTGTAATCTCAAAAATAAGCAATTTTTTTATAAACAAAATATTGTGACTTGACATTTTTTGTAATGCGATAGATTTTTCCAGAACTCCCAACCCGTTCACGGAAAAAGTGACTGTTGGGAATAGCCTCTTTGTACGATGCCTTAAGTTTCTTTCTTTGCAGCCGCTAATGTTGAACTCTTCCGTGAGCATTACCAGTAGATTACATAAGACGCCATACATATCGAACAATCAAGTGAACAAAAACAGACAATCTAGCCCTTTTTTGTTTTAATTTAATTTAATTTAATTTTTTTATTTAGTTTTAAATATCCTGAACATTTGAACAGCAATTTGAGTTACAACATCCCCGATAGACATGCTACAATTGTTCAATACTGGCGTTCACAAGAACTTGCAAGCATGCACGCAACAAACAATGATGTTTGTTGCGTGCATGCACAATACGTTTTTGTGTCAATTATGTATTGCATTTTTCCCTGTAATTCTCAGCTTTTTGTAACTTCAATTTTTATTATTGTGTTCTACCTTTAGTGGATACCTGATGAAGGCTGTAAAAGGCTGAAACTATTTGTATCATTTTCATTAAAACTTAATATTTTATCTCGGTTTAAAGTCATTATATATATAATGAACTCGACGAAATGGTTGGTGTACTTATTATCAAAATTATGGTAATAATTAAAAAAATTAAAACATGAAAAAATATTGTTTATTATCGATAAAATTATACAGTTTGGTATAATTCAAAATTACTTAAAAAATATATTCTTCTTGTTTTGTTTCACGAAAATATATTGTTTATTATCGATAAATTTATACAGGTTAGTATAATTCAAAATTACTTAAAAATAAAATCCATTATCATAACCCCAATAATGTTCTAAAATAAAAACTATAACAAATGTTATGTCTTTAATTGTAATTTTTAAATAATTTTTTTTTTAATTGTAATGTCCAAATATTTAAAGAGACGGAGTAAACACGATTAGCACTACGAACACTCTATTACTGGCGCAAACTGCATATAAACAACAGTGGAACTGCGCGACGGACAGTGCCGCATTACGCTAATACCTTGCATCTTACTATGACGTGCATATGCTTGCGCGCGATGCTTGAGATAATGTCTATATGTGCATATGAAATAATAATAAAATGGATTACAAATTTCCATCAAGGTATTAAACTTTCTCCTACTGTGAACTTAAACACCCTCCTTTTTGCCGACGACCAAATAATAATTAGAAATTCTGAAGATAACTTACAGAAAGCTATTTTAGATCTAAATGAGATAGCTAAAGATTATGGTATGATAATATCAACAGAAAAATCAAAAACTATGGCCTTTAAAGGACAAGATCCAGTAAGAACTAAAATAGTAATTGATAACAAGATCTCAGAACAGGTGAATTCATTTAATTACCTAGGATGTATGATCACATATGAAAATGAGAAAGATATAAACGTAAAAATTGCAAAATATTTAAAAATAACAGGTGTAATTAACTCTATATTTAAACCAAACCTAGTTCAAAAACAAACCAGACTAAAAGTATGCAATACATTAGCCCTACCAGTCTTATTGTATGGAAGTGAAATCTAGACAATAAAACAAAAAGACAAACGAAGATTAATAACAGCAGAAATGAAGTTTATGAGAAAAACTGCAAAGTATACCCTATTTGATCACAAAAGAAACGAAGAAATTATGAAAGAATTAAACCAAGAATCAGTAATAGAAAAAATTAAAAAATATAAACATAGATGGATGGAACACGTTCAAAGGATGAAAACAGAAAGATTACCAAAACAAGCCTTAGACTACAAGCCATTAGGAAAAATAAAACCAGGACGTCCTCTTAAAAGATTCAACGATGATTTCTAAGGCCGGAACAGACCACGCTAGGCATAAATCCTTGATGTGCATAATGATGTTGATGATTGCCCGCGTAGCAACATGACACTGTGGTAAACACAGTGATGCTAGCATCCTTCGTCCTCCTAAGCGCTACAAGATGGATTTTTATTATTTTTTATACAAAATAAGAGAATTGTTGATGATAAAATTAAATATTACAAGCAAATATAAATAAATTAATAAATATATTTATATATCGAGAAAATTTGGGGGTGCTGCAGTTCCGTAGTTCCTATGCTCGAGCCGCTCCTGGTTACAAATTTCGTTTCAATGAATTTTTTTATATGTCTGATAATATTGCAGAATCCTATTATTTTGTTTTCCTATCTGATAATTAATGATTTTAAAGCCTGACGTGAAAGTTTCGACTTGGCAATTTGGGTTCGAGGTTGCATTCCATAAATGATTCAGTAGCAATAAGATCATATCAGTAAAAACACGAGTTTATTGTACAAGTACGTGTTTTAGAAGATATTTCCTACTTCTGCTTATCACAAATATTTTATTCGTATAATATGTTTCTGCTGCTTATGTAAGCTGCAAGTGAAAGCAGTGTCATCGCAAAAATTATTTTTAATGGAAATATTCATATATTTTTTTAATAAGTTCTTAATTATATTTAGCTTGATCGGTTTGTTATTTAGTAAACAACAACCACGCTACCGGCCAGAACGTATATATACGTCCACATTTCCATGGATGCGAAGTCCATATTACAATTGTAATACCATTCATATTACATTGAAATTTATGATGGATACGAAGCTTTTGAGGGTGCGTATTTGATCTTTAATGGCCGGTAAGATGGTCAAAGCTATAAAACGAGTATATTATTTTTGTAAACTTTTCTGGCTTGTGGTTTGTAGGAGAGAAAAAAACGTTGTTTTTGAACAGAAAAAAAAAAAAAAAAAGCCCGGTACTTCCACGTAAACGAAAAGTCTTCCCGAAATCTTAATATTCAGTGTTAATATACACATACATATTATTTATTGTAAAATTTCTGTTGAATTCTAATCCCCCAATACCACTTTTCTTGCTGCGCAGTCTGACAATAGAATAACGAGATTTAATTCAAAACACTTGTCAGCAGCAGTCGATGGCAGCAATGGAGCTATTTCACTAAGTTTTGTTTTAATTCTATTCAGTAGCGTGTTTTTGATAGCGTTAGTATGTCGTAAACAGCATTGCTTTAATAAAGGTAGAATTTGGTTTTGTTCACAAAATTAGATAACATATTTCGAATTTGAAAGGGGGGGGGAAAACGGAAATATAAATGTCAAAACATGTTAATGATGATGCCCAGATCTTTTTGAATGGCTGAGTGGTTTCTCAAGATGTTAAGGATGACTGGCAATTAGGGCCGACTCTGCTGACGGTGAAACAGGAGCATTTGCACCTGTTGCACCATCGACACGGTGCAGGGCGACAAGTTTTTGGGGTCACAAAGTTGGCCTAAACTATACAAAAAAATAAATCATATTTATTCCTTCTCTGTTGAAACCAGACTTCAAGATGTCGTTAGTTAAATTTTTACATAATACAACTTCATTGTACTGTATATTTTTTAAAAATCATAATCATTAAAAATAATGTAGTATTATGTTGCGTTTAATATCGCACTGTCAGTATTAATATCAGACGACGTGACAATAACAGAACACCTTCTACTTGCATTTATTTCCGCTTCAATTGTTGACCGTGAGTTGACCTTGACCTTTATTAAAATTGCTTAATGAAAGTATAGTAAAATATTCTTAATGAATATAGAATTACAAGATTAAATTATATATAAAATTTCAGAACGTTTGAATTCTAAAATCTAAAAAAAATATATATATATTTACAATAGTTACGTGCGTGTGATTTAGTAGTTTTTCATGGTACAATTCTACATGACGTGATCAGCATTACTTACATATACGTTAATAATAATGCATTATTTTCTTCTTTCTTTTAACCTTTTAACGGTGATCGAGGAGTATACTCGTCATGTGAAAAAATAAATTACCCTTTGTAACAAAATTAAACATTTTAGTGAAAATTAAAAAATATATTTTTCTTATTATAATATTATAAAAGAATTTAATGATCAATGAATTTTTGCATTTTTAATGAAAATAATGTTGTTTGCAAAGCAAATAAAATACCACACGCAATTGAAATCATTTCTTGTGAGAACTGTGTAAACGGCACCTAATTTTCCCCAGAAAATAACGAAAACTACGAAAAACATTTAAAAAAGATCGCGCAACGCACTCCTAATATGTAGTGTGTTTTTAGCCAGTCGAATCCGATTTTTTATGAACTATAATCGTACCGCAAATTGCTGTACTTTTCTCTATGCTTGTGGATTTTTAATGGTTTTTAAAAAACAGTATTTTTTCGATTGGATGTATCTAAACAACCTCATATTACAGTGAAAATACTGAAAACCTAAACTGTGTAGTGCAAAACAACAATAAATATTTGGACAACAACAACCAACCAAAGAGGGTTCTGTACCGTAATCCAACTTCGGCACATTCAGTATTGAGTAAACAGCAAATAATCCTGACTCTTGTATGACTGGGCTACTACGTATGACATGACATATGACAACGTTAATCACTTTGATTAGATGACAACGTTGATCACTTTGATTATTTACCTCTGAGAATTGATTTTATACAGTTACCAAAATAATGATATTATTTTCCTTAGAGGTTTTCTTACTTCCAGCTTCTCCCAAAACTTTGGACCTTTTTTTGAACCAGCTTTCCCTCTAGATACACTATCGATGTTAGCTTTCCTATTAGCACCTCTGACCATAACCCTGTCCATGTTTCTTTTCCGATGGATCGTCGTCATTCTAGCTAATCTGACCATCGTATTCTATTGGCACTACAATACAAGTTGGAATGACCTTCAAGATTTCTAACACTTTTCGATGATATGGTTATTGTTTCCGCTCACCCACTCGGGTCAAATAACCGAAAGATCCTTATTAGAATGAGAGCCTTCATTTCAAAGTCCACTACAAACCCCGACCGATATCCAAGCCCTGGTTCTCTAACAAATATGCCAAAGATTCTGCATATATTCAATAGATTATCAAAAATTCCAACTTTTCACTCATCCTATACTCAGTCCGAAAGTAGTGTAAGATCATCACCAATAAGTCCAAAGAAGAAAACGTCTTAAGAACCAACTCATAAAAAAAAAAAAATTGCTACCTGCTCCAATGGTAATTGAACTTTATCCTCGCTAAGGCTGTCGGGCATGATTATGACTTCAGCCCTTCCATCTCTCTTTCTTTCTCTCATACATACGCACAGATGGTGACATCACCTAAAGACAATGAAGACCTCATGGTATTAATCTTTTCCTCTAGTATATAGACGACCAGGTAAATCCTCCTGCTACACGAACTGCTCACAGCATGCCTTTGATATTTCCCCAGAGGGAAAGATCAAAAGCATGATGTGAGCAGTTCAATTAGAAGAATCCTCAGTAGTCTTCATACTAATAAATCTCCTGGGCAAAATACATTCCCTTCAGTTGCACTAGAACTTGTGCTCCTTAATTAATACATATCCTGTATCAACTGTGTAAGATGTCATACTCGTCTAGCATTTACTCGGCAGCATGTAAACAATCTTTATCCTTGTCCATCTCGCTTCAAAAAGGGAAATAAAAATCAGCTCCTATTGCTCTCATCTCAGTACTTTCCAAAGTAATCGAGAAGTTCATTAACGGCCAGCTTCTTCTTTGGTCAAAAGGCATAAATGCCCTCTTATCAAGCTGCTTATCTCACTCCTGCCATTTATGATTTTACTGCCAGCTTCCTCTCTGTTAGTTCATTATGTCATGATAGATGGCTTCCTCTCATCAGATTTTTTTTCATTAATTATGGGATACCCCAGATTCTGAGCTCTCACCTGCATCCCCTCTTCACATTCCTCTCTCTCTCTCTCTCTCTCTCTCTCTCATCTACAGTTTAGATCAGCGTTTCTAAACTTTTCCTACGACGGAGCACTTCACATATTCTCGGTTAGAGTCGAGTATCATCGGTCTCATATTCAATGTAAAGCTAAGCGCACACTATCGCCGAAGCAGGCTGTATCGCATCGCAAAAATGCGACAGCGCACATTACAGGCGTGCCGGGCCGCATCGCACTGACCTTGCTTGTGACCGCACGTTTCCTAGAATAGATACCTCCGTACTTCACTCGCGCTCGGAGGTGTCGATAACCGCGGACGACAGAGTCAAGGCCAGCACTCGCTGGCCTTGATAGCAGAATCCACACGCACAGTGAGGACCTCCTGATTTTCAAACATGTTTGAACCTGTCGCAGTATTTGAAACCATTCCATGCATGTGTTTATTTTGATAATTTTTCACGGAACACTTATTCACTTTCCGCGGAACACAGTTTGAGAAACCCTGGTTTAGATGATGATACTCTCTGTTTGTCTTCATTCAAGAAACCTTGTAGCTCAAATGATTGAAGCTTCAAGATCTTCCATTTCAATGTCTTAATCACTGATCACCATTCTCAAGTGGGGTGACGATAATCTAGTGAATTTCAATGTTATCAAAACACACTCTTGTATTATTATTACGTGGAAGAAAAATCTTACTTCGATCTCTGTTATTATGTTCCGATTTCCCATCAAGATCAGTTTTCCTCCTTCTTGAGTTAACTTTCACATGTAGTATATCATATCATGAATATATCACATCCATAGCCTCCCCGTCGATATCCCCAAAAGCTGTTATTCCTTTTTGTTGAAACCACTACCTGTTCAACTCCTAACACTTTATAAAGCTATTAGAACATAGTTCTCACATTTAGGGTGATGCAAAAACTTCCCTAAGAATTCTTGAGTTTATACAGACGTAGCAATCCACCAAGAAGGTGATAACTCTCTCACAGACTTCTTTCAATCACTATCTTATTGACGCTAGGTTTCATTATTATTTCTTTTTTTTTTTCTTTTTTTTTTTACAGGTACTTTTATGGCCGCTGCTCTACCAAACCAGACACTACCATTCTGCTAATATGGTAAGAATGCGAAAAACCACTGATCAACAGCCATACAGTTCTTCTAACTTATTGAACCAACTTCTCATTTTCTTCCTTCATTCCCTCTATCCTTGTTCCTGAAAGAAAGGAAAAAACTCCCCATTCTTTCCAATTAATACAACCCTCAACATTTCAAGAAACAAGTTAGCATGCTTCTTCTTTCTCTGTAACTACTTGCCCACATAAGGTATTGTTGTATTATAGATTTGTGATATCTTGAGTATGGGGAATGAATAAAAAATATTAATATTTTATCCTATTCACTTTGTTATTAGTGTGGCATTTCATCACACCTATTATTAGTTTTCTATTAGTTTTCAGATGATAAATGCTATGGAATTCTTAATTTAAAAGCGATTTCTAATCAAGTACAAACTATAACTATTATTGTTAGAGGGGGAGATGAGCTTTTCTTGTGATTAATGAAGAATAAACAATAATAAATACAGTAGGAGATCCCCACGCACAAGGGATTACGGGGAAATGCTACGAGACCAAATAAAAAAGCTAATGAGAAAACTGGAGTTATATTCCTCAATTTTTGTAAATTGCTCTGTTTGCATGTAGTCTTTTATTTGCTCATAAAGTTATTTCAAAAATATGATCACAAATGGCGAGTTCCTTTTGCGCATAATTTTCTGAACAGTGTGGTTAGACTCCGCTCTGGAAAGTGGACTAAACATGTACTGTTTTTTAAAAAGCTATTTCAGACCTCCAACAGGCAGTAGCAGTCTCGCACGGAGCAACGAAAATTGTCTATCTTTTCAAGACTTTCACAAATGCCATGCTCTTAGTTGAGTTCTAACCTGCTCTTCGTTAATTGGTTGGTTGGAGAGTGAATACGAATCCATTCAGTAACCCTTCCTATTATTTAAACCTCTTATCGAAGCACAGAAGTTGAATGAGAAGATTCAGCTATCTTGAAGAACGAGGTGATTTTTTTCTTTGACTATTTTTCTTCTGAAGTATTCTTTATCATCTTCCTGTACTGGTATATGGCTCCGTTAAGTAATCCTTGAGAAGAAATAATCGAATCTTAATGTTTCCAGCTATGAGAATCTTCTTCTGTCCACTTCATCAAGGATAATTTGACGACCTCCACGATATCACTTTCTCCAGTGACTTCAAAGCCCTTCTCATTGGTATTTAGGCTGTGCTTCATCATTGGTTATTGTTCAGCTGATATGTGATTTGTAACGTGATTAATTTCAAGCCTATAGAATTATATTTTCCTCATTTTCATCCATCCTTGATATTTCTATCCTTCATTAGCTCCGAATTTAAGATTTTGACACTCATAGTCACTATTTTCGGTTACACTTTTATAATATTCACAAATGTAATAATAATATGCTATTTAGATAATATTTAATAAATTATTTTAAGTTTATTAAATATCTATAATGCCATGTTTAAAATTGTTATACTGTATTCAGTTATTCTAAACTTATGTCCTTTAATTGAAATAGCATAACCGATGGTATTCTTAACTTGGAGCTATTAATCATTTACAAGACACTGTCAGTTTTTGTAAGAGTCTTTTTCAGGGGCGGCTCTTGCATAGGCACTACGGAACTGCAGCACCTCCAATTTTTCTCGATATATAAATATATTTATTAATTTATTTATATTTGCTTGTAATATTTAATTTTATCATCAACAATCCTATACGATTCTCTTATTTTGTATAAAAATAATAAAAATCCATCTTGCAGTACTTAGGAGGGCGAAGGACGTTAGCAGCACTGTGTTTACCACAGTGTCATATTTATACGCGTGGATAGGCTTATGTGTTCGTCAGACATGTTGTAATAGATTTCGCAGTATGATATGAACACTGATGGATAAGAAAATAACTATTTATTAAATAATGTTGTTTATATGCAGTTTGCGCCAGTAGTAGTGTTCGTAGTGCTTATCGTGTTTACTCCGTCTCTTTAAATATTTGATCATTACAATTAAAGACACGACATTTGTTATGGTTTTTATTTTAGAACATCGTTAGGGTTATGATAATGGCTTTTATTTTTAAATAATTTTGAATTATACTAAATTGTATAATTTTATCGATAATAAACATTTTTTCATGTGCAATTTTTTTTTAAAAAATATTTTATCATAATTTTGAAATTTTATCCAAACACGTATATACTGTACTTACAGTGCGTATGTATATTTCGAAATTTGCAGCATCCCCACGATTTCAAGCCACGAGCCACCACTGGTCTTCTTTTATGTCTTTCTCAGCAGTTACAAGCTGTAACTTCCGACAATGTGTTGGACAACAAAAACGTATATTCTTTCAATTTAGTTCCAACTGTGATAATGCACGTATATCAATTGCTGTTCAATCGAAAAACGAAAAGAATTCTTCTCATGTGGTATTTATTATTATTATTTGAAAAATTTCGCTGTTTTATGACAACCTGATGCAACAGCACAAAAAAGAATAATAATAAAATAAAAAAGTAAATAACAAGGTGATAAGATAAAAATTTGTAAATGAGATCCATCTTAATTGCATAATACTCCCCCCCTCTAGTGTGTGTGTGTGTGTGTGGGTTTGTGAGAGAGAGAGAGAGAGAGAGAGAGAGAGAGAGAGAGAGAGAGAGAGAGAGAGAGAGAATGCAAACAATGGATTCCAATTTTGTTTATCGTAACGAAATTGTGCAGGCTTCTACGAGAAATTGCGTAACTTACTTCGTTTTACACAAAGAAAATGCACTCACGTGTTTTGGTGGGTAATAATATTCAACTGGTAAAGCGGGTACAGGTACGCTACTACCGGCGTGCGTTTCGATTCACGTCACACTGAAAGTATTTCAAGAAACGGCATGATAATCACAGATTACAGTTAAGCACACACACACACCTAAATCGGGAAGTATAGAACAGACGTTGGAAATTTAAAAATATATATATATTAATACTAATCGGGATCTCTTCATTATTATATGTGTGAGGCAGATGCTATAATAAGCGCGTTATTTTAAAAGCAGGTTACGAGGTCGTACCAGCACAAAAAGGTAGGATCATGTGTAACCATTAATTGATGGTTTATATTTTAAATCCAAATTGTTGTTCTTTATATATGTTATATTTCATGCACTTATATTACAACGCCATCTACCAATAATGTTGATATTATTGCATTTGTCTTTTGGTATTCTATTTGCAACATCGGAGATGTTCGAAATCAACTTTTATGTTTAAACTATTAATAAATATGTTTAAAATATATTAATGGTTTAAAAATAAAAACTAATTTTGATCTGTCAGAAAAAATTAATTATTTGCATTCTTCTAATCATTTTGTTTACCATTTAAAAGACGTTCTTTACCAGCGAATCAATAATAATGATATTCTATATATTCTTCTGAATCATTCCCGTTTTTCTTCTTAAAATTGCTTTAAGGATTTTTATTTTTTTTTATGCTTAGGGTTTGATATTTATGATGATGTTGTCAATAACGAAATATTCATCGTCTGCTGTGCAGCATCTCTGATGTTGCCTTCTCAATGCTTCTGAATTTCTGGTAATATCACGATATCCTGCATCAAAACTAAACGAAACAGAAATTATAGACTTATACAAGCGAAATTGAATATCGGATATACCAATAAGGTCCTTAGCAGCAAAAGTTCTGCAGGGTATACGTCTAATGGGCTACGATTGCATATATTCTAGTTTTATGTCATGTCACTCTTCCATCAACACCAATTAGTTCGTTCAGTGAACTTTGTTGTCTTAATCTGTTTTAGAGAATGTCAAGTTCCGCATTAATATCCTCATTACAGTCTGTTGCTGAACCATGCTGATGATCTAAATCAGCATTACAATGCCCTTTTCTCGTGCTGATGTAGATATTATTTTTAAAAAGAAAAATGAATTGCATCAGCTGAATATGTTCAACATGCTCAAGTTCGAAATAGAATTCAAAGGAGCAGAAGTATTAGTTGATTTCTTTTAACGGATTAATTAACTTTCAAAACCTGACATATCCAGTAGACACACATCACGTATTTATTCTTAATGAGATGAGATGTTGAATAGAGTTAATGAGGCGTCGATATTGTGAATGGGAGTTTCAGCCATTGGAAGGTAATTGATCCGTTTTAAAGTGCACGATTAAAAGCAGTCTTGCAGTCCAGCATTAAACAATTTTTCTTAATCTAGAGTATAAAACCTTTTCAAATTAAGTACTGTAGATCACATAGGATCGAACAGTACGCTACATAAAATCTAACCAAGAACCAACTGGTTTTTTTTTTTTAATCGTGAAAATATTATCCACTGTTGTGATTTTAGGATAATTCCAGGAGCGAATGTCATTAATCATTAGTACATTCCACCCAGATGACGATGCACAATTTTCACAAAGTCATCACAAGTTCTCTCTGAACTTCAAAACCCTGGATATAAATTTCCATTGATGGAGTTCCCTGTTATCTTGCAAGAAATCATCTTATCACTGACAACTGACACTGTCTGAGATATAATCAAAACGCAGTGAGAGTGAATGCAAAGCATATATATAATTTGCTTTGCATGTTATATATTGCTTTGCATGTTATATAATGTTATATATATATATCCTTGTTATAATTTTTGTAATGTATAGGCAACGTATACATGGACAAGGGGGATGCACATACAGTGATATATTTAGAATTTTCAAAGTTTTCGAGGTTGCCACATGACAAACTAGTAGTTAACTTGGAACAGATGGGGTTGGATAGTATATTAGTGCGTTGGATTGGAGATTGGCTGCCTGATAGGTATCAACAGGTTGTGTATGAGGAGTGATATCCTAGAAGAGAAAAGTCACTAGTGGCGTGACCCAGGGGTATGTTTTGTGGTCATTATTGTTTAAGTTGTATGTAAATGACATTATAAAAGGCTTAAATGCTGATATACAGTTGTTTACAGATGATGCAAAGTTGGAGAGAGTTATGAGAATGTATCTTTATGAGAGTTATGGGAATAGCAGATGTAGCTTTGCAAGAGGACCTAAACAGACTGTCTGATTGGGACGTGTGTGGAGATGTCAGTTTAATGTTGCAGAGTATAAGGTTTTCAAAGATGTGATGCAGCGTATAGGATTGGTGGGGATATTTTGGAGGAGATGAAATATTTGGTTTTTTTGTGGATATTGAAATTTGAAATTTTTATTTCAAAATTTAAATAATTTAAGTAAAATGACACTTGAAATTTCGTGGACATTTTTCTACAAATTGTGAGGACAACACAGCGAATTATGGGAATGATGTGGAGAACACTGACGTGTAGAAGTAAGGATGATTAGATTCCATTGTACAAGGTTTTGATCAGTCCGTATATGTATTACTGTGCGCAGATTTGCTCGACAAGATTTCAACAGGTTGATGAGATGTTGGAGAGGATTCAGAGACGATTGTTTCTAAGTTGATTTCTGACCTCTGGAATGTGGAATATGAGGACAGATTGAAAGAATGCAAATTACAGAGCCTAGTGGATGATAGAAGAAAGAGAGAGAGAGAGAGAGAGAGAGAGAGAGATTATCTTGACGTATAAGTTGGTAAGGAGTAATTACCAGATTATCGTGGATAAGATTTTTTATAGAATATATGGAGACAGGAGGAGGAGAACGAGGAGAAACAGGCCATCCCTGGAAGCTGTATAAGCATATTTCCTGAGATATAAGCTGTATATCTCAGGCAATGCATTAAAATGCATTGCCTGAGAGTGTGGTGAGTGCAGAGACAGTGAATGCATTTAAGTCAAGGTATGATGAGTTGAGCATGTGAGAGTGGGACCTTCCACGATGAGTCTCTTGACTCTATGGAGGTTTATTGATGATGATGATAATAATAAATAGAACAGTTCACACCGATCAAATCGCTCAATAGACACGTCCACTATTGAGCAATTGGGCACGAGTGACATTGTATTGTGAAGGGAATGACTTCAACTGCCAAAAAACTTCTGACATATAGTTTTAAAATTTTTAAGTAAAATGACGATCATTTTAACGAATGTTTTACATACCTCGGAAACTCTTACAGGGTTCCCTATACCACCAGAATGCTACTAGTGGCCGAATGAAACAAGAAGAGTTAATTATGTTCGTATTAACTTTTATTTCGGTTCCTAAAAACACACGTTTTTCATGTTAACAACACGCTGACTTTCATCGCTGACCACAAATCCTATCAAACTTCGGTCTTCTCTGTCAGTAAATTTCACATCGCCACCAAGAAGTGTTGATTATCGGAAAAAAGAAAGACAGTTTCGATTATTTTTGATCAAATCTCATACACGTACTTTCATTTTTATTTATTTTATTTTTACAGATGAGATTTTTACATTCTGCAATATGGAAAAAATTGTGATATTTTATTAGGGATTGTTTTCTGTCTGTCATCCGTGTCATATTTTCATTCGATATTAATTGTTTTACGACTATCAATAATTTTCGGTTTAATTTCAATTTAAAATGTGTTGGTTCTTATGCAATTAATATTGTATTTGTTTTGATTTTTGATATTTCCGTATTCAAATTACTGCATATGTATTGTAGTCTCGTTTTATAAGTCATCTTTATTTCCTGCAAGTAATGCTATATCATTAGCACAGTCAACTAAGTTTGAATTTTCTTTTGTTTTTTCCCGTCTCATTCCTTTCAATTACTATTGTTTTAAATTCTGGTATTATTTCGTCTCTGTTTACGTTACACAAAGATGAATTGCCAAACATTCACTTCAGCTCCATCCGAGTGCTTTCTTTATAAGTATTTTTTGTTTACATTGGTGATTTTCTATATTTATTTGTATTTGGATATTTTATTATACATTCTAGTATTTCAATATTTGGTGGTGCTATATTTCTTGATGCTGGTACTTGCAAAATATCCTACAATATGATCCTATCAAAAACCTTTTCTAACTCATTGAAACAGATAAATATTGGCTGGCTACATTCTACTGATTTTTCGTTATTTGTTTTACAATAAATATCAATACACGATTACAACAAATATAGCATAGATCTGCAATTCTTGCTATTAGTCATGATTCTAATTTTGTGTGTGTGTGTGTGTGTGTGTGTGTGTGTGTGTGTGTGTGTGTGTGTGTGTGTGTGTGTGTGTGTGTGTGTGTGTGTGTGTGTGTGTGTGTGTGTGTGTGTGTGTGTGATCGCTAATTCATAAGTAGTATAGAAATAGAAGACACGACACAACATAAATTAAAAAAAAATGAATTTTAATTAGGAAAAGATTTTTAGAAAATTTTCTAGTTTTTTTCCTTTTTTGGGGGGGGGTAAGGGCCCCCTTCCCCCTCTGGGTGCGCTATCTTATATCTATTTACTCATGTATCTTTTCTTCACTTATTTGTATTTTGTTTGGGTGGATATTTTCTTATTATACCTGCACCTGTTACAACTCCAATATCCAATATTTCGTCTGAGTTTTATTTGCTATTACTGCATATACTCCATGATAGATATATTCCCTGTGTCAATTCTCTGCGTTATTGTTTTGTTGATTCTTGTAATTAATTTTTTTTTTTTTACAAAATCCGTTATTCGTTATAATTGATTCAATCTTTATCTGACCAAAAGTTATTTTTGCTACAACTGTTTCGGATCTTTATTTTTTTCTCTCTGCGCCTTTAAAATTGTTGTTGTTGTTGTTATCTAAGACCTCTATTAGTCAAGGACTCATCGAGGGAGGCCATACATCACCCACACCTGCTGTTATACCTCTTAAACTCATTTACACTAGATCCACTCACTGCTCGGTGAGAGAAATATCTTACTCTTTACCTCGCATAAACTTAATTTCCATGGATGATCCCATGGAATCATGGGATCATCCATGATTTTTCCGCCTTCCATATAATGAAAATGTTCATTAAATAATGTCCTATTACACACACATTCATTAATTATAGACCTCTATTATATTACATCACCCTCTTTCTCCTGTTTTCTAGTGTGTGTGTGTGTGTGTGTGTGTGTGTGTGTGTGCGTGCGTGCGCGTGTGTGTGAGTTTTCTAAAGTTTTCTTATGTTAGTTATAAAAGATATTTTTATGCCAGAAAGAATTATGTACGTTGATTATATTCAAACCATAGAATAGCTTTTGATCAAATATCAAATATGAGTTTGATGGATGACAGAACTACTCAGATGTGACTCACTTTTAGTAAACGATTTTGGGTGATTTGTAGCTCTTCGTCATTCTGGCTATGTACAATAAAGAAAATTTTGTAATAAGCCATTATGAAATATGAGCTGTCATTCTTCCCATTCCCATCTTTCCTGGGCGTTCATTCAAGGATGAAAATAATACACCTGGGCTCCCTCACCTCTTCCAATTTCTCACTTCCGCATGTGTTGGCTTGATAATACGCTTTTGTTTTTAGCAACATAGCTCTTCGACCTTGATATAGAGAGATGTGCTACCAATATATGGGGATGAGATATTTATTAGTATTGAATTATCAAATAGGGCAGTGAACAACGTTATTCTTTTCTGTTGATCCTATTAAACCAAGAATGGGAAAGGAAAGGTTAGCAAAACAAGTGTTTATTGCCAGGATGTCCGTGCGGTTAGCCTAGTGGCTTTGCGCCTCGCAACCATATGCCTGGGGAAGGAGTGTCCTTGGATTCGATTCCCGTCGCCGAGGTGAGGAGCTTAAGGATCTTCCACAGCCATAGCCAAGTTAGCCGGTCTTGGGGTGGACAGCAGGGTTTTTCTCCCAGTTTATCTGGGGTTTTTCATCCCGCAAACTGGCCCCATGAACACACACGGATCTACAGCCATAAATACATAACCCCCCCATGAGGGGGCTCAACTCTCCCCAATAGGGATGGGGCGGAAAAGGGAGGAAACTCCATATGAATAAATAAAATTGCCAGGATGACGGGTAAAAGACCCAGATGAAGAGCAAGATCTATATGGATTGATAGAGTAAGAAGAGTACCTTAGACGAAACAAGATCTGATGATATTGAAGTCCTGGTATATATTAGATTAATTGGAAATTATCGATAGGAAGTTAGTAATGATATAAGCGTTTCGTGTAACACCACCATAATTCCAATATCCCCCCAAGAGGATACATATCAGGAATTTGATGATGATGACGATGATAATTTTCAGTGCTGTTTTTGTAAACTAATAGGTGCCGGTACTCATTCTTTACTAGCAGGAAAAACTGAAAATTAAAAGGATATGAAAAGAAAACTAAATACATATGACGTAACGTATGATCTAAATATATATATGTAATGATATTTTTACTTCGTAGTGTGATAACGTTTATGGAATAAGAACAAGAAATTGATTGGTGCTGTAAGCATACATTTATTGGATAAGTATATAAAAAAGGTTTATATATCAAATATCTTAATAATAGACGTAGGGAAAAATAAATGTCATTAAATAACTAAGTTTATTTGCATCTGGGTAATTTTCTTCTTCTTCGTTTCTACGCATTCATGCAAGAAAGTAATTAACAAATTCAAAATTGGTTTTGGAAAGTTGAAATAAATATTTCCGACTTTTCTGATCCACCCACCCCGACTACATTCTTTAATTACTGTTGTATGCACCTTTACATCCATCTTTTTTACGCTTCTGTGCATTTTCATTAATCTCAAGGTGAAGGTTACGGAACGGACAGCACATTAATATCATGTGAGGTCATTTGCAATTTGTCATCTTTCCAGAAATATGTTGTGCATACCAAATATTTCTCTGGAAATGAGTGAATATATAAAATGAATAAAAAAAGATGAATTCGACCATAACACGAGAGACAGTTCGACTTTGTATTCAGCATTTAGTTATGTTCACGAAAAACATCCAGATATGAATTTTCTTAAGTCCGGCACCACTTTATTTAAATGGATAAAAGGATATGTGGATTTAATGGTCGGCTTCTCGACGAAACAAAATAAAGTACTGAACAGTTGGAACCTTTCCTTAACGAATATCAAGGAACGAATTCCTTGATATTCGTTACATTTTCATCCCTTTTTTGGCTTGGCAATATGTTTTAAATCATCAGTTAACTAAATATTAAACTATTTAACTAAACCTGGTAGATACGATAGAATACTGCCTCAGTTGCCCATGTTCTGAACCAAACCACCCAGCATTTTAACTTACAAAATCAATACGATTTTTACTTATTGTTTCCTCTAAAAGAAAGTTTTTAACTGTTCGATGGTTTCATGGAAGTTTTCCTTATGTTGAAGTATAATTTGATGCAACCTTGAGTATATCATTATATGAAGAAGCACAAAATGCAGTTACGAGCATCGTAACTTTGCAAGATATTACTACTTACTAACACAAACCAAAATTTTAAAATAAATGATGAATGACCTACCAGAATCTACTTCATCTCTACATCTATATTATTCAACAAGGATAAAGTTTAACTTCTTTTTATAAAATCTGTTTGGTTTCTAAATTGACTTTCAAAAGCTAGTTTAACATTACTGTTAAAGTAATGCCGACATATTTAAGAAAATACTGCCATTTCCTTTATGTGCCTCAGCCATTTAGGTATTTGATTAGATTTTAAAATGTTTCTTTTCGACAATTAAATTAAGTATTAGAGCTCTGGTTTTACGTGGTTGTTTTTTTCCCATAAAATTATAACATTAATGCCACGGAAATGCGGCTTTGCTCGCTGAGAAGGTCGTTACTGTAAGAAGAAAGAGAACAGACGATGTAATAGAATCCTGTGGTGGCGCTGTATTCGTAGCAAAGTTTAAGCATGCATATCCCTCTACTCGTTTTTCCCAAAGAGAAGGGTTACAATTCGGCTACGAATGACAAATAACAGGATGGAAATTTACTTCATAGATTTATGTACGAAGACAAATCAAATGTCTTAGCGATATCAAAAGAGTTTTTGGCATAGACGTTGAGAGAGAGATTCTTGTGTTCTGTTTCTAGAAGAAACCCAAAAGGAAGCATAAAATGTGTGTGTGTTTAAAATAAAAAAATAAATAAAAAATACAATAAATAACTAGAAGATTGACTTTAATCCTTCAGCAATAACACCATCCGGTTACAAAAATGGGGATTTAGGAGTGTACAAATTTTATAGCCAATTCCGCTTGGCTTATGACTAGAATGCACGACTGCTTCTTGGACAGGATGGAAGTTGGCTGTTTTCAGTCAGATCAGTTTTGGATGTGCTTATAATTTTCCTGCAACGTTTCGAGCTTTCTTATATGTTGAAAAAGAAGATAGAGATTTAGATGCCAACCAAGTGCAGAAATGAGATTAAAAGTTTTCGTACCGTTAAGAATTGATTTTGTTATGTATTCAGTTATTCAGTGGTTTTGGATCAGAAGGCTGAAAAGAATATTCCAAGGAAATGACGCATGGAAATCGCAAATATCATTTCATTTGACGTTCCCATAATGCCAGTCAAGAGTGGATGTGGAAGTGTTGCTCCACAAGAGAAGAAATCAATACCAAATTGTCTGACATGTGAGCAACGTCTGAGAGACCGTTGGCAACATTAGTGCCTCAGCACCTCCTTGCATGCTTCCAGTAGATGGAAATAGGAAACTAGTAGTCTGAACATTAAAATCTCCAAGGAAGATTATTTTGCAGCTAATTTTTTTTAAAGAAATTTAAAAAGCTCTCAATGAGTGTTGATAGAATGCGAGACAAAAATGAATTTATTGGAACGAGGTAAAAACAACAACAACAAAGAATTGTTTATCAGAGAAAATAAAAAAAGAGGATATTTCAGATTAAACGTTCTCTTATGTGTAATATCAGTGACATGTGCAGAAATAAAAATCAGCTAACGTCTTTTATTCCTTTATAGGGAGTAGGCGAGGCCTTTATACCCTATCTAGCTTTTGGAGACTGAGTGGGCAGTTCAATCTCCACCGGTAGCCAATCAGAGATAGCTGGCCCATGTCTGTCACTACTTATAGGCGGCTACTGATGAAGAGACAAGCAAACAAGTACTGCCATCTCTTGGTGTCTAACCCTAACAGGATATGTTATTGTCTGAAATAATGTGGGTATTACGATCGATTTTCTTGAGTTTACGGGACGAAAAACCCTAGTATCGGAGGAAAAATCCGCTTGCCCGTGCCAGAGATCGACTAACTCGGGAACCGCTCGAAGATAGGCTTAGAAAAAGTTCCTCCAGTGGACGACTAAAGTTGAACCTAGGTCTAACTTCGAGCGGCCAAGCGCAGAGGACGCAAGTGCCACTTCCACTGAGCTACACAGGTCTCTTATCACCTAATTTCTTTTCCCTCTTCAAGGAGGATCGCAGGAAACGCTTTTAGTTCACTCGTATTTTTCGAAATCGGTAAGTAGCTAGTTCCCATCTTCCATCACCACTGTAGTCGAGGGTATTTGTATAATGTGCTAGACAAAAGATGATGTTCCCATTCCTAAATAATATTTATTTAAATATATTTGCGCTTTTTTTTTCTACTGTTGATTTGTTAAGTTTCATTGTTAAAACTAAAGTTTCTTCCGGAAACAAACACTGTAATTATCTGTTCCAAGGAACAATTAATTCTACAATCAGTTGAAAAAAAAAAGACTATGCACTTATGTATATGTTATGCACGAAGAATGTATGTGAGAGAAGGATGGGCTAGCACGCTAAGCATTGTCCGCTGGAAGCTAGCAAACCATCTTTCGGCAATCATCACCTAGAATTTTTTATAAATAAATATATATATATATATATATATATATATATATATATATATATATATATATATTAGGATAACCAAGTTATTTTATAAACTTGGTTATTTTAACTCCTAATTCCAAGTATGCAAACAATTAAGTTTGCGCCTGAAACAAAGTTCAAGTCTAAAGATGATAGAACACCAGGGCAACTCATTGTAAAGGTGGAAAAAGCCTTGATCACTATTCTTAGTATTTTCCCATAATGTAAAGCACATCTCACTAGAAGATGTATACTGCGATGCATTATGGGTGGGGTCACTACCCAGACCGGTTTCAACCTTTTTTGAGGTCTCCTCAGTGAGTAGCTAGACCCAACCAAGTTTATAAAATAACTTGGTTATCCTAATATACAATATCCCCAAGTTAAAAAATGTATTACATCTATATCTCCTCCAGAGATTTTTATTAAAAATAAAAACACCTTGTTGCAAATTCTATAGGTAAAATTGATAAGGCTCCGTATTACTATAACCTTGGTATTTATGGTCTAGCTACTCACTGAGGAGACCTCAAAAAAAGGACGAAACCGGTCTGGGTAGTGACCCCACCCATAATGCATTGCAGTATACATTTTCTAGTGAGATGTGCTTTACATTATGGGAAAATACTAAGAATAGTGATCAGAACTTTACCCACCTTTACAATGAGTTGCCCTGGTGTTGTATCATCTTTAGACTTGAACTTTGTTTCACGCGCAAACTTAATTGTTTGCATACTTGGGATTAGGAGTTAAAATAACCAAGTTTATAAAATAACTTGGTTATCCTAATATCCTAATATACAATATCCCCAAGGTAAAAAATTTAAAAGTTAAAAAAATGTGTGTGTGTGTGTGTGTGTAAATAATTATGTAATAATTATACAAATGCGACAATTATGATATGATGGTTTACTAGCATGTGAATATCATCAGGCTCAGACTAGATTACAAGTTTCAAGTTTATTATATGACATGCAAAGTAATACCCATACTCTCAATTAATATTCATCTATGTTTATATTCTTTAACCGAGAAGCAAGTGCATTCATCTTGAAAAGCTTTAAAACCGCGTATCGAGCTCTGATTCTATTTCGCTTTTAGCTACTTCACTTCCTTTCTTTAATCCTATGTATTGTGATGTGCTACAAATACAAACTTGGGAACTGACCTATATATTTTCTATGTGCTGCAATGACCGTTAAAACCACAGGCATTTTTTCTCTTTTCTTTCCCAGACTCATTTGGAAAACCGATGAGTCATCCGTGTGATGATTTGCACATTTCAGATGTTTTTCTGAAAAGCGAGTATAATTTCCAAATCAATGGATTTTTGTTGTTCTGATTCTATCATATTTAGATAAAAATGAATAGGATGGCATATATTATACTAATCTCATATCGTTAGTACCATAATGATATTAATTATGATGTGCTGTAAACAACTTGCTATTATTAATGTAGTTGATTACATGTTACAGGATATGAAACGTAGTTTATCAGAATTTAATAAACAAACTGTTGTTAATATTTAAAGAGAAAATGTTTTGTGTCTAAAAAACGTGCAGTAATAACAAGCAAATTTATTAGTTCTTAAATTTCGTAACTTACAGATGCTAGTTTCTCTTACTTACGAAGAACAGATGGCTTCACAAATATACAGTGTGATGCAAAAAAAAAAGTCCTCAATAACTACAACGATATATGTTATGGAGTAAACGAGTAAACTTCTTTCTTATTAAGAAAGAAATATGTTTCCACATGGTCATATGTACATTCACAACTATCGGGGGAATCTTGGTCGAATAAAGCATTAACCACCGAGATTACGTGCTCGAAATGTCTTTCAAGGCAGGTTTCGTAGCACATGCGAAGCTTCTCTGTCATCGTGGAGAACAAGCTTTGAGACATCTACTGGTGTAATTGTATCCCTTAGTTCATCAAGGTTTTAAAGGCGGGTCATTGTGAAATATCCATTCCTTCAACATACCCCAAACGAAGTAGCGTTCGCTATTCAAGGTAAGAATTACACCACCCTCTTCAATGAAGTAGGGCCCAATTATGCTATGGCCGGAAACCTCACACCATGTGCGTGTGGTTAACGTCCATAGCATTTGTCCTCTCTTGCCAAATTCAGGTGTCGAGAAACTTGTAAGTTCGTCTGTTTACATGACGGCTTAGATGGAAATGCGCTTCGTCTGAAAACCAGACATTACGGAGGAAGGACGGATCTTCATAGATTAGCCAGCTCTCATGCGCAGTATTCCCGCCGTGCAACGTAATCAGTTGATGCTAAATCTAACCCACCTGAATGACGTACGAAACCAGCTCCTTAAAGATTCTCTGTAGTGACCGCCTCGGTATCCCAAGTTTTACCACTGTTCGGTATTGGCTGCGTTTCAGAGACTGCAGCACTTGCTCCTGTACACGCCCGTGATTCTCATTTGTGTTAGCATTTAGTGGTCTCCACTAATGCGGTTAGCATTGAGAAAGAACACTCTCGGTACGTTGAAACCTCTCGATTAAGGCAATGATGCCACTGTTGTTTGGGGCACGCTTACGGAAACGACGAACAAACTGCTCACAAACATGTCGCAGGCTTGGACCATTTGCTCTACTAACTCCGTATGAACGAAAATAATGATCAGCAATAAATGTATTTTCTTCCAAAGTCAGCACCATTCTACAACTAAATGTAATGGCGTATCCTCTACACGTCTTCTTCTATTAATGTGCATGCATTATCTCATAGCACCTGTACTGAAGGGGTGTCCAAGTCGAGTGCCGTTTCTTTTTTCTTTTCTTTTTCTTTTTTTTTTTTTTTGCGCCATACCGAATGCTGATTGTTAGTGAAGTTGAAGATTTGATAAGCGATTTCATTTAGTGACAGTCCTTGGTTTTTATTCAAAAATCCGCGTAAATGGATGACTCTAATTTATTCATTCAGAGGTCTGGAATAAAAATTTTCTTCTATAAGGCATGGTTGAAACGTTCCAATTTAACCTCATGGTTGGTATTATGAATGCGGTTGGCCAGACCAGACCAGATCTATCTTTTCTTTTTTTAGCTCGACATCTGTTCCTTCTTTCCCACCTTAAATCCACCGCTTGTCTGTTTTATGTAGGATACAACACAACAGCATGCATTTGTATATACCTCTGGGTATTTGTAGAAAGGTGTGCTATCTTTGGGAGACCCTGAAGAGTGAAGCTGCGAACAGTTTGAATCGGTTTAAAAGGTCTGATGTTGTGATCTTTGAAGAGAGAGATGCTGTTTACTGTATTTTAATCGATAGACTGCCAATATATGGAACTATGATCGAGTCTCTAGAATGAATGAGGAAATAGTGTTCGAAAATAAAGTCCTGTCAACTTTTTTTTTTTTTTTTGGAATAATCATTGAGAACAAAAGAAATTGAGGTTTGAAGTTCAGTCTTGAGTTGTTCCTCATTTTGTATAATAGACACTAATCGATTCTTTAGGGTGTGAGTTATGACTAATTTTTAGGAGGGATGGTGAAGGGATGAGGCATGACGATAGCATTCCATTTATGGAGTCTTACAATACACCTCAAGAGTAATACCATCGTCAGACTTTTTAGTAATGAGAACATCATGGATCTCCGGCTCTTTTAACTCCCTGGAAAGGAAGTTAAATGCGCCTCGTATTGAAATCTAATCGCAGATCGCCGATTTTCAGGTATGTCCGTAACGAGCATTGCTCCTCGGAATTGGCTGGTCCCATTCCTTCACTTTCTTCTAACCGTGTACGAACTAGCGCAGCCAGTGGCCAATCTCCATACACTGCCCAACTGCAAACATACCGAACAAACTTCTCAATCATCTTCCTTCATTCCATCCACCCCTATTCTTTGGAACAATCCCTACCCCATACTTTTTTTTCAACTGAGTACAATCTCAAACTCTTAAGAAATATACCAATTGGCTACCTTTTTTCTTCCTTAATCACTTACTCACATATGGCACTGTAATGGTATAGGTCTAGTGACCTTTCATGTGCGGGGGAGGGCATTGAAACGAACAACAGAAATAATCATTTTATTGAAAGGAAAAAAATGAAAAGGTGAATTTTACATGCCATAAAAAGAAGGCAGGGAGGACAGAGTATTGCATTCAGCAATAACCAGGCATCCAACAAATTTCTTAAACCGTTTCTCTAGAGAGGGGATGGCAATTCAATAATAATAGCTCAGCTATTATTGAATTTGCCGATGTTTTACAGATTGGTTCTTGTGAGTCATCATCTTCACTATTATCATCATATTGTGCTTAGAGTTTGTAAGTGCATGGCAATGATTAGCAATAATGATGATTATGAGCACTTGATACCACTACGATAAATTTTATATTTATCATATTTATTCGGCAGAAGAACTAAAAGGAATTTCGGATCATTCATTGTAAGCCTCTCCAGCTTGTGCTTCCGTCTAGAAATCGGAAGTATAAGATGGGCTGGTAGGATAGCCCACTTTATCGTTTCAATTCCTGCAAATAAAGCATATAGGTTGCTCCCCATCAGTTATGTTTTCCGTATATGACATAAATACTTTTATAAGCCATCTCCAGATACTTTTATTTATATTCATTATTTTTTTTCATTTATTTTCTTTTATTTATGTGTCATTGGACAAAATTTATTTCTTATTCTGTATTTCAGCATTATCATTAAAAAAAAAAAGACCTGTGTCATTTACAAACGTGCTAATGATGTTAATGCTCTTTGTGTGGCGATTTAGGAAGTAGTTTATAAATAAAACAGAATAGATCCTCATGACCCTTGTGGAATATTTTTGCTTTCTGTTCATCTGGTAGTTAGAAAACCGGTTCGAAGTAGCTCACCTAATTTCTCACGTTCATATTTTAAGAAGTCTTTTTATCATCAAGTAGCTTCGAAGCATTCTCTACATTATTGTATGTTTTTGTTTCCTAGTAGACCTATTCCGATTTTTGTTTTTAAATTTTCTAGCTTAGTTTTAATATTTTCTGGTTTTACTGGCAATATTGCTAATGCCAACTATCAATTCATAAAGTCATTTCTCTACTTTTTATCTTTGTTATGAATGAGTTTATTTCATCTAGGAAAAAGCCTAGATGATGCTTTATGATTCTTGCATCTTCTTAAACGGTGTGAAAGCTTGCGATACAACACTGTGTTTTGCAAAATACACTTAAAACCGTTATATTTCCTCTTAACTCAGTGGCAGTTGCTTCCGGAATAATAGGAATAACATATCCTTCACAGTGATAAAATCGTTTTTCTCTAAACAAAGAAAATATTTTGAAAAAAAACAAACTGTGGATTAGAAATGAAATTTTGAACAATATTCAATACCTACTATATGTTCTTGTTCCCCGTTCTTATTACTTATAGATAACAATAAATTCGAGGATGATGTTATTGCTATTTGGTCTTCTCCCCAGTTCTCTAGTTGTTCATACAGGAGATAAATAACATCCACACCTGAATCAAGTTTATGGTTGAGATGGAGTCTAATAACTCACTATATTGAGGCACACATATAAGAATAAAAGAAGTGGGGAAAGATAAACTAGTAGACCTGCACACATATAAGCTACAGTATGTCATGGATTCTAAAGAGAGCATTTTATATCAATCCTGCTGACGAAGGTCGTAAGTCTATCGTACATTAGCGCCGTGCGTGGGATAAAGGTTACACAATCCAGAAGTTTTACGCCAGACCAGACAAGGAACGTTTTAAAACCGTTTGCCTTTAATAAATAGTGTGATAGCCTCACACCAGACAATGAAATTTATCTACCATTCAAATTAATTGCACAGTAGCTTTGTTCTAGGTCTTGACCACGTTCACAGAGCATTATTTAGTTTGCTATTTCTTATTTTAATCTTTTAATGCTTTGATATCTGGAAAATGCCACCTAAAATGGAGTATTATCACTATACAGTCAAAGATTTCTGTGGATTCATAGCGTGTAAACTGGGTTAATATGGATCGGATGTATTTATCTTTTCAACTCATGGTTTGTTGATCTTGCTTAGAAGTCCGTGTTTTATGCAGTGTGAATGTGCTCTGCTAGTTTTATACTAATTTTTCCGCTACAGACATTTCGTGTTTTATTTTGGGACTGTGGAACAATAGAGATAGGACATAGTCTCTTATAGCTGCCGTGACTCCTTGTGGCTCTTCATTTCTAAAGGATTTTTGGAGATTTTATGAGATATGGTATGATGTTACAGTAAGCATTGCTGAAGTTAATAATTAATAATCAGTGCCTCAGATTTTTTAAGCCGATGATTGCCGCATGTTGCACAGTTCTATTATTTAATGTTCGAATTACTATAAAAGAAGGTCGTAAGTGACTTCAAATAGTGTTGTGCTTTGGAGAGGACCATGTTGATGTTTAACTATTTTAAGTGTTGTATTTCCTCCGCATTGATATACTCGTACATGTCCAAAAAGAGTAGATGTTTTTGAGCTTTGAGAGAATCCGTCTTATGTTTGTATACCTTAGCTGCAATCAGCATATATTCGTATTACATGTTATCTACCAGAAAGGTAAATCATGACTAAATGCACAAAATAATTTATATACTAATATTTGATAATATAGTATGTCAATGCTTTAGTTGTATCTCGAAGTCTAAGAATAACGAATTTGTTTTTAAAAAACGCTTCGTTAAGTATGATTGTAATATTTTTTAATTAAGCCACGTTGATTTTGAGAAAATTTCCTTCGGTAGATTTGTAATAAAAAAAATTAAAAGAATAAATACTAGTTTAGCTGGTTGTGTTTTAAATTTGTATTCACTCGGTAGTTTGGGATATAATTTTACTTCGTTTGTAAATAAATGAATAATTTTACACATATTCACTTAAAGAGAGTGGTCTGCACTTTTCTATCCCTAACGTTTGAAAATTTTGTAGGTAGTTAGTTAATTTTGACGCCTTGGTTGCAGTTGAGTGCATTCTCTGGTGCCTCAGACGAGAAAAGAAATAAAAAACCACAGTCAATTGTCCCCATCTCGTATTCCTAATCCAACCTAGTACATATTAAATCTACTTGTGTGAGTTCTGTAGATTTTACCGAGTTATGGCATTACAAATCCCCCTCCCGAAGTTTATTGAACTAAAAATCAACTAACTCTAAAATAATTTTTTAAAGGCTTAAAAATAGTTCCTCTAGTTGATCAGAATGGAATCTATAAATTTTTCCATTCTTCAAATCTAGCCTCGTGGACAATTCCTTGAGGCTATGCACAAAAAGTCTTCAGTTTATAGATATGTGCGGGTGTTCTAGTTTTTAGTTGATGCGAGATAATACCTGTATGGAAGATCATGTTCAAGTTCCAGAAGTACTCAAAACGCAGATTATCAAAATGTGTTAAAAGATATATTAATAAAGAAAAAGACTGACCTTTTGTAGGGAGAGAGAGAGAGAAAGAGAGAGAGTTTCAGTTCTAGTTTGAACATGGGTGAAAATACACAGTTTGCTGTCGACCTTGGTGTACCCCTTTTATTCGTGCATGAATGAAAAGTGTTTTTCCTTGTTTATGATGGAATGGATGAAAGATTCCGCTGACTCTTATGTTTCACATCTTTTACCGAAGCCGCAAAGAATACATGCCTTATGAGGACGGTTTTTTCCCCCCATTTTCAGTTTAGCAATCCGTTCTGTATCAATCATGATTGCTTCATACTGTTGAATGCTAAAGACATTCTAATATCTTTTGCAATGCATGTTTCGTCTATTATTTGCTATGTTTTTGTATGATTTTAACTGAATAGGTGATATACTGTAGTCTATAGATTATATTAGTGCTTTCTTATGTAAGCTATCGTTGTTCATCCATGAGTTAAATATTTGTTACCTTTTCAGATGTTTGTTGTTTTCGCCAATTACATCTATGTATACAAGGTATATATGAACTTTAGCGTACGCAGAGTACTAAATGTATTACACGTTTCACAGATGGTATGCACGTAAAAAATGATTGACATATATTCTTGTCAATATAAAGAAGTCTGACTAGTTAGATCTGATTTTCGAAAAGCCAGGAAAGGAATCAAAATTATCTTTAAATGAGTTTTTTTTTGTTGTTATAATTAATCAAACAAATATGACAAGACTTGTCATTAGTATTTTTTTTATTTCTAACTTCTATTACACGCGTTTCATTATTTTAATATTTCCAAAATATTTAATAATCGCCTGAATTAAGTTTCTTTCTGCATGTTTTAACAGTAATAACAAATATATCATCTGTCTCTCCCTCTCTCTCTCTCTCTCTCTCTCTCTCTCTCTCTCTCTCTCTCTCTCTCTCTCTCTCTCTCTCTCTCTCTCAGTGGAGGATATTACCCATTAAGGCAATGAGGCACGTGCCTAGGGGTCCCAAGCCAAGACATTTTCCTACAGTGTTTTAAAATAGATTAATGTTTTCAGTAAACATCATAAAAATCTTGATTATTTTAAGCGAAAATATTTTCAAAACAATTATTACGTTTTAATACGTATGTTGAACAGCGCGCGCTATCTACGCTTTAAATTAAACCGCATTACCAATGTCGGCGCACGGCGCTGTTGACAGCTTCGAGGTCACGAAAACTGATTGCATTGCCGAGATAGGAAGTTTCGCCTGGTTACTCCTTAACTTCATTTGTTATTGAATCGTGTAAGAGTGAGGTGTTTGTTTCAAAAATAACTGTTTAGTGTGACTTTTCGTGTTTTCATTATTTGAGTGTAGTGCAAGTAAAAAAAAAACTTTGTAAAATTGTAAAAAAACTGATAAAAAATTAATAAATAAATAAATAATAAATAAAAAGTTTTATTATTTATCATCCTTTAACCCTTTAACAGGCTGAAAAATCCAGAATTTCAAAAAATTCAAAAGTACAAATTTTCATTTATTTGCCACCTAACTTTTATTTATTTTTTATTCTTCTTTTTATTATTATTTTTTGGGGATCCCAAATATAATTTGCCTAGGGACCCCAGCTATCCTTAATCCGCCACTGCTCTCTCCCCTAATCGACAATGCTGGGTATATTACCATAACCCAGGAGCTTGCTAATAGGTGAACAAGACTGAAGATATAAAAGCTTAACCTCATCATCGAGTACCAATGTTTTTTTGATGTAATTACGCGCTACTCTACCATAAGATCATTAAGTTAATGATCTTGTGGTAGAGTAGCTATATTACCTAGCAATATTTAAAAAATGGCGCTTTTATGTACTCAGTTATGATATAATATTTCATGTTTACTTTTAAATATATATTTACTAATTTAGTAAGTATAGGCGACTCTAAACTGCTTGGCAACAATAACTATGCATTTATCTTAATTCTGTTGTCTTAAAATCAATGTTCGATCCTTTTTCTTCTTTTTCTGCAAAAAAATAGTTTATAATGACCAATGATCAAATAAATATATTAAAAAAAAACAGAAATATGATCTTCTATAGTTTCTTTTAAGAAACTAGCATGAAAAGTGTTCGTTGCTATGCAACAAACTTCGGCGATTACAGCAGTGCAACGTTTTAAGTATGGAAATATGATCTGCTATAATATTGACTAGTGGGCAATAAAATGAAGTACGAGACGTTCGTGTCTGTAGTACATTCTTTTTCGCTTTTACAAAGAATGCTAACTGCTCACGATTCTTTAGTTTCAGGGTGAACTCCAAAGGGGGGGGGGGCAGTGACCAAACAGTAGATTTGATGCTCAATTCTTTACTTGCTTGTTTGGGAAAGAAGCATGAATCCAAGGCTATCATTTATTTACCATGTTTTAATAATAAAACATGTACTGAAGATGTTATCAGATGGTGTGCCTGTTGACTTCGTACTATTCATATCAATAGTTTAGTTGTAACTGAACTTTTTGTACACATCAGGCGGTGATCTGACTATTCACTTATTGTGTATTATAGTCTTAAAACAAAATTTTTCCTCATAGGATGGTCACACGATGCAGTAAGCAAATCAATATTTATTTTATTTAATTCATGTCCTTCACTTTTCACTAATTTATATTTTATTTTCTATGTGAATATCCTACTATTCCTATGTGTCCAAATATCCTTACTGAGATGTGTATTAATGTGGCCAAATGTAAAATCAAAATTTCAAATTTCATTTTACATTGGGAATTTAAAAACAGCTCATCGAAACTCAACAAACAACTATTTATCATGAATTTTGTAGCATTTATATAAATGGTTGTTCTCTGATTTAAAAACTGTGCCCAGTTAAATTTTCAAACATCTCCATTGTACTTTTAAATGACGTTGGGTGAGCCATACTCAGTTTACAATGGCCTCAATAGTTAAAGGTCACCACTTTTAAGGGGCAATCATGTGCAGCCGTGTATATCATTATAGCTTAGGAATATAGGTCGCTTTCAAAGAAACTCATTGTAAAACCAGAAAACAATTGTAATTCACCAAGTAAACAGATGCCAATATGGCATGGGACTGTCATGCAATTGAGAACTCGTTAAAATAAAAAATTATAAGGTTTCTCAAGGCAAATTCTAGTTCTTTGTTTTGCGCGAAAAAAACCTTATGTGCTGGATCCTTTTTTGAACTAAGATTTTCAAACTAAACAAAGGACTGCAATAATTTTTTTTTTTTACTTTATTCATATTATTTTTTCCTCAAAGTAATAGCAGTGGATAGTTTAATGACTAAGTTCAAGTGACTTTCTTTTTATACTAAAAACATGAAAAGCAATTAGCCTTTCTGGAGAGATTGAAATAGATATTTATTGTTTGCACGATAATTCACTTAATTTCTTTTCCTCCTTTAGTTAAAATTAAAGCAGAAGGAAACTAAGGCAATCAGATCAGTATATTATGTGTGTTCATGAGCTTATTTACCTAAAATGACTATTAGGAGATTCAACTCATCTCTGACGAACCAAAATGGATGAAACTTTTTTTTTTGGTCGTTCGTTGTTTGCCGGATGAAAAACCCTGTGATCTCTATATAAGGATAACTAACTCACCTTCAGTTGAAAAGTCCGTATAAGATTCTTCGTTTCTTATATGGGATTCCCACGTTTTTCCAAGAGTGGGAAAATTCCACGTCTCCCTAGCGAATGCACCACGGAGGTTCTACTTTTCCGTCAATGATTCTACAGAATGTACCCTTCAAATTGAAGATTTTTTTCAAGTAAAAGTAGCGAAAAGAGATTAATTAATCGACTGTCAGGTGCGTTTATTCTCTGTCTCTTTCTCTAGCTGCTTAGCTAGGCTTTTAGCACCTTTGGTCGATTCATAGTTAAGGAGTAAGTGAGTTTAAAGTTTTACATAGCATATTTGTATTTACATAAGGAATAATTTTTTTTTTGCGTTTCCTTCTTATAATGCACCACAGTATAAAACGAGGACTAACAACTTTTGAATAAGAAATTGAATCAGAGAAAGCATAAAAGAATAGTAGTTATACAAAATGTATTGATCTTTCGAGGACCAAATAAGAGGATTGTGACAAAGATGGAATGGGGTAAACATAATCCACATTGCTCGTCTAAGAAAGCGTGGTCCTAAAATAGCTTTTTTGTCTTAAGAACGAGATCGAGAAGGTTCGTATGGACAAACAGTGTGCACCAATTGACCGAAGCATTTAATGAAGGCCCTTCTCGATCCATATCTCACCGAACTATGAACTATGCGCAGGGAATTGAAGATCAGTACTGGCAGTCGCGTGCCTACAGAAACCACTGATTTCTACGAAGAACCGCATTGCAGTTTGTCTACAGTGGTGTCAGGAATACCGTGACTGAAAGACTAGAAAAAAGTCTGACGAGTCATTGTACACCTTATTCTGTATCGACGGTGGCAGAGATTTTGGCGGGAGCTCCATGAAGCAATGAACCCAGCTTGCCTTGCAATACACAGAACTCAATGTTCTGGAGGTGGTGTCATGTTATGGGACATATTCTGTTTACCAACTGCGGGACGTTGTTTCATAGACGACAATACTACTGTCCATCGCGCAAGAATTGTTCAGCAGTGGTTCAACGAGCATGACAGCGACTTCCACCATCTTCTCTAGCCATCACAAACACTGTATCTGAACCGCGTTGAGAATGCTTGGGACATGTTTGAAAAACAGATCTGGGAGCAAATTTCTCTTCCATCAAATCTGGACCAGTTAAAAGCTGTCTAGTAAACTGGCATGTTGTAGACGTAGATGCAATCCAACACTGTGTAGAATCTATGCCCAAAACTCATGTTGTAATTCTGGGTAAAAGAGGTCCAACACAGTATTAAATAAACATTTCTAATTCAGTGGTCGGTATGTGCACATTATCTACCAATAACTGTCTGGACACTTTAGCAATATACAATTGATACCAGCAGCCGAATTCTAATATCGAGTATATCTACCTTTGGCTTTCATCACTCATGCACCCTTTCAGGGAGGGTAAATTATTATCATCATCATCATCATCATCATCATCATCATCATCATCATCATCATCATCATCATCATCATTTTTATTATTATGTAATAATAATAATAATAATTTAATAATAAATATTAAATAATTAATAAATATTACATATTACATAAACCATCTACACAACAAACTCCGAACAATAAGTGGCAAACTCTACAGGTTAAAAGACATAGTTCCCATACGCCTAAAAACACTAATATACAAAGCATTATGCCAAAATATACTAAGATACGCTATAACAACTTATGCTTTCTGTACACCCTACAAATTAAATAGATTAATGTCGCTACAGTACAAAATGATAAAACTGATCTTTTGGAAACAAAGAGAAAATAACGACCTTATATACATTGCAATGTCAGAACACAAAATACTGACAGCAACACATTTATGCCACTATGCAGCTTTGTTGAAACAGTATAACAAAACCTCAGACTACTAATTATATCACATATAAATACAATAATCACTACGGAAAGGCCACACGAAACTTCTACATCCCAGACATGATAAACAAATCACCTTTTGAATACAGAACCCTTACAAACTACAATAGCCTGAAAAGAGCGCTAAGGACATATATGAACAAGAAACACGCACGCAAAATACCATAACCTAATGAAACACAATATATTCGTTCAGGCTTCCAGTTCAGCGACGCATCAATTAATTCCATGTTATTGTGTGCGTGCGTGCGTGTATGTGTGTGTGTGTGAGTACGCGTCCTCGAATTTCTCAATCATAGATTTCGCAGCTTCCCAACACAGGAAAAAAAAACAATAAATAATAACCAACTGGTGTCATCCTCAGATAAGCTTACATATAAGCTTCGAGGATGAAAGCAGAGAAATTAGTTCTCATCCAAGATGTATCATATGTAACCAAGTGCATGTAATGTACGTATCACATGTAAACCAAAGTATTTAATGTATGTATTATATGTAAACAAATGTATGTAAAGTAAGTATCATATGTATACAAATGTAAGTAATGTATCATATGTAAACAACTGTAAGTAATGTATCATATGTAATCAATTGTATGTAACAACTGTAACAAAAGTATGCAATACAGAGTGATTATATCCATTGATATTGTATATATAGAGTGTAAAATTGCAAAGAAACATTTGTAATAATCATCATTATGAATATTATAATAATATATGTTGTAAACAGTTTTTGTTATTATTATTATTTAAAAAAAACTTTAAGTACAAGAAAGTATTTGTTATGCATAATTGTCTTCATATAATGTATGTAATTTATCTGAGAAATAATAAAAAAAATTATTATTATTATTACGTGACACCTCCAGGGAGTCCAAAGGAACTCATCGAGGGAGGGCACCAAATCTCCAACTCTCCGGCTCCACCACTCAATCCAGCAACTACAGCGAACCAAATCTACTTCAACATCATCATCTACACCAACGCCATCTACTACCCACCACCACGTCTACTATTTTCATGGGCAGTCACAAACCCATGCCCGTGGCAGGATTCGAACCCGCTCCTTTTGGCTGGAGAGCGGATACGCTAATAACTCGGCCAACCAATTCGTCCTGCTAGTATTCGATGGGGTTGAGTTCATGGCTATGTGCAGGCCGGGGCAGTCGTTTAACACCCATCTCTTCAAACCACCATAGCAGCTGCAGCTTCGTGGCATGGGTCATTGTTGTCTTGATAGTAACACGGGTACGTTCCATAAAAACTACACAGTGTAGGAAGCGCCTGATTATCCAGAATATCAAGGCACTGAGGTCATTGGCATGGAACCACGGACAATGACCAGTGGTCCCACTCCAAACCAGTTGAATGCACCCTACACCATTACTCCTCCACCACCAAACTTTACTGTGGGTACGACACACTGTGGTAACAAGCGTTCACCAGGCTGCTTCCACACCTTGTCATCAGACTGGAAACAGGTTAACCTTGATTCATCACTCCAGAGTACCGTTTTCCACTGGTACTCTCCAGTTCACATGCTCTTTTCACCAGACCAGATGAGCTGCCTTGTTCGGCTTGTGTGCGCTGCTCTTCCTTGGAAATGCAGTAAATGGAGTTCTTTTCACACAGCATTTGTGCTCATACCGTTACTGATGCTCTGGAACTCATCACTGTTTTGCTTGCCACCTGTTTTAACGGGTGGCACGCAAAACCTCCTGTCCCTGTCAGTCATTTTCGGCTGTCACCCCGAGCTTTTTCCTGCACTAGTGATGCCAGAACGTCTCCATTTGTTGATCACATCGCCAACGGTTGATTTTGGCTCCAGTTGAGCGGCAATGGCACGTATGGACATGCCACCAATATGACAGTCCGTGATGACACCTCTCTCGAAGTCACTGATGTTGTCATACCAGCTATATTCAACTGCTACGATAAAATACTATTTCCCACTATCTGTTCACCGGTTTTTATGTTATTAACAAACTGGTATATTTTTAGAGTTCGGTTATTTTATCTTGTTATGTAGGACTACACTGGATATTTAATTCTTATTTTATTGTCCTTTAATACATAAACAGAATAATTTTATTATTATATAGTAAATGAAAGCTATATAAAAGTTTTTTAAAACTTTTTGAGCCTGCGGAACTCTATATAAAATGATTTGCTTTTTCGCGAAATCCATTTGAAAAATTAAAGGAAATTATAACAGTGAATGGTTACGTGCAAAATATTTTAAACGAAACATTAAAAAAAAAACTTCTGTTGTTTTAAAAAAGAAATCTAACTTACCTTTACCACGAGTTACCTAGAGTAGCACTACCATGAGTTGCCTCAGACTTGCACTACGTGCAAGCGCAAACTTGACTTACGTGTCTGTTTGCTTTCTTGGGAAATAGGATTAAAAACCAAGTTTATAAAACTTGGTTTTTAATCCTATTTCCAATTTAATCCAAGTTAAAAAAACTTTCTAAATCTAACTTACGTTGTTTAATCAAATGAATAAATAAATCCCCAAGGGCTCACTTTAGTGAGAACGGGCATGGCAAACCCGAGGTACCTGATGCTGAACCATGCCTTACTTCATGTAATATATACCTGTTATATTATTCTGTAGACTGGTCCCTCCTCTTCTTTCTTTGCTTCTTTCTCCTCTCCTTGCTCCTTCCCCTGATGCTATTAGAGTATTCGAGGGCTAGGGATGAATCTTTCCTATCTTGCTAAGTCATTTCGTCTTATGCAGCCACCGAAGGAGGCAAGCTAGCCTCAATAGGTGCCGGTCCCAAACCCGGATAAATGGCGAGGGTTGATGTCAGGAAGGGCATCCGGTCGTAAAACTTCACTGCCAGCTCTAGCTATGATATGAGTCAAAGAGAAAATGATATAAGGGCTAGTCCTTAAGCGACGCGCAGCCACATCACCCTACAGCTGCGAGAAATAGACGAGGGCTACCGCATCAAGGGCCGGTGCGGTTAAAGAAGCGAGCCCAGCAGGTGGAGAGGATGTTGCGAGTGGGAACACTGAATGTTGGAAGCATGACTGGAAGGGGAAGAGAGGTGGCAGACATGATTAGGAAGAGGAAGTTGGACATTTTGTGTGTGCAGGAGACAAGGTGGAAGGGGGGAAAGGAAGAGGAACTGGGAGATGGATATAAATTGTTCTACTCTGGAGCGAATAACGAGGGAAGAAATGGTGTAGGAATTGTGGTGTGTGTGGCAGAATGAATGGCGAAGTACTGGAAGTTGGTAGAAGGAACGACAGGATCATGCGAATGAAATTGGGTATTGGAGAAGAGCGTATTACGTGTATATGCCCCGCAAGTTGGGCTGTACAGCAGAGGAGAAAGATGAGTTCTGGAACGTGTTAGATGAAGAAATGAGGGAACTGGAAGAAAACGAAATGGTGATTGTCGGAGGAGACTTGAACGGACACATAGGGCGACAGAATAGAGACTGTGAAAGGGTGCATGATGGCCACGGAGTGGGAATGATGAACCAGGAAGGAGAGAGGGTTGTGGACTTTGCAGTAGCGTTTGATCTGGCAATTGTGAACTCGTTTTTCTACAAGAGAGAAGAACATTTGATAACATTTAGGAGTGGTAACAACAGTTCACAAATTGACTACATTTTAACTAGAAGAAAACATATTAAGGTTGTGACAAATTGTAAAGTAATTCCAACAGATCAAGTGGCACAGCAACACCGACTGCTGTGCGCAGACTTTAAAATAAGATCGAAGGTAAGAACCTCTGGAAGCCATGGGATAAAGACAATTAAGTGGTTTCGCTTTAAAGAAGAGAGTGTGAGGAATCGTTTTAGGAAGAGGGTGTTAGAGAGGATTTCGGATTGACTGGAAAGTGTACAAGATTGGTGGAAACATAATTCAAAAGTAATCCTGTGTGTTGTGAGGCATCTGGAAAGATTAGAGAGCAGAAAGAGGGTTGGTGGGGAATAATAATGTGCAAGTGGCAGTGACAGCTAAGAGGAAGGCAAAGCAGAAGTGGGATGAGTCAAGAGTGGAAGAGGACAGAGAGGTGTACAGAGAGAAAGAAAGCAAGAAGCCAAGAGAGTTGTGGCACACGCGAAGGCTATGGCATATCAAGATCTGTATGATCAATTAGAAACAAAGGAATGACAGAGAAAAATTTACCAACTAGCGAAATGTAGAAATAAAGCAGCAAAGGACATCTTACATGTGAAGCAGATCAAAGACGCTGAATAAAGAGTATTATGGAGGGATGTGGACATAAGAAACAGATGGAGAATATACTTTGAGGGACTTTTGAATGAGGAAAATGCAAGGACTCACCGAGAAGATGGATAGCCTTCTGAGGGGATGGTGCAGAACATCGGTAGAGTGGAAGTGACGGAGGTCATGAAGAGGATGAGGAATGGAAAATCGGTGGGCCCCGACAGGATTCCAGTGGAGGCATGGAAGGCACTGGGGGAAGAGGGAATTGACCTGCTGTGGGACCTGTTCGTGAAAGTTTGCCAACAGGAAAATATACCCGAGGAATGGAGGGAGAGTACTCTTGTCCCCATCTACAAGGGTAAAGGGGATGTGCAAAACTGTAAAAATTACAGAGGAATAAAGTTGATGTCCCACACAATGAAAATCCTAGAAAGGGTTCTTGATGGAAGATTGAGGAAGGAGGTGGAGATTGCAAAGGAACAATTTGGCTTCATGCCTGGTAGATCAACAACAGATGCTATCTTTGGGTTACGGCAGATGATGGAAAAGTTTCGAGAGGAACAACGGGAGCTACATCTGGCATTTATTGATCTGGAGAAAGCATACGATAGAGTGCCAAGGCAAGAAGTCTGGAGGTGTCTGAGGGAGAAGAAGGTTCCGGAGAAATATGTCAGGTTGGTGCGGGAGATGTACAGAAATGTGAAGACAAGTGTTCGGACCTGTATGGGACAGACAGAAAGTTTTCAAGTAACAGTTGGCTTGCATCAAGGGTCAGCATTAAGTCCGTTTCTGTTTAACATTGTGATGGAGGTGGTGACGGAGGAGGTGAGAGAAGATGCGCCTTGGACAATGTTGTATGCAGATGACATCTTGTTGTGTGCAGATTCAAGAGAAGAAGCGGAACTAAACTGGAAAGATGGAGAAAAGTACTGGAAGAGAGAGGTATGAGACTGAGCAGAAGTAAGACAGAGTATATGTGTTGCACAGTGGGCGGCGGACAGGAGACAGATCTGGAGCTGGAAGGAAATGTCATCAGGAAGGTGAGGGACTTTAGATACTTAGGTTCAACAGTGGAAGAAGATGGCGGAGCTGAGAAGGAAGTGGGATGCAGGATACAAGCGGGTTGGAGGAACTGGAGAGAGAGATGGCTGGAGTGTTATGCGATAAGAGGGTGCCGATCAATCTGAAAGGCAAAATCTATAGGACAGTAGTGAGGCCAGCTATGACGTATGCTATAGATACAGTGGCCCTGAGGAAAAATAACATCAGCAGGATGGAAGTAGCAGAGATGAAAATGCTTAGGTGGATGTGTGGTGTGACCAGAAAGGATCGTCTGAGAAATGTCTATGTGAGGGGAACAGTGAAAGTTACGAACTTAGGAGCAAAGATACAGGAGGCAAGGTTGAGAAGTAATTATAATAATATTAACGCCTTCACCGCGCTGCAATAAACAGTGAGTCGCGCCGTCTAGCGGAGACCGTTTTTATGTGGTTATTTTCTATGGCATTCATGGAAGATATTTATTTTATTTTTCTAAACTACATCTAATACAAGTTATAAATGTACATAAAAATATAAGTAACAATATATTATAAATTATACATTATAAGTAACTGCTTTCCAAATGAGTTTATCGTAACAATGTTTTGTAAACTGCTTAAAATCTGAGAGCTTGTCATTTCTAAAAACGAACGTAAAGATTCTAATTGTAAGGTTTGCAATAAAAAATGGCTACGTAATTGCTTGAAAAGACTATTATCTGCAATGTTTCAGCATTTTTTTTTACCATATAATCATAGACAAGATCTGGAAGACAGATATTTAAAACATCACCACCACAGGAGGGTAAGGTAATTATTGTAGCAATCATTGTTTTTAGATGTTTTTCTTTCATAAATACGAATGGTCTCTCAGCCTATGTAGCTTTGTTCAACTACTCTTGCATCACCTATTTGTAATTTATCTGAAAAATGAGTTTTGATATTTGCGCTTGCATTTTTTAAATCTAAAATTTCGTTTTTTGTTCTCAGATAATTTATATACTTCATAAAATCCCAAATTATATTTTATTTAGACATGATAAGATTTATAAGATAAGAATTTATATATATATTTTCATAATGAAAGCTTTCTGGTTCACGAATAATCCACCAACAAGTAAAGCCTAGGAACAAACAAACAACCTTTGATCTTTCCTAGTACTAGATGCAGACGACTATGAAATGCAATCAGATAATATTATGACTAGCGATAAATTAGCACTATCAAATGTATCTCATTGCACGTGATAAGATAATTGGGTTAAAAAAAGAGAAGAAAACTCAACCGGCAACTGTGATCTACCTGCGATGCTTTGAGCCTCTAGCGCTATCATCAGCCAGTCAAAAACCCAACTTGTATTACATAATAGTTCCTCTATTTTGAGGATAAGTATTGTAATCTTTAATATTCTTATAATTATTTTTGTTAGCTTTAAGCTAGCTTGCAAAGAAACAAGAGAATACCAGGTATGATCAAAAATACGGGATTCAAAAATTCAAACATATTGATAACTGCATTTTTTTTGTTTATTCTATGCAGTTCTTCTTTGTAGTATTTTCCTTGTGATCTAATAAGCAAAAACAACGTGTCTGTTTGTATAAAACGTGGCGATTAATTTTAATTTAATTTTATTTATTTGTTTATTTTTATTATTTATTTAATTTTATTATTTTATTTTTAGAGAGAAATAGATAGAGGGGGGGGGGACGATCGTCTTGCTCATTGTTTATCTGAAAGCATTTAACTCTTTTTTTTTTTTTTAAAAAAAAAAGATTTTTGTGGACGTTTGTTTCTTTTTTCCATGTTTAAAATTTCGTTGCACATGCGCAGTTTTTTGTGGTCTGATATTTTTAACGAAGCGGAAATTACCAAGGTCGGAACATAACTCCGTATTATACAGTATTGCTTTTCATTTAACGTATGTTATAAATAGTTATTAAATTTTCTTCGTTCTTCAAAGCGGATAGGTTTCATTCTATTTATGAAACACGCTTCACTTTCAATATGAAATTTCACAGTTTTTTTTTTTTCCCTCCGAGTAATGGAAGTCTGGTTAAATACAATTACTGTTTCAAATAATTGTTTGAACACTTTCGTTGACTTAAAACACGTCAGTTTAATAAAAACGGATGTCGATCTGAAGGAATGTAAGGTGAATAAGTAAAAGTGTATCAGTAATATATTTTCATAGAATTCAACGAAGAGTAACTCAGTTCTTTCAGTTTATTATTCTGCTCTTTCCTGTTTTCATTTGAAGCTACTGTGAAACAGCTGTTTTTGGAATGCAGTTAATCGAATGCACATCAAAAAGAAGTGAATTGCTAAAATGCTTGATAAAACAATAACAGTAATAATTGTATTTCTAAAATAGCTTGTTGACCGAAAATTAAGGCTTCGTAGTGCAGTAGGAAAGATCTAGTTTCTAGTCTCGCCACGACTTAAAGAATATTTAGAAGGTTTTCTTTTATTTCATTATTTTTTTTTTTTTTAAAGTGAAGTTGAGTAAGACGATTCCATTCAGATATAACAAGGTTTCTTACTCCCGGAAACTAGAGCTTCCATCCTACATACCACACTACTAGCTAACGTCCGCAATTAACAGACAAAAATCCAAGTTTACGAGTAGATTGTAGAGCGGAGGTAGTGAAGTTGTCTTCCTTGAAGTTCTGGGAATCTAGGGATGCCAACAGAGAGAGAGAGTGTGTTGAATAAATGTATTTTGCTCTCCGGTGCACATTTTAGTTTCCCTTCCATTTATTTCCACAAAATTTAATTTTTTTACCCATTAACTTCAAAATAAATAAATAATATCAAGTAAAAATAAAAAAAGTCAATGTATACGTGAGCTTTTCCCCCCCCTCAACTTACAGCTCTTAAATTTTCTTTTTAAATTTTCCTTTTTTGTGAAGGATCCAAAAATACCTTTAAAGTAAGAAACGTCCCAAATACTGATGCATTCGATGAAGTATTTTTAGTTCACTGAGTTATTGTGCACGTTATCTACTTTCAGTTACTATGGTCAATATTAATAATTCACTCTCAGACTGCATCCCTGTTTTCTCTGACTGAAATTGTATGCTGTAATATGACGCGTCACCTGAAGATGCTCTTTGAACATCAGTGTTTATAAAATGTTATTTTGTAGGTATGACTGCCCTTGCACCGTCAGTGTGCTTAAGAAACGAAGCCTTAATAAATCAACGTTGCATCCAACGTCTTGATGTTCTAAAAACATAACTTCCACTCGCGACCTCTTAGTTCCCCTTTCTTCCCACCCCCCTCCATTTCTTTTGATGTCAGCAATAAGCATTGATGCATAAATACTTAACTTTTGTACTAGTAAGTAACCGGTAGATCTTGCTGTTTTGTCTTTGAGTGTTTTCACTGTACCGTAACTGGAAAAGAAATGACTGTAATGCATGGCTTTCTAGTTTTTCATTACTGAACAGAGGAAACTACTCCGTGACAATCGGAGTTTGTCTCGCTTATTTCAGACTTCATCAGAATCGAAATAGTGACTTTTAGTTCCTGACGTTTGATGATCACAAATCGTGTTTACTATAGATGAATGTTAACTGATGCTCAACTTTAAAAAAGTGCTTTTTTCATAGCCGCACTGTAAGTTTATATTTTATTTTCGTTTTACAATTATAATACAAATAAATCAAACTTTATTTTATTAAGTTTATGTAGTTTTTTAAGTTTTTTTTTATTCAAGTTCTAAACTCGAATCAATGTCGTAATACGGAATATAAGTTTTATATTGCTCATTTGTCAATTGTTATCAAAGAATGTTAAACAGTACCTATAAATGGATTAACTTATAGCTTTATAAAAAAATATGCATATACATCTTGTGTTATTAAATAGTATTCACGCCATGTCTTTATTTGTACGATCACTTATAAAAACTTGGAGATATACAGTATTTGCATTGTTATATTTCTAATACTTCAGCTATACGAGTATCTTTAACTTCTTAAAATTTCTTTTAAAAAAAACTAAAATAACTTTACAAGAATTTTGGGGCTCTTATTATTTGCTGCACTAACACAGAATTGGAGTATAACAGAGTATGCTTTCCATTCCCAGTAAATTGTATTTATTTACATTATATGAATAATTTGTGAATGGACATGCATATTTCTAATAGAACTTGACTGTCGGTTTAGATAAATAAGTACAGAGGGCGAAATTTGTGCATTGTGTGGAATTTTTTCATGCGTGCTGATTAAAGTAATTTGTTTGAAGATCGTGTTTTGAATCGTTCTACTTTCCCATAAATAAAATATCTTTTATTTTTAAGAAAGGTCGAAATTTGTCCATTTTGTGGAATTTTTCACGCGTGCTGAATAAAGTAATTTCTCGGAAGATCGTGCTATGAATTGTTCTACTTTCCGATAAAGTTTCATTTTTTTTTCCCTTTCTGTAAAAATGGTGTCAATGTTTACGTAACTAGAACTAGAATATTCAAGCTATCACAGAACCACAATGTAACAATATTGCCAACAGCCTACATCTCGAAAACGTGACTCATTCAGACTGTCAGCAGTATTTGTGCTTTTGATCGTGTTTTTCTTTATTATTAGTTGAAACCTTTTGTTTTGAGCTGATCTGTGAAAGTGATTTTCGTTCAAGGTACACCTATAAATAAATGACACTACAAATTACGTACCATACACACGCGCACACCATTTTAGTCATGAGAAATGTTAATAAAAATATGGCTTTGAGCAATGTTTGAAAATAATATATGTGTGTGATTGTTATCATGGCATGCCAGAAATGTTCCGTTGGCCTATATTTAAAGTCATGAATCATATAAACGTTCAGATGAACAGTTGACAACATAATGACAAACATGGATTTTGTTTCCACTTCCTGCTATATAAAAAGAAGATTAAAAGTGTCAAGGAAACAGAATTGGAGTCCGAAATCAGAATGAGGTAAAGAAATAAAATAAATAAACAATTATCAGAGAAAGGTTTCAATCGAAAATTGATTTGTTAGTTGACATTTCTGAGGATGGTAACATACCTACAATGGGAGATTTATTACGCATAAGTACAATACAATAAATATCATGACGGCTTTATTTACACATTATTGATTTCTTCTGATTCGGTGGCATCTAGTTTTAAAGCATTTCCCCAATGGAAATAATAATAATAATTGTATATATATTTGTGTTGAATTTACCTACAAACCGTCAACACCTGAAGATTTTAATTCGACCTGTGGATCTAAAAGTAGCAGGTAAATTTATGACCTTTTTTTGTCAGTAAATAATCTGTAACATTCTTTATGTCAAGGCCACTTTCTTCATCTTCTTTTTAATCTCGGTAAGTCCAATGCTAGTTGAAAGTCTCCCCCAATTTTATTTATTCCATTATCTTTTCAGATTTCCTCATCCATTGCATTCTAGCAATCCTAACAATTTCTCTTGCGATCTCTTCTTTAGTTTTCTCCATAGGATTCCGTTAATAATTCAGGCCATTTTTGTTATATCTTGCAATGTGAACAGCGCATTTCCATGTTAAATGCATAATGTATTCTATGACATCTTGTATACGTTTTCTCGATCTTATTAAATAGAAGAATATTTCGTCTCCAAGTGTCACGCCGAGCATAATCGTTTCTATTCCTTGCTGGATAACTTTCAATTTGTCTTAGGACACATTCCTCAAAAGATTTCTTCTTCAAACTGATGCGAATATCACCTTGAAGATACCTTTTAATGCTTCAAAGGAATCTTAACATTAATTCTAGGATATCTGGGATTTTGATAGAGCCAATGCCTCTTCAAAGTCAACGAAAACCACGCACAGAGATTTATTATATTCGTTTATCTTTTCTATAATTTGCCTAAAAGTATGTATATGATCAATGGTAGTGTAGTTACGTCTAAACCCTCCTGCTCCTCTGTGTCCGTATACTGGTGCATTATTCTGTTATTTAAAACTTGTAAATATTTTGTATATTGCTGGGCTTTTTGATACTTTTCTTCTATCTTTGATCATTTTTGATACTTTCCCTCAGTCTATCTTCCCTCCAACAATTCTACTTGAATTGCCAAAAGCCCTTCGCTGTTCATCGTTTTCACAACTGCCACAACCACCCCTTCTTCTCTCGTAATATTTTTTTTCTTTGTCAACGTAACGATCTTCATAATATTCTTTAATTCTGTTTATTACTTCCATTCTATCTTTATTTATTTCTTTCCCATTTTTATTCATTTTAATTTTAGATCTTGCCGTCCTGTGATCACTTCTTACATTGAAATTGTTTAAAACTGTTACATCAATTACAATATGTCTCCTATTTGTTATAATAAAATCTATTTCAGTAAACGTCTGACCGGTTAGGAGACCTCATCACGTCCATTTACGATATTTCTTCTTATTAAAGAATAAGTTCATAATAATGAGTCTGTTCTCTTCAGTAAATTCTAGCAATATTTCTCTTCTCTCATTTCCTTTTCCACAAGCCAAACTTCTCCATTGAATTTAGGTTATTATTTTTGCGTTAAAGCCATTCATGATAATCATATAAAATTCTTTACTATAATTGTGTGGATAGCTTGAGGCCTCCATAATGAGTCCTGGAACTCTAAGAAGGAGTCCGTGCAATAACAATAATAATAGTAATGATAATTTAAAGATTCTTCTAGTTTGACATAAAATTCTTCGCCTTCTTAATCTCAGCGATCTTCTTTAATTGAGGCATAAATTTGTACAATTTTAATTTGATATCTTTTGTTTATCGATATTCCTACAGCTGTCATTCTGGTTGACATTTGTGTAGTGTAGATTTAGTGTCGAGGCCTAAACTGTCATAAATCTGAAGAATATTTCGTCTCCAAGTGTGGTGTGGTCTCTCAAGTTAGATGCAGACAACATAACATAACATCATTGGCCAGAAGGGTGAAGCAAAATGCTTTTTATTCCCCGTTGTCTGATAGGGAGGACGAATTGAAGGAAAGATTTATGAGCTGTAAGCTCGCCCTTGGGGGGGGGGGGGGCACGGAGATTAATCGTTGTTGCTAGTAATTAGGATGGCTTTTGGGCTCTTGTATTTGAAGAGGTCAGTTTCATCATAGTTTGCTGCCTGTTTAACTAGATCGTTGGGGTGTGTAGAGATCTTTGAGAAGAATTTTTCCGCTGTAGTTTGTAGGAAGGAGTAGATGTAAGGGATGTTTGTATCTCTATGCAGTTGGACGTTTCTCACAAACCAGGATGCATCCATGATCATGCGCAAACACTTATTCTGCACTCTCTGCAGCCTGAGGATGTTGGTTTTGGATGTGTGGCTCCAGGCTGGAGATGCATATGTTATTATGGGGAGGATCGTCAGCAGGTAGACGAGTACTTTGATTCTGGTATTTAGCTTGCTTTTTCTATTTATTAGAAGGTAAAGTTGTGCGATGGTTTTAGATGCTTTCGCGCATAAGGCTTTGATGTGTGGGTTGAACGTTGATCTTTTGTCTAGAATTACCCCATGATATTTTGTTTCTGTTTGCCCGGGGATTTTGGTGTTGAATAGATAAAGGTCCCCCTTGGGAGTTGCCAATCTTCTGGTGAAAAGTATCGCTACACTCTTTTGGGGATTCACTTGTAATCTCCATTTGGAGAACCATTGTTCTAGTTTTAGTAGATTTTCTTGCAGTTTTTTAGTAACGAGATGTGGTTGTAGAGATCTGGCAACTACTGCTGTGTCATCCGCATAGAGTGCTAAGATGGATGACATTGGGTTGTGTGGGATGTCTGCCATATATATCAAGAATAAGATCGGTGCCAGCAGGGAACCTTGGGGAACTCCCGCAGAGATCCGTCGCTGACTTGAAACTGTTCCGTTTATTTTGACTTGTATGTGTCTGTCCTGGAGGTGAGATTTAATTAGGTGGACGATTCTTGATGGTATGCCTGCTGAGATGAGTTTGTGTAGTAATCTGAAGTGCCATATCTTATCAAAAGCTTTTGCTATGCCGAGGAAAACTGCTCCAGTGTGCTAGTGCCAATTGTAGCTGGTGGTGATGTACTCAATTATCCTATGAATCTGTTCAGTAGTACTGTGATGTTGTCGAAAGCCAAATTGTTCCTTTGGAAGGATATTTAACTCGTTTACTGAGGCTTGGAGTTTGGAGAGGATGATTTTTTCGGCAATTTTGCCTAAGTTTGAGATTAGGCTGATGGGTCGATAGCTTTCAGGCAGGCGTGGATCTTTACCTGGTTTATGCACTGGGATCTGCGACTTTCCAATAGCTGGGGAAATAGTTAAATCGGAACATGGCGTTGATTATGTTGGTGAGATGTACGACAGCTCTTCGGGGAAGCAGTTTAATTATTCTATTTGTTATGCCATCTGGGCCAGGGGCTTTTTTTTAATTCTTTAGCTTCTTTAGAATTTCATAGATTTCTGCTGGTGAGGTGTTTGCAGGTTTGTTGTTGCAGGTGTCGGTGAGTTTTAGCGCATGTCTGAAATGGAGGTAGATTTTATAGACATGCTTGATGTCCAAGTTGTCGTATGTAGGGCTACACTGTTTTTCTAGGTTCTTTGTTATCTCTTCAGCTTTTTCTGCGTCCGTGTGTACTAGGCCCCTGTCTGACTTGAGTGGGGGAAGAGATTTGTTTTTGTTGCTGAGGCTTCTTAATATGTTCCAGATGGAGTGTTCGCCGGGTGATATAGAGGCTAGTTTGGCTGCCCATGTTTCATTCCTGTGAGCTTTAAGTGCCTATCTAACTTCATTGTTCAATTTGTTGAGGATCTTTTTGTCGTGTTCCGATAGTACTTCTGGTAGTTTTTTCCATGAGATGAAGGAGTTGGGGGGAGGCAGCAGTTGTTCTTGCTTTCCCAGCTGGAGCAGGATTGGATTGTGATCGGATGTCAGCTCGTTTAAAGAGTCTAGGCTATACTATAGCTTAATATTTTGTAGGATAGCAATGTCAAGTATGTCGGTTGTTCCATACGTAGTATGGAACAATCGACATACTTGACATTGCTGGAGTAGCTGAAGAGGGTGTAGCCGTTTCTGTTGGTGGTTTTGCTGTTCCATGCAGGGTGTTTCGCATTTAGGTCACCGGCAATGATGACTTGCTCTTTATTGCCCAGGACGGCATCCATATCTGAATATAGCAGATTCTTTGATGGAGGGTTGTAAGCTGCATAAAGTGTTAGTTTCCCAGCTGAGGTAGTGGGTACTACTATTCCTGTGAGCTCTAGATTTCTGGTTGAGTGGCTGGTTACAGAGTGGTGATCGATGTGACTTTTTATGAAAATGGCGGTGCCACCTCCTCTGTAGTTTATTCTGTCGTTTCTGTGGAGGAGGTATCCTCTAACTTTGGGGTTGTCTGCTGGTCTTAAGTGGGATTCATTTATTAGGATGATGTCTGGGTTGTATCTCACTGCGAATTCTTGGAGTTCCAGAATCTTGTTTCTAAGTCCGTTCGCGTTCTACGCGATGATCTGTAGGGTACTGGGGTGCTTTTGTTTTTATGCATTTATGAGAGCCTCTAGGATGGATTGGGTTTCTTGTAGAAATCTTTTTTTGGAGTCCGATGTGAGGTTAGATTTACTGAAGTCTTGCAGCATATTTGCGAGGGAGTTTGTGATGACGGCTGCTAAATTTGGGTGGTATTGTTCCTTTGTTGAACGGACTACATTTGCGTAGGTCTTCGTCTGCCGTTTGTGGTTTGCTTCGATCGGGGCTTCTGGTTGCGGCAATTGGTTCTGTGTCGTGTTTTGTCGACCTCTGGTGGGTTGAGAAGCTGGGGATACTGCTACTGGTTTTTGTAGATTAGCAGAGGGAGCAGATCATCTGTTTTTTGGGTGTTGTATATATCCTTTATAGTTTGCTGGATGCGGGCCCCCGCAGTTTGCACATTACCCGGGGTGGATTTTGGTTTGGTGCAGGTGTTTGTGGGGTGGCTCTCACCGCATTTTAAGCACTTGTATTCAGCTTTACATAATCTCTGGACATGACCATACTTTTGGCACCTGTGGCACTGTCCTGATGAGGTCTTTTTTGTTAGTGGTTCTGGGCTAATTTTTAGCCCACAAATTGATTTTAGGTCATATATGTTTTTGTATGCCTGGCGGATCTCTACTAAGACGAGTGGCATCGGACTTTTGTCTGCTCTGGTCATTCTGCTGACCTTGATGGGTGGTAGGCTTGGTAGCAGAGATTGGCGGGTATGTCTTCTGTATGTATGTGCTCTGATACTCCACGGAGAACCACCTTCAGGCTCCTCTCGGAGTCGAGGGTGAAGGTGTGGTATTGTACACCTTTATTGTCTAGCTCTTTTGTGAGTCTACGGTAGTCCTTTATAGTGGCAGGTTGAATTTTGATGCCATCGTCTAAATTCTAGATGCAGACAGCCTAATTAACCCTTAGCTTTATGCATACTGCAGGAAGGAGAGGTAGGTTCAGTCTTTCAAAGGAGAGATTTACAATATAAATAAACGCAAATATTTCATTATGCTTAATTTTCGATTTAAAACAAGAATATAACTTCTTGTTAAGTATAATGTACTTTATAAACAAGAGGAAAACTTTTTTACAACTAATTTTCGATTTGTTTGTTAACAGTAATTCCCATATATTACGATATCGTATGTTCCTATGCATTTAGCAAATAATTAATAAAAGAAAATTTGCTGACAGCGGACAGTGATTATTCATTGTTAAGAAACGATAGACATCATTCATTATCATTATAAGCGTCATGGTCGTCTGTCATCTCGATAGTAGACGACCATGACATTTGATAATGTCTATGCGTGATGATTGTGACATGCTTCCATGGCGTAAAACAATGTCGCACATCCCTATATCTCAAAGGAATGTGACATCATATACTATTGCTCTGTACCCTTTTTATGCGCGCGCGCACACACACACACACAGATTAGAAAATTCTTAAAATAGTTTTGAATTATACTTTATTTCCATCTATACTGTAAAACTATAGTTTAATTATATTTTTGCTGTTTTGTACTTGTATTTGAAAGTATACAAATATCAATATTTAATTTTCGTTGTTAAGGCCTTTTATGTATCTCTCGCCCACGAAAGATTTATAAACCCTATAGTACATTTCGAGAGTCTGTGTAGCTCAGTGGATGTGGCGTTTGCCAACCACGGCGCTTGGCCGCACGAAGGAAGACTTCGTTTCGAGTCTAGTCGGCGACTAGAGGAAATTTTTCTAAGCCTTTTTTCGACCAGTTCCCGAGTTAGTCGATCTCTGGCACGGGCAAGCAGGTTTTTCCTCCCGCAAAAACCTTTCTTGAGTTTACAGGGTTTTTCGTCCTGTAAACTCAAGAAAATCGACCGTAGAACCCACATTATTTCAGACATTAAATATATTGTGTTAGGGTTAGGGACCACGAGATGGCGTGGTCCCTAACCCTAACACAATAATACATAAATCTCTTCACTGAGTACCGCTTAATTAGTGATAGCCTTGGGCCATCTATCTCTGATTGGTACCAGTGGAGATTGAACTGCCCACTCAGTCTCCAAAAGTTAGATAGGGCTAAATGGCCTCGCCTACTCCCCGTATACGGGAATAAAAAGGCGTTAGCTGATTAGTACATTTCGTGCCGTAGAAGGACAAAGGATTTTCCTTATATTTTTATAGATTAAATATATTTTTGGTATTTGTTTATGGTCTGTAAACCCTGCCCTAGAGACCAAACATGGAAATTTTTCAAGCCACTTCAGATCTCCAATCCACACTGGGCAATGAAATTCATCTTCTACCTAAAAGACAATTACAAACATCAATACCCACGGCCGGGTTCGATCTCGTAGTCTGTTGATTGGAATGCAGATACTAATCCTTGACAGCAGGCCAGTCTGGTTGATCAAGCGAAAATATATTATACAAATGAAAATAAGAAATGCAGTAGCTTGCATAATATTGATTCGACACTATTTCATCTCAGTTTTGATCATGCATGTTCTTGGATATGGCCAATCCTTGTCCTTTCTCTTTTACTTGAAATCAATCTTTTAGAATTATGCTTTCATTTATTCTTTATCCACACACTTAATCTGCAAAACGAATAGTGAATTTTATTTTATTAAATTTTTCTTAGAATGTTCATAAAGTTTATCACGGATACTTGATGAGTAAAAAATTAGTCACCTTAAGTTTGTTTTATTTTATTTTTTATGTGACTCTAATTCAGAAAAGGTCGTAAATCTCGTGAATTAGTACCGAAGGTGGCTGTTTTTTTATTTTGGTTTGTTTACTTTTTTACGTTCTTCTTAAATCCTGCTCTAGAAACTAAACTTTGAAATCACTGTTTTGAACTTCAAAGTTTTATGTTTACACAAAAATTGAGTAGATGAACTTAAATACAGTTTCATCCTCAATTTTATATGCAGTATTTATATGATATTTCAGAATATTTATTCATCTGTTTGTTCAGAAATCTTACACGGCTTAACAGCCGTATGGGAATCTTTGGAGTTATTAGATCCTCCTGCACACCTGAATACAAACCCTAATACCATATTTGTTGTCACAATGGTAATCTGTTTTGTTTGTTTGTAAATTTTTCGATATTTTTTCACACTGTCCTATAAAAAATGGATGCTATATGCAAAGTTTTCGGCTTATAAAGGAGATCAGTTGATCATTCAGAAGTGGTTGTATGCGAAACATTGAATGTATATCGAGGAATGTTACTCACATGTCATTCGGGTGAGAGAAATTTTTATCTATACTGTACATGGGCTAATGCACAATTAAGCTATCCCAAGCCCAAGGTTGGAAGCGTGCTGGGAAAAAAAAAAAAAAAAGGAAAGCCAGAGATTACGATTGAACCCTTGATACAGCTAAGCAGTAGGTCGAAAATACTGACTGACAGGAGCATGCACTCCCAATACGAATTACGTCATATTATCGTAAGATCTTTGAACATTCTCTGTTTTGAGATATGGTAGATATAAGTAATCCCAGTGAATCGTTGACACCTTGATGAAATGAGGCGTGTCAGATAAAAGTACTCTCTACCTGTTTCCCATATATAAAGTTGCATGTCATGAATTCTCATAGAAGAGCTGCAGCCCACAGACCTTTGTTAACAAAACCATACGTACAGTGTCCATTGTCATGGTCTAAGGCAGAAAATGTGGACGGAGAACCAACGGAAGTCGATCCTGTGAAGCCTTGAATGATGCGACATGCCACTTCATGGAAGAATTCTAAAGAATGGAAGAAGTTTAAAGAATCATTTTACTGCTTAAAAGATACTGTTTGAATGGTACTGTAATGATGTGGAGTTACTTTTCGTGGTATGTTTTAGATCCACTGCCAGTTGTGCATCGATCGTACATGAGGTGCTGAAAAATTATACGTTCTACATTGTACAGTATGCCGCAAAAAAAAAAAAGTACTGAATAACTTCAACGATATATCTTTGGAGTAAACGGGTTTATTAATAAAGAAATATATGTTCACACATGATGATATGTATATCCACAACTAAGTATTAATGATGGTAGATTACGTGCTCGAAATGTCTTTCAACACAGATTTCGTAGCGCATGCGAAGGTGCTCTGTCATCTTGGAGAACAAGGGTTAGGACATCTGCTAGACATATCGTGTATTATCCCTTAGTTCATCAAGGTTTGAAGTCCGGTCAGGGTGGAAGGCATCAACATATTCTAAACGAAGTCATCAAGCGATGTGAGATCAGGAGAACTGGAAGGGTACGAGAATTCTGTGAACCTCGAAATGAGCCTCCCGAGGAAGTGTTCTGATAAATAGGCTCAAGAACCACGTGATGTGTGACAGGTTCCATCCTGTTGAAAACTGTTCGCGAAATGGAACGTTTTTGTGCTAGACCCCCCCCCTATGCAAATCCTGGATTAACGGAACCATCACATTCTAGATGTAATGTTCGCTATTCAAGGTAAGGGTTACACCGCCCTCTTCAATGAAGTAGGGCCCAATTATGCCATAGCCGGAAACCGCACACCATGCAGTGACCTTCTCGCTGTGAAGAGGTTTCTCTTGGACAAATTCAGGTCTCGATAAACCAAGAAACCTGTAGGTTCGTGTTTACATGACCGCTTAGATGGAAATGCGCTTCGTCTGAGAACCAGTCATTAACCAACACGCGTGCACAATAATCCGTTGCTGTTAAACATAACCCACCTGAATGCCATGCAGCATCTCCTTAAGGATGCAACCAGCTCTTTAAGGATTTTCTGTAGTAACCACCTCGGTATTTTCCCATGTTTTACCGCTGTTCTGCATTGGCTGTAACACTTGCTCCAGCACACGCTCGTGATTCTCATTTGTGTTAACAGTTCATGGTCTCCCCGAATGCCTTTTACATTGCGACAGAACACTCTCGGCACGTCGGAACCTCTCGAATAAGGCAATGATGACAGTATTGCTTGGGTCACGCTTACGGAAACGACGAACAAACTGCTCACAAACATGTAGTAGGCTTGGGCTTCTTGCTCTCCCAACTCCGTATTAATGAAAATAATGGTCAACCATAAACGTCTTTTCTTCCCACGTCAATACCATTGCTAGGTAAATATAAATACGTACACGTGCTCTTCTATTAACGTGCATGCAGTCGAACGACATATCTCATAGCGCGTGTGCTGAAGGGGTGTCGAAGTTTAGTACTTTTTTTTTCGCCATACCGTAGTTTTACTAGTATACTAGTAAAATATATCCATGCTTAAATATCCATGCTTGTAATCACGTAATTTGAAAAGAATAACGCTGGAGCATTGCAGTGGCTTGTTAGCCTCGAACACTTGATCCAATAGCTTATCTATTGGATCAAGTGTTCGAGCTCATCAATTACTTCCTTTCAAGAACTTAGTAATGCTTGAAATGAAGAGGCAACATTTTTACATTAATTTAATATGAAGTGTTCCGCTTTTCATTAAAGTAGTTATTATTCCTTTAGGCAGTCGGCATTAAATTCTGACAAAAATTTTATACTGCATTCTCTTCTTCTTTTTTTTTGTTTAAAACGAAATTTAGAGAAAAGAATTTTAATATGGAATAGATGAGAAAAAAAGTGACAGCTTAACCGTTAGATAAGTAATAATAATATAATATAACACATTCATTTTATTAAACAATAAAGAATGAATTAAAACATTAAAGTTTTAAATTATTTTAAACCATCTAAAATGGAAAATATTTTAAATTATTGATATCTTAATGAATCCTCCTATGCATTCTGATCATTCTCCAATCTAGATAATCTGGATAATTTGTTGGATGTGGAAGAAGCAGTGCTGTATGATGGAATCTATCCACAGGACTGAATGAAGTGACTTCCAAGAAAAGCGATATAGTCACATGACACTAACAATAACAGAAAAACCTTTTTTGAATGAAATATCTTGAAATGCCTTATTTCAACCTTATCTATCATTGCTTTATTTGAATTCCTTTCATTATACCAGAATACTTCCGGGTTTATAATAGGAGATAAAAGATAAATATGATTGCTGAACTACTGAAGACATCCAAGAAGCCTTTCTGAAAGATAAGAGAAAATATAAAAACAAGACGATATAGTAACATAAATATAATGGTCAAGACGATATAGTAACATAAATATAATGGTCAAGACGATATAGTAACAAAGGAAGTGTTCAAAGGGTAAAGCGACATTTTTTTTCTGTTTTCTAGTGTATGAATAGGGCAAAAAGCAAAAAATAGAAGCAAGTTTGCTTTTAGCTTCTGTGGTTTTGAAACATAACACAAATTTCAGAGATATAAATAAGTTTTTGCTTTAAAGTATTTTATTTAAATTTCACTCAAATGACTTGCAGATTGTACTACATTACTTCCTTTACATTAACGTGCTTCAGGGGGGGGGGGATAGTAATTTTTGTTTCCGGTTATAGGGTTAAATATAGGCGTAAGCAACATATTATTACTCGTGTTGTAGATGTAATAGAAATGATGAACGAAAGAATAATATTTTGCGTTGTCTCAGGCGCATCATTCGGGACATAATTTAAAACTGTAATGTTTTTACATCTTTCTTATGTTTGGGTGGGAGATGTTTCGCGATCAGCGAGCAACGCGACCAGTTTTTCCCCCTATAAAATGTTGTTTCATGTCGATATTATAGTGATAGGTAATGGTCTAATACGTAAAAAACTAAAATATGTAAAAAAATGCTTTTCTTACCTTCCAGTTTCCAAGAATTACCGTGTTTTATATCTCGAGGCGTGTAACACAGACCTATTTATTTAAGCTATGTCGCTTTTTAAGACCATCTACAGTTTCCAGAAAATGTCTGGTGTTTAAACTTCTTGCAATGGGATATAGTGGTTTCTTTATTTGGTTCTATGGGTAGTGTCCATGTAAAAGTCTTCCAGGCCTGACTGTCGTTGTGATAGCAAAGGTATTGTTATGTTTTTCCAAGGAGAAGGGGATATTGACTGTTCTGAGAATTTGTCCATAATAGACCAGCTTTACACACGCAAGAAATTCTTTAGTCTCCTGAAGGGATGGAATACGGATAGTCACTTGGTGCAGAGTTCCAAATCAAAGGTGTACATAGAGTTTTTTTGTTTTTTGTTTTTCAAAGCGCTGGCTAATTTTCTTGTTTCCAAAATATATGGAAGATTAATAATATCATAATGTGGGTTAGTGGATAATGCATTATTTTATAGATTTTCTGTATACCGTGAAAGAAAGTGTGTCATTTGGAGATTATGTGTGTGTATCTAATTATATAATAAATCCTCTAATACCATTTTATTCTTCAATGAGAATCGCGGATCCCTTTGAGTCTTAACATATAGAAATGATTGGCAGCTTCTCTTCACTCTTCGTCATCGTTGGTAGTTGAGTTCATTTCTATCGAATTTGTGAACTTAAAAGGGCAATAACTTCCGCTTCTGATGTTTTTAACTCAACTGGTATTATTACAGTATGACGTCTACTATCGATTTTTTGAGTTGTGGGGTTGAATACTTGAGTTTATAGAATTTTAACAAGAGGAGCTTATTTACTGTCCTAACGACCGAATAACCAGTTGAATCGAAGGACTCGAAAAATCTTCATGTGGTCAGCTGGGTGAATCGAATCTATGACAATCTTTCTTTTGGAATGCCATCGAAGTTATTATAAGGCTACATAAATAATAAATATCCCTGCTAACTAAAATAAATCTAGCGTGTAACTCTTTAATATATGAGAAACTCGTACTTTTAAAGCAGTTGCCCAACAACCATGGCTACCGACTAGCACCCATAGAGAGCACTCTACACCAAACAAAGTTGTCAGCCATAATCCAATATAGACCTAATCAGTGACATATATAATATCATATCTCTCTGCCTTCTACAAATGTTTCTTCTTTGAAGTAAACCTACAATCTTCAGATTAATCTTCTGAACAAAGGCTATTATGACAATGTATTATGTCTGTAAAGTGCGTTTGCTCCTCTGTAAGTTTGAATGTCTTGCGGAAAGCTGAGTTTCCTTGGTAGAAAATACTACCGTCTGAGACTGGCTAACTCACTATCTGTTGAAAAGCCCTTATAAAAGTTCTTTGGGACATTGTTCAGT